>NC_088910.1:134052198-134379892 GCF_963576675.1 Euphorbia lathyris | reverse complement strand
CGAGCCCAAAATCCTCTCTGGACTTGGTTCATTAAGAAAATTATCTAAGAATGAATTGTTTGTGAGTAAATCGTTAATTATATTTGTGAAGTTTACTCGCAAATAACTCTTTAATTGTGTACATAAACAAGCTCACAAGCAAAGTTCGTGAATAAATAAACAAGATGCTTACAAATAGTTCGTCTATTACTCATTTATTATGTTTGTGAACGAACTCATCTAATAGCAAATGAAATAATATTAAGTTTTGATATTTGTGAACTAACAAAAAACTACATAGTTTTCTACAAAACTAAAATTTGTTCATAAATATTCTAATCGAGCCTGCTCGCGAGCTTCCGAGCCGAGTTTTGTCCTGCTCAAGCTCGGCTCATTTACAAACCGAATCAGTAAATCGTGCTCACGAGCGGCTCAAATACAAGTTGAACTGAGTCGAGTCGAGCTTTTATCGAGCCGACCACCGAACCGCTCATGAGCAGCTCGGCTCATTTACAGCCCTAGTCCGAATAAATTACAGACTCAAGAAAAATAGGAATAAAAAAAAGTAATAAACGAGTTAGTATTCAAAAGAGTCCTCCTAGATAAAGTATGAGTAGCTATATTCGCCAAGCTTTGACTAAAAGCCACCCTAAGATCGGTTCAGGTAATGATAACTTGTTACCTGAACTTTGATTACGTGTCTAAACTGTTGGATTAATCTAACATCGTAATGAATCTATAAAATAGGACGGAGGTCAAACGGGGCCGAAGTCCGACAAACCCACTCTGATACGTAAGTTAGTTTTATGATTAGATCAGATTGAAGAGTAAGAGCTAGTTTAGAGATAGTAGTTAATGTACGAAACCTTGTGTTTATACTTGTTTATTTATAGTGTTTGATTAGGTTAAGATTGTCACCTCATTAGGAATTGTTATGAGTTTAGGATTCATATTCCCTTAAGGAGTCGGAATACTGAAAGGAATCATTTATCTCGTAGGATTCTGGAAGTTTCTCTTGTGATTGGATCCAATACCATGCGTGTTGGCTACGAGCTTTGATTGGATGCGGCTAGGCCTTTTGTAATTGGGCTTGGGATGTCATCCTAATTATGGATCTTGCTTTAGTCATTACGCGACCTTTTATCCCAAACGAGGGTGATCATGACGTCATCCGCGTGATGTCATTTTGCATGATATCAGATGTCCCCCACCCTTTTTGAGATTTACATTCTTCCATGATATATTCCATAATAATTATTTCATAAGAGGACCATTTCATTATTTGGTTCTTCTAAACCATCACTTTTTGAAGCCATCATGAGGTTGCCTATTTTCAGTTTTTGATGTGATGATGTGTCCAACTGGGAATGGGTCTAAGATCCTCTATTTTTTGGGGCACATTTATGAAGACACTTGTTTTAATGCTGAGAGACCTTCCACTTACCCTCACATCTTTTTGATTTCTCCCTTCCCGTTATCTTCTTCTTTTTGGTTCACTGCTTTTTTCATACCCTTTTTTTCTGCACATTTTTCCCCTTAGAGAGCTTTCAAGCTTTTGGCATTTCCCTTTCGTATTTTGATTTTCGATCATGCTGCTTCTCTTACGTAAGTTTCTCTTTCTTTTGCTTTTTCATTTCCTGCCTTTCTTCTTTATTAATGGTTCGAGCGAGATCTTCTCGTGTCAAGGACAAGATCCCTAGTAAGAAAAATAAGCTTCCAAGCAATAGAGCTAGAGAGACTGAAGAACCTAAAAAACCCAAGGTTTTTCATCTAAAGAATTTCGAGCAACCCTCTACTTTTGATGAGCTTACTTTGGCTATGCTGGTTTATACCTTCCCGGAGTTTGCCCATCTCGAATTTAGGGTTCCTTCCCATGGTCAGGTGATAACTGAAGCGTCTGAGGGCCATTTGGGCTTTTATGAGATTTTTCTCGAGAATAAGGTTCGTTTCCCCTTTTCTGATAATATTTTAAATGTACTGCATGAGCTTGACATATGTCCATTGCAATTATCTCCTAACGACTAGCTGGATCTTCTGGGTTTATCTAAGGTTTGTGAGGATCTGGAGTTTGTGTTGACGGGTCCTTTGCTTCGTCATACCTGGACTCTAAATCGAAGGCCAAATATTGATTCTTTGTGGATTTTTAAGCTTCCCACTAATATGCCTTCCTTCGTGAATGATAAACCCTCCAACAACAAGAACTTTAAACCTCGTTAATTCTGGGTTTGCCTTCCCAAGGATGCGAATGGCGATATTTTAGGGGACTCACTTTATCCCCTTGGCTTCCCCTTCCGCTGCTCTTAGAATGGGGCTGCCATATACAAGGAGAACTTTCAACCCTTGGTTCCTTTTTATGGTGAGGAGAGGGGTTATGTTTGATTGTCTGACTCGTCTGCGCCTTGATTTCTCGAGGGATCATCTGGTGAACCACTTAGCAGAAGCTAGGCCTTTTTTTGGTGGTGGATGTGGATAAAAGGGTTTATTCAGAAGGAACTCCCACATATGATCGTATCTTTGCAGGTTAGAAAATGAACTTTCTTTTTTAGCCTTTTTGATTTTTTATTCCTGTATGTGCAGGTTCTAACATGAGTAATGTGTGGCTCAAAGGATATCAGGCCCAACACATCATGTGGGATATCCACACATCATGTTGACTGGTGGTTGATTGTTATCATTGATGGCAGATTTGACATGTTTTCGTATTTTAATCATAACTCTCTCATACGAACTCAGATTGAAGTGATTCAAAATGATGTGGATCTAAGAAATAGACGAATAACTTACTAATACTAACTGTAATAGCCTTATAATTTTTGTTTTTGTTCTTAAGTTGTTTTTTTATGCAAAAGTTCATCCAATAAAAGTAAGTTTCAAGTCACTGAGGAAGTTCTGTTCGCAATCGTCATCACGGTTTCTTCTAAACTGTAATCTCTTTTATTGCTATGAACTCCATTATCTATCTCTCTAACATGAGTTTTAATCTAATCATGGACTAAAACCTTCTTAACTAAGCTAAAAGTGGATCTTAACCTTAATTATGTTGTAATAACATTTAACTTAATCAAGTTATGTTTATCCATTTGAGAACTAATTTATGATTCTTAATGCTTATTGGAGATGGACCAAAATTCCAACTTGAATATAATTAATCGTTTATATTGACCGTAATTAAATTTATTAATCATAAATCATAAATTGGACCTAATGACCATTCAGTGTGGCTTATTGGTTTTCCAAGGTTTTTCATGAACCTTAATACTATCTATGATGTAATACTTTAGCCGGACCAAGGTAAAGTAATAAATAGAAGGTTTTGAATTAAAAAAACTTAATGCTTCTGTGGATTAATTACTTTAATCAGACCAAGATAAAATAATTAATCGAAAGTTTAGAACTAATAACTTGTGAGGTTTTTCATGAATCTTAAGTAATCACTTTAGCTAGACCAAGGTAAAGTAGTTAACAAAGGTTTAGATCTGATAAAACTTAAAGCTTCTTTAGATTAATTATTTTAGCCAGACCAAAGTAAAGTAATTAATCGAGAGTTTAGAACTAATAACTCGAGAACCTATTAGTTAATAAGAAATATCGACATCTCAAAGAGGATAAAACAACTTGAAATGAGTTAAGTGTTAGTCCTAAGAAAAAAGGTTAAGTGAAGCTAAATTCCTTAGTTTCTTCCATTATAAGTAATCTCTCCCTCAATTTGTGTAATTTTTATCTCACTTGTTAAGTAAATCTTCATTTAGTTATCCAACCAACAAACTCCATTTTTCGATTGCTTAAATAATAAATAGTGAGCAAAGAGATTAGTAATTACAGCTACCATCCTCGTGGAAACGATACTCTATTTTCACTTTATTACTTGATATACAATTAAGATGCAATTATCTTCACGCACACATATACATAAAATTTGCATCAGTATTCACTAGAGGATTGGGAGAGGAGATTCTCAATATGCCATGATCCGGGATTAATAAATGAAGAAGATTGTCACATTACCTCTGGTTGCACTAATGAAATACTAGTTGCAATGGTTTTTGATCTTTTTATACTAGGAACTTACATTTGGAATCAGAGTAGATTGGTTGAATGGTTCTTGCCTCGAGAAGTCGACATTATTTCTAACATGGTGGTGTCTGTGGCAGCTAGAGATGATAAGCTCATTTGGCATTTTATCAGAAATGGCTTGTATTCGTCTAAATCCGGTTATCGTTTACTTGAAAATACACGCATGGGGACCGTGACGAGTGCGGGTTGGAGTAGATTATGGAGCCTAAATCAAATCGCTTTTATGGAAATTATGTGTTAAACTATTTCCTCTTAAACCGCGACTAATACAATGGCAAGTTTTTATTATGAGTAATTATTTATCATGCTCATTGGATATTGAACCTTATTGCCATTTATTCTTGGGTTGTGAGTATGCAAAGGCATGTCGGGAGGTGGTTGGTTTGCAAGCTCCTAAGCCCGAATGGGACTAGGTGGAGGACTAGGCCATGCATATGTTATCGACGATAGGGAACAAGAAAGCGCACAGGTCTGCTGTTATTTTGTGGGAAATCTAGCAGCAGCGTAATGTGGACGGGAAAGTGCATATCTCACATGGCTACAGTTACAAGTGCAGGCCAGTTTCTTTTAAAATGGACAGTGGTGCAAACAAAGGGTACTTGTCTAGTTCATCAGGTTCGATGTGCAAGGGGCAGAAGTCGGCTCAATGGCAGAAGCCAATTGCAGGTTATGTTAAGTGTAATATCGATGCGACCATTTTCTAATCGAAGAATAGTTTCGGCATGCAAGTAGTTCTTCAGAGTTGTACTAGCACTTTTATTATGTGTTGTAGCTCGTTTGCGGTAGGCAGCATTCAGGCTTCGCTAGTTGAGGCGTTGGCTCTTTGTGACGCAATACTCTAGCATTTTCAGAATGTTTAGTTCAAAACGGGTACTAAGAGGGGGGTGGGTCACATGTCAAAAAAAAATATAGTTCAATTAGTACACTTCTAGTTTAGTGGTAGAAGATTGTAGTTTCAAATCAATCTTCTTAAAAAAAAACTAATTTTTTTTTAATGAACTTAGAAACAAACTTGACTATTGTATTTTTTTTAAGTATGTCATGAGTGTAACGACCTGGTCCGGAGTGGGTGGCGCCGGGGTAAGAAGGTCTGAGCAAGGAGCGGCCCTAAGGGATGGCGATGGGGGCAGGAATGAACTGAATCCCACATCGGAAATTGAGAGGGAGTGATTGAGACTTATTAGTGAGATGAGAATCCAATACATGCAGACGCGTTTTAAAGCCGTGAGGCCCAATGTGTTGGAATTGGGCCAAAACGGACAGTATCTACACAGTATTGGATCAGGGTGTTACAATGAGGCTATCTTATTAACAGTCAGTCACTATTTTGACCTTAAAACTAAGAAAAGGATTAGTTTCTTTATATTTAGATGCAATAACAAAATGTATTTTCAATTTTCTATATATCCATATATAACTTGAAGGAGTCTATTTTATTATATATTTTGATGGGTTAAGGTGCAAAAATACCCCTAACGTTTTGGGTCAGGAGCAATTTTACCCCTAACGTCTAAAATGGTGCAATTTTGCCCCTATCGTTTGTAGCCAAGAGCAATTTTACCCATAACGTTGGTAATTTGGGTCAATTTCAGACACTATTATAAAAACGCATATATTTTTGTTCATTATTTTGCACCAATTGCATATCAATTCATTCTAAAAAAAGGATTTCATGTTTTTTTGTAATTTAATAATAGAATTGGAGATTAATATTTATAAATTTGGTGAATTTTTTGAATTTTTTTGCTAATTTGTACAAAAGACAGTATATTTTTTTTTATTTTTTTTTTATTTTTTTCACATCCCAATATATGTTTATGATTTGTTACTGATAAAATGACGAACATGTGAAGTATAGATGATAAGATTCATGACCGAGAAGACAGTTTGATGAATTATTTCTGAAATTGACCCAATTTATCAACGTTAGAGGTAAAATTGCTCTTGGCTACAAACGTTAGGGGTAAAATTGCACCATTTTAGACGTTAGGGGTAAAATTGCTCCTAACCCAAAACGTTAGGGGTATTTTTACACCTTAACCCTATTTTGATTGATAAACTATGAAATTATTAATTTGAAACAATTTTATTTGACTTTGATCACACACTTTAATAAGAAAAGAAAAATAAAAAGAGGAACTAAAATCAGGATTCAATTATTATTATCTAAAAAACAGAACAACGAATTTTTTGTTTTCCTTTTTCAATTTTCAATTATTTATTTGGCAGATTGAAAAAGAAAATGGTTGTTGAATTTGGGGATGGAAGATTGGACCCACAAATAACTATTTTTCTCGAAAAAAGTTATATATTAAATTGGATAAATACTAACTATATGAATTATTTTATTTTTTTTTAAAACTATATGAATTATTTAGAAGATTAATTGGGACCCAATTGACTAATTCAAATATTATATAAGACCTCAGATTGCGGGGTTTATGAAAATAGATGTTGAGATTTTCATTAAGTTTAAAGTTTCTACGGTCAACATTAGTCACACGTTGCTAATAAAATTAGCACACATGTTTCGTAGATCACACCGTCTTCGTATTTTTAGTGGATTGCTATTTACCACCTTCTTGATGTTTTTGCCTTTTCATTTTTTCAGCTAAAACTTCTCATTCTCTTTTTAATCTCTTCAAAAATCACAAATCCCTACACGAGAATCATTACGGAAAATTATTGCAAATTTATTGAAAAGTTACGTTTTTTTTATTAAATTTTCATCAAAAACACGAGTTCCGTCTCCGGATATGGAGACAGAACTCATCATCCGCCTACTAGGCAGATGAATCTCCCTCCTGCCCCAGGTGGGAGACTCCCGCTGAGGCCAAATACGAGTATAATTTTTTTCCTAAATAGTCCATTTTCGGAGTTCTCGGGTCCATATTTTACATCGTCTTCAAAATCATCTATTTCCAGAGTTCCCAGGTCTATTTTTTTAGAATTTCGGTTTTTCCCGGGAGAGGAAAAAGAATTTTCAGTTTTTTTATCAAAATAAAATGAGAGTGGCAAAATTGTCAATTAGGGAGCGGCGATAAGTAAAATGGGGATGGTAAATAGTAACGCCCTATTTTTATGCATTTTAGACAAAATAAAAAATAAGCATCCTCATATCCATCTAAAGAGTGTCTGATAACCTTCAAACCGAAAAATCGGATAAACTATAAAAAAAATAAGAATCTCCACATAAAAAAATCCCCTATTTGTAATGAAAATAAAATGATGAATTATCGATATTTAAAACGTTAATCTATTAAGATTTTGTGATCTCCATCCGTATCACAGAATTATCATACTTTCTTTTTTCTTACATGTACAATACTGATTTTTAAGTAGTTGAACCTCTTTGCAGGCCGAGCCCTAGGCATATTACTAGTCGCCTAGGCTCGAGGTTGGCCTTGGTTGTAGATAAAATAGTAATCTCGTGATGATGGATGAATTAAGGTTAATGTCGATCGTGAGTGCAAAGGTAATATGAGGTTTTTTTTATGTTGGCGGGTTATTGAGAGATTGTAACAGTTTACCATCTCGGGGGGGTTTATTGTTAATATCGGGATTTGTTCTGTTGTTTTAACTGCACTTTGAGGCCTTTATTTTAGTTTCTATTTGACTTAAAATAAATGTTATCGACGTGTGGTGGTGGAGTTGGATTCAAAAGTTGGCATTGCATTTATGATCCGCTTAGTTTGAGATGTCAAAACCTGAAAGAATAAATTACATTAATGGCCATTGAATTTTACCCACACTAACGTTGTGATCACTAAATTTCAAAATTTAACATGAAAGTTACTAACTTTTACATTTTCTAACATAAGAGTCGTTCTATTTTGAATACTGTAATTACAAGTAATCCCCTATTTTAAACTTGATGAAAATAATATTTTAAGCAACTTTAATTTTTCGACTTTTTGATTTTGAGGTCACTAGGAAAAAGAGAAAGCTCCGAAAATTGTGATTTTGGAAAATCGAAAATGTTGTTTCATGATAAATTTGGTTCTAAAATACTTTAATTCTTTGACTTTTTCCATTTTGAAATTGTTAAAAGTCATTTCGGTGTCTTTTACTTAAGATGTCATGATGTTTGTTGGATTTTTCGGGTTGGATCACCATTGATAGGAGAGAAGTTGAACCAAACAAGATAACTTTTCATTCTCAACAAAAAGGACTAAACGTTATTATTTATGTGAAAATAAAAAACACAGACAATTCATCCAACTCCGATTTTTACATTTTAACTTGTACTTCGTTTTTCTTCATAAATCAAATTGAAGTTTTGCTTGGAAGTTTACAAGAGATATTTATATCGTGAAAATATTCGAAATAGTTCGTCAATTTCATTTGATTTGATTATATTGTTTGATTTATGCTAATTATCTTAAACGTGATTGAATATGTTTTTAATCATTGTTAAATCAACAATACTAATAAGGATTAAATCGAGTGATTTTTATATTACGTTTTGAAGTTTACTCGGTATAATATTAGTAGATAAAGTTTAGTGGTTATGGGTGTAATTTACCTAAACCTTTTTTTTTAATATCATGATGAGTGTGATATAAATAATAATAATAATAATAATAATAATAATAATAATAATAATAAGTATATTGTGGCTTTAAAGAGCCTCTTATATAGATATGAGCCAACTGAAAATATCTCATAGTTTTTTTTTTTTGATAATAAAATATCTCATAGTTATTATAATTAATTATGAACTTAAAATAATAAATTTTTAATTTTTATGTAAGGAAATTTTCTTTTTTATCATGTAAGGAGATTTTAATAATATATCAGTTGACTAGTTAAAAACCTCAAATCGTTTAAGTTAGAGATCTCAAGTTCAAATCCTATCATACACATAAAGCTTTAATTGAGATATCATCCATCCAAAAAGTATCTAACAAACCTCAAATCGAAAAATTGAACAAACTATATAAAAAAACTAGGGAGGATCTCGTAAGGCAGAGGTATGCACACTTTGTAATAGACAAAACTACTCAACTCATTTTGAGACCTAAATTAGCCAAAAAAAAAAAAATTTAATGATGAAGATAATAGAATGATAAAATTCTAGGGTAAAAGAATGATATACCTGATTGCACAACTTCTTATTATATTTACATGGTTCTAGGGGTATTTTTGGAATGTATCTCTGCCCTAACTAATGTCCATGACACGTGTAGGGATGATTGTGGCACTATATCATCTGATGGGACCATTCAAATTCGGCATATAACAATGGTAAGTCGTGCAATTCGGAGAGAACTTTTGGAATCAACAAGCCTCCCTCATTGGTCTACATGAATGATTCGATTATCTTCCATCATTCCATTTGATCTTGCGGTATTCAGTGGTCCACATAGCATGCTATTTTACTTAGCTATTATTAGATGTCTTCCCTTCAAACTCTTGAAGTTCTCTGGGGCTTTTGCCAAGTTTTACATGTGTTGTGGTTCGAGAACCGAATGTCTATTTCCAAAATCTTTATTTTTATTTCATATGGCCCTGAGTCTATACAGCGGCATCCAATACAAATATGATAAAACACCGCATTTATGGCACATGATGACGTTTGATTATTTGAAAGTATGGGAAGATGGAACAGTCTGGGTTGGCATGCGATGAGCTGGTAGGCACTCTCAAATCAAACCCTCGTTATTGTAAATGGAAGCCACGTATCTTTGAGCATGCCAAATTTTTAAAGCCTTATATCACCGAAGGGACTATTTTTTTTTAACTTAGTAGGACTTTTAGTTGGAATTTATTGAGCGTTGTTCTGGCGTAATAATATCTTTTAACCGTCGTTTCAGTATCTAAGTTTAGAGGCCTATAAAGGGTAAGAAACGCATCTCACTTTATTTTCCTTTCGTGTTCTCTTATATTTGCTTCTTCAAGTTTTCCAAACTTCCGCATTTTTTCTTCCATTCGAATAGTCTGTACTATTCTTGCCTCTCATTCCTTTTCCTTCTTGTGTATGGAACCTTTGGTTCGAAGGAATTCCCGTAAACTACAAACTTAAGAACAAACCGAAAAGGGGAGCCTTCATGATACATAAATCATGGTATCATCGTCAAACCGATTCCAATTAGGCAATCAAAATCCAAGGTTTAGAATTAACCTTCCCTGATGTCGATAGAGAAATACAATAAATATCTAAAACTTCAACGAATGGTGGTAGTTCTTCCATCAAAGGGGCACCACACTCACACTGTTTATTAGGGTCGTCTAACTGTCTTTGAATTACACTTAGAATGGGGGATGAAGTTTTTTCTCATTTAGCATCCTAGATATTTGTCACAAATTCAATCCGCGTGCAAATTAGAGTATCCCTAATTTCTAGCTAGAATTGATGGCATGTGTTAAAATATGTGAGAATTTGGACCTTCCATTAAATAGAGCCGTGTTTCACTCCTTCTAACGTCCTACTAAGAGGGAAAATGACAATCTCTAATACTAGACGTTTAGTTCTCGCCGTAGAAACTTTCTGAGTAACAAAATGATTTCATTAAAGACTTCAAGATTAAAATACATGGTGATATTTCTGATTGCCTTTATTCGGAGAACTTTCTTTATCACGTAGATATGATTGACCTTAAAATGTAATAAAGTATTCTCCGGAGGACTTTCCGTTACCACATAGACATATATTAAAACTTTATTCCCCTAATTTTTTTATTTAATATCCCTTTGAATAATTGGCATATCCAAAAAAAAAAATTATATGATATGGGTGAATAACTTGAGCTACTTAATTATTAAGTAATTTAATATCTTGATCTAGAGTGCATCATTACTTTCCAAAAGAGACAGAAAATAGTAGATGGGCCCAAACCCAAACCCATATCAATAAGATAGTTTTATTTCAGTCTTTCACATGCAATCATTTCTCAACTTCAACCAATCATCATTACCTTTTTTGTGGACTACAATTTGCCGCTCAAAAATTAATTAAGGTAAATTTTTCTTTTATTGATTTTTTTTATGGAAACATTTATATAAACAACAAGTACATCGGAAAAAAAATATAAGGAATAAAAATCATATAAAATCTATAAAAAAATAAAAATGTATTAAAAACATAGAAGAACAACAAAATATATATTTCTCGTAAATCTAAATCCGTAGAAAAGCATCTGCAATCCAATCATCATCATTTAGATCATTTCGAATATTAAGATGTGAACCATTTCTTTTGTTGTAACCAGGTTGTTGGGCTTGGCCCAAATATAATTTATGAAATAAGTCCACACATGTGTCTTCATGTGTCTTTAAGTGTTTTCAAGTGAAAAAACATGTAGAAGAAACTTGGGTTGGTGTGGTGTAAAATGTATATTTTTTATTGAAAAAAATTAATAATATTTTATTATTATTATTTTTATTAATTTCGAAAATCAATTTTTTATTTAATTATTTATACTCTGATTTAGTCTTTGTGAACGTTGTTCATAACGTCCATTTTTTTCTGAACGTGTCTTCAGTCTCCTCCACCTTCCTGATTTTCATCATTCATCTTCTCCATGAAATCAGAGCTCAACAGCTCTTTTTTCCCTGTATAAATAGGTGATGTGAGACTGCCTTTTATAGACAATTTACTTTGATTCATTCTGTATTTTTTCGAAAATGAGCAAATAGACAGAGAGTGTATAAAGAACGATTTTCGTACGGTGCAATACAAAAATCCTATTTAAGAGGGCTGTTTTATCCTGGAGGCGACCGGAGTTCATACTGTTTGCTAATTTCCGGCAGTTCCGCGAACGTCTTAAAGAAAGCGACATTGTCCGTGACTCTGCCCATTTAATTTTGTTCGGTCTGTTCCTGTTTTTCTGAGTTCGAGTTATAACAATTTTAAGACGTTTCAATCACTGCTGATGGCTACCGAACAATCAAATGGGATTACTGAGATCAACAAACCATTCCGGTTTGAAGGAGCTCATTTCCGAAGATGGAGACAGAAGATGTTGTTCTACCTCACAACAAAGAAGGTAGCTTCTGTTCTGACTTCTGAAAAACCAATTGTTCCTGAAGATGGTGATGAGACAGATGTTCGTGTTGATGTTCGTGCTGCTGAAAGATGGACAGAAAATGATTTTCTGTGCAAAAACTATATTCTCAATGGGTTGACAGATGATCTGTATGATTATTACACTGCTGAAGAAAAATCTGCCAAAGAAATTTGGGAAGCACTGCAGAGTAAATATGACACTGAGGAGGTCGGATCGAAAAAGTACGTTGTAAGCCGCTACCTCAAATTTCAAATGACGGATGACAAGTTGGTGGAAATTCAATCTCATGAATTGCAAAAGATAGCACATGAAATCATTTCAGAAGGTATGCCTCTAAATGATCAATTTCAAGTTGTTGTCATTATTGACAAATTGTCTCATTCGTGGAAAGATTTTAAAAATATTTTAAGGCACAAAACAAAAGAATTTTCGATGGAAAGTTTGATTACTCGCCTCCGAATTGAGGAGGAAGCTCGAAAACAAGATTTAAAAGAAGAAGTGCTTATTGTTTCTAATAGCACTAAAAGGTCCACTGCGGTTCTGAAACCCACTCAAAAGAATTTTAAGAATCAGAACCGCAAACCAATCCAAAACCGCAACACCCGAGTTAATTTGAATTGGAACCTTCAAAGGAACCAAAATAGGCCACAACAACAACCACCTAGAAATGATGCTGCTTTCCTATGCTTTAATTATGGGAAACCAGGTCATATGGCACGTAAGTGCAGGAACAGGCCAAACACTACTCCTAGTGTTAACCTGACTGAAGAGCAACATAATTTTGTTGCTATGATTTCTGAGATCAACCTCATAGGTGGATCAGATGGGTGGTGGGTAGACACTGGTGCTTCTCGCCATGTTTGCTATGATAGAAGTATGTTCAAAACATACAGTGCTGTGACCGAAGATAAAAAAGTGTTATTGGGTGATTCTCATACCACTATTGTTGCTGGAATTGGTAGTGTGGAATTGAACTTCACATCTGGAAAAACCTTAACTTTGAAGGATGTGATGCATACTCCAGAAATGAGGAAAAATTTAGTTTCGGGCTATCTTCTCAACAAGGCTGGTTTTACTCAGACTATAGGAGCAGATTTATTTACTTTGACTAAGAACAATGTGTTTGTAGGAAAAGGTTATGCCACTGAAGGCATGTTTAAGTTGAATGTTGAGATCAATAAAGTGAATGCTTCTGTTTACTCTTTGTGTACTTTTAATGTTTGGCATGCTCGTTTTTGTCATGTTAATAAGCGTATCATTAAAAATATGAGTAACTTAGGATTAATTCCAAAATTGAATTTGAATGAGTTTCTTAAATGTGATTATTGTAGTCAGGCAAAAATCACAAAAACACCTCATAAATCTGTTGTTAGGGATTCTGAACCTCTAGATTTAATTCATTCAGATATATGTGAATCAGATGGAAAGTTGACTAGAAATGACAAACGGTACTTTATAACCTTCATTGATGATTGTTCTGACTTTACTTTTGTTTATCTTATGAAAAATAAAAGTGAAGCGTTTGACATGTTTAAGTTGTTCATAGTTGAAATAGAAAATCAATACAATAGGAAAGTCAAGAGACTTCGTAGCGATAGAGGCACAAAATATGGTTCTAGCCTGTTTATTGATTTCTATAAAACACATGGCATTATACATGAAACCACAGCACCTTATTCACCAGAAATGAACGGAAAGGCTGAAAGGAAAAATAGGACACTTACTGAATTTGTAGTAGCTATTATGCTTAGTTCAGGTGCCGCCTCACATTGGTGGGGAGAAATCCTTTTGACTGTTTGCTATGTGCTAAATAGGGTCCCTAAATCCAGAAGCAAAATCTCTCCTTATGAGATCTTGAAAAATAAAACACCTAGTCTATCATATTTTAGAACTTGGGGTTGTTTGGCTTATGTTAGGATTCCTGACCCTAAGAGAGTCAAACTTGCCAGTAGGGCTTATGAATGTGTGTTTATTGGATATGATGTGAATAGCAAAGCATATAGGTTCTATGATTTGAATGCAAAAGTCATCTTGGAGTCAAATGATTCTGACTTTTATGAAGATAGATTTCCCTTTAAATTGAGAAATAGTGGGGGTGCATCATCTAGTAGCATACCTGCTATTAGACCTATAGTGCAAAAAGAGATTGAGGAATCTGAACCTAGGAGAAGTAAGAGACCTAGAGTATCTAAAGACTTTGGTTCTGACTTTTATGCTTTCACAGTAGAAGAGGATCCACTTACTATACAAGAAGCCTTAACCTCATTAGATGCTGATTTATGGCAAGAAGCCATTAATGATGAAATGGACTCACTTGAGTCAAACCAAACTTGGCACTTAGTAGACTTACCAATAGGCTGTAAATGGATCCTTAAGAAGAAACTGAAACCTGATGGTTCAGTAGATAAGTTTAAGGCTCGCCTTGTAGCTAAAGGCTTTAGACAAAGAGAAAATATTGATTTCTTTGATACTTATTCACCTGTCACTAGGATTACGTCTATACGTGTTTTGATTGTTATTGCTTCTGTGCACAATCTAGTGGTGCACCAAAAGGATGTTAAAACTGCGTTTTTGAATGGTGAACTAGAAGAAGAGGTTTATATGGATCAACCTGAGGGCTTTGTAGTCTTTGGTCAAGCCCATAAGGTATGTAAGTTAGACAAGTCTTTATATGGGCTAAAACAATCACCTAAGCAATGGCATGGAAAGTTTGATAACTTGATTATTTCAAATGGCTTTAAGGTGAATGAAAGTGATAAGTGTATCTACTATAAGTATGAAAATGGTCTTTGCACCATTATTTGCTTATATGTTGATGACTTGCTTATTTTTGGATCTAATATTCATGTTGTGAATGCTGTTAAGTCAATGTTGTGTGAAAACTTTGACATGAAAGATCTAGGAGAAGCGAACGTCATTCTTGGCATAAAGATAACTAGGTCTGAAACTGGAATTTCTTTAGATCAATCTCACTACGTTGAGAAAATACTAAAGAAATATAACTACTTTGATTGTAAACCTGCATGTACACCTTATGACCCTAGTATAAAACTTTTTAAGAACACTGGAGACAGTGTAAGACAATCAGAGTATGCTAGCATAATTGGCAGTCTTCGTTATGCCACTGATTGTACTAGACTCGACATCACGTATGTCGTAGGATTGCTATGTAGATTTACTAGTAGACCTAGTGTGGAGCATTGGAATGCTATAGATAGGGTCATGAGATACCTTAAAAGAACCATGAAACTTGGACTACATTATCAAAGGTTTCCAGCAGTCCTTGAAGGATATAGTGACGCTGACTGGAATACCTTATCAGATGATTCCAAGGCTACTAGTGGCTATATTTTCAATATTCATGGAAGTCTAAGAAATAGACTATCCTAGCTCAATCAACCATGGAATCAGAATTGATTGCACTAGCTGTGGCTAGTGAAGAAGCAGGTTGGTTGAGAAGTCTGTTAGCTGAGATTCCCCTATGGGAAAAACCGATTCCAGCTGTATTGATCCACTGCGATAGTACCGCGGCTATTGCTAAGATTCAGAATCGTTATTACAATGATAAGAAACAACAGATACGTCGTAAGCACAACACTGTGAGAGAGCTACTCACTAAAGGAGCTGTTAGAGTGGATCACATACGCTCAGAAGAGAATTTAGCCGATCCTTTGACGAAAGGATTAGCTAGAGAGGAAGTCCATAATACGGCAAAGAGTATGGGACTTATGCCCCTACAGTGATGAGTTACACACAATGGTAACCCGACCTATAGACTGGAGATCCCAAGAAATAGGTTCAAAAGGTAATAACAAGTTGTGTTGTAATATGAGTCAGATCATGCAATTTGAAGCATGAATATCCTGAAGCGATTTGAGGTTGAGATAATAGAAACTCTTAATGAAGTCTATACTCCATTTGGAGTGAAGTACATAGCTACAGGAGTACTTTTGATAGACTCACCTATATGAATGTGGAAGTGAGGCCGCTTCCTATGAGTTTAGGGCAAAACTCTAGAGCATTCATTAAACCGGGATAGACGTGCCCATAAACGCACGGGCTACTAGAACTACACTCTGAAAAGGTTATGGCGTGATATACATCAGAGATAGAGTTCAAGACTACGAGTCACTCTAGTAAAATCTGAACTATACTCACTACACAAAGGTTCAAATCGAAAGATACCTCTGTTTATGTCTGACCTTATGTAACTGCTCAGTAAAACGTTTTCAAAAATTCTAGTGGGGGATTGTTGGGCTTGGCCCAAATATAATTTATGAAATAAGCCCACCCATGTGTCTTCATGTGTCTTTAAGTGTTTTCAAGTGAAAAAACATCCCACATTGCTTTCAAAGCACTTGGTGGAGATGTTTATAATGAAGGTCCTCGCATGCTTGGGGTGTGCCCCAAGGGGTACCCACTTTTGTGAAAGGGTGAGGACCTATGTCCTTAATTGACCACCACACACACGCGCGCGCGCCGTCCGTCCGACCGAACCGAGCCGGGTTGGTGTGGTGTAAAATGTATATTTTTTTATTGAAAAAAATTAATAATATTTTTTTATTAATTTCGAAAATCAATTTTTTATTTAATTTTTTCTGAACGTGTCTTCAGTCTCCTCCACCTTCCTGATTTTCCTCATTCACCTTCTCCATGAAATCAGAGCTCAACAACTCTTTTTTCCCTGTATAAATAGGTGATGTGAGACTGCCTTTTATAGACAATTTACTTTGATTCATTCTGTATTTTTTCGAAACTGAGCAAATAGACAGAGAGTGTATAAAGAACGATTTTCGTACGGTGCAATACAAAAATCGTATTTAAGAGGGCTGTTTTATCCTGGAGGCGACCGGAGTTCATACTGTTTGCTAATTTCCGGCAGTTCCGCGAACGTCTTAAAGAAAGCGACATTGTCCGTAACTCTGCCCATTTAATTTTGTTCGGTCTGTTCCTGTTTTTCTGAGTTCGAGTTATAACAATAGATCCATTGATCCACGAACAAGATAATCTGTTTCCGCTCGTGCTAAATTAAAAAAAAAGTATAAACGAAAGAATAATAGAGAGCAGATACAATTCAGACGAATAAAAAAATCATATGAAATATATGAACACCATACAGAAAAGAAAAATAACAAAAATAAAAAAACACAGCAAATCTAACATGGTGGGTGGAGGAAGAAGGAAGACAAACTTTCCTCTTTCTCTTCAGAGTAGATTCACAGAATAAGAAAACTTGTGTATTTAATAGATGATGGAGCTTTGAGAAAAGAGAGGAAAGAGATGAGAAGAAGACCAAAAGGGAGGCTATGCCAATTTTCTTAATATTATAAAGGCCTAATGCTCCTACAGCCCCCTTATCTTGTCCAAATTGGTCATTTTACCCATCCAACTCATCGAATGTCCTATTTACCCCCTTAACTCTGTAAAAGTGGTATTTCTCACCCTTTATAATCTGTTATCGAGACCTAAATTGATACCATTTTTAAACAGTACACCTATATTGATGTTATTTTGTACGTGGAACCTAAATCGATACTTCCTCAAAAACCATAGGCCTATTTTGGTACCTTATCCCTACATATAATGTCTTTAACTTGTTTATATTAATATTTTATTATTTATATCTTTTATTCATTCTTTCTCTTTTCAATTTTTTTCTAGTTAAATTTTGATTATCTAATTATTGTAATATAATATTATTGTAATAAACAAATAAATGATCAATATAATTATCAAATTAAAACAAAATTAAAACTTGATATTAAAAAATATATATTTTTAAACTCATTTGAATAAGTCCTATTAATTTTACACTATGAATGAGTAAGAAATACCACTTTTATGGAGTTAATGGGGTAAATAAGACATTCGATGAGTTGGTGAGGGCTAAAATGGTCAATTTGCACAAGTTAAGGGGGTGAGAAGTACCCTTTTTATAGAATTAAGAGGGTAAATAGAACATTTGATGAGTTGGATGGATAAAATGACAAATTTAGACAAGTTAAGGGGGTTGGAGGAGCATTAGGCCTATTATAAAGGTAAAGTCCCAAAAAAAATATCAGTGTTTTCAGGTTTTATTAAAAATGTATCTGTGATTTTTCGTTTTGCTAAAAATAAGAATTATTTAGTTTAATATATAAAAATGACCGTTAATGATTTCAAAATAAAAAATTTCAAGAATTAAAGTTGTTTAGTACATTATTTACTATAGAACCAAATTTTTCATTTTCCGAAATCATCATTTTCAGAGATTTCTCTCTAGACATTCGTTTTCTCCCTTCTCATCAAACAATATATATGACCTCAAAATTCTAAAATTGATTAAAATATCAAAAAGTCTTTGGATTTTGACCTCGTCAACACTCATTTTAATTTTAAGGTAAAAAAATATCAGTCATTTACTGGTCGTAAAAAAACATCATTCTCCTTTTGAAAAAGAAAATATACAAGTACTTATTTAACAAAACGCGAAAAGCACATAATTTTTTTTTTTGTGTACTTTATCCTATTATATTTATAATATAATTGCGGGTTTAAAATTAGTAATGATGCTTAACTTTAGATATCACGAACGGAATTTTTTTTAGTCGTGAATTACCATTCCACTCATCGGTAATAAATAAATAAAAACGTAGCATCATGTAAGTCTCATCATCTTTGGATTCTTGGATAAATTATAATTGTAGTTATTGAATTTTATTTTCATTTTCTAAAATCATAATTTCTTGAGCTTTCTCTCTATGAATATTCACTTTTTGTCCCCTAACATCACAATTTCTTTAGATTTTTCTCTCTAATTTCTTGAGCTTTTTAAATATTCAAAACGAACAAAATTAAAGAATTAAAATTGTTAGAATATTATCAATTCTTATTTTTTTTAGGTTATCAACGATTATTTTGAGACATTAATTAAAGTTTAGTGACTATAATGTTAGAAAATGTAAAATTGAATGACTTTTATGTTATATTTTGAAATTTAGTGACAATTATATTACTTGAAGTAAAATTCAGTGACCATGGATATAATTTATCCTTAGAATCTCATGCCATTTTAGAGGTTCAAACTCTCATATCCTTCTTTTTATAAATCTAAAATTTAATAATTTTAGAATGAACCAAAAATAATCAAATATTTGGACAATTTGTAGAATAATATTATTATTATGAGAGAAATTGTGAAATAAAATTTAAAAGTGTTCTTGTTATGCAATGTTAAGAGGCGATAATTATAGAAGAAGTGACAATATATATTGTCGACTTTAAAATCAATTTCCAATCATTATTATATTTTAATCGAAATAGGTTTTTAAGTCTTAGGCTGGCACAAAGGCTGAATTTTCCTATCACCCACTTTGGACAATTTTTTTAATCCAAATATTTTATCGAGATTAACAGTATTTCATCCTCAAATATATCATAATTGGTACATAATTTAGTAAGCTAACACTTAAATAAATAGGGAAAATTATTTATGTTAAAGGTAAAAAATTTCATAACCCACAGCAAAAAAAAATTTGTTAATATTCAGGAAGTGTAATAATCTTTAAAAAGAAATTAACAAAATGCTGGCTGTGGAGTTCGAACCCATACACGTGTATCATCTGTTTAAAAAGAAATTAACAAAATGCTGGCTATGGGGTTCGAACCCATGCGCACTTATGTGCAGAAGATCTTAAGTCTTCCCCCTTAACCTCTCGGGCAAACCAGCTCGATGTACATGAAATGTAATTAATTATTAATATATGGTAATCTATAAATCGGAACTAATTGTCAAAACAAAATAGAGCAGGTTCACTTTGTTATACAATAACGGGCTGTTTGGTATCTTATTAGGATAGAGACAATGATAAAGGTTGGGATAAGGATAAGAATAAATGGTTGAGATAAGAATATGATAGTCGAGAATTATTATTCAATATTTGGTACGTGGGATAGGGATAGAGATAAAATAATACATTCTACTATTTTAATCTTATTTAAACTACATAATATTAATTTGAGGGATAAGATTGACTTTTTCATCTTATTAAAATCGCATGAGCTTATCTTACCTCCTTATACCACCCCCTCTTGGGTACAGGATTTGAAGGATAAGAGGATTATCTCTCATCTGTCTCACTCTTTTATCTCTCAAACAAACACGGATAACTTATCTCGTATTTTTTATCCATATTCCACCTCTTATATCCCTTCTACCAAACACCCTGTAAATATAAAATTATTTTTTCAATGTTAGCATTTCATTAAAAATTCCATAAAAGGAAAAATTAACCTTTGACTAGACATAATGTTATTATTTACCGAAATGGATCGGGTATGATTAGAATGGTTTATTAGGTTAATCGTAACTAGGTTTAACTTAAGAAGCAAAAAATTATTCTCTCCCTCTCCTCTTTGAGCTGTCGGCGGTCTCCTTTTCTCTCTCATTCATTTTTAGTTTGCAGCATTGTATTTGTTCATGATTAACTTCGATGTAGTTGATTTGTGATCGGTAATATACGATTGTGGTTCGTTCTTTCGTTGTAATAAATCCAAACAGTTTCTGCTCTATAAGAGGTAATATGTGAACCCGTTTATCGTCAGTTTAAATTTGTTATAATCTCGACATTGATATCATATCTGTAGATTATGTATTTTGTCTGTAATGATCCATTTTTTAAGATTAAATTGTATTTTTTGATGCATGAAAATAATTAAAAATATTGGTTTTAATTTTCTATGCATAAAAATGATTTTTCAGATTTATTTTTGGATTGATTTTCGGTGAAAAACGACGCTAAATTCACATGAATACATTGTTATTTACGAATTGGTGTATTTGATATTGTTTACTACGAGTTTCACTATCGGTAGAGGGGTTGTGTTGCACAAACCTAAACTTATGTTTTTCGTATGGACAAACGGACCAGATCAATATGATCGGAGATCCCGAAACGATGGCCCGGATAAAATTTCACTACCAAAAAGAGTCGGAAGGCAGCGTGTGGCATTCATACATTGTTGTTTGGTACGGCGCGCTAGGCCAAGGGTCTAACCTATTGCGCTCTGGTTGGAGGCTCCACGACACGTCGACCCACATACCCCAATCAACGTGCAACACATGTCACATGTCGACCACATACATCAAGTGCGAGGACTGCACGTGCAGCTTGTTCTAGGCTACCATCGACTTTTATTTTATTTTAGGCTCTTGTTTATAGTTTTTCTAATTTGGTGTCGTATTTTATTTAATTTTTTAAATATCCTAAAAACATTTTAAACTTATAAAATAATATTATCCAAAATATATTCAGAAATTCAGAAATCAATATTTGGGATGTTTTTGGTTGATCGAATAGTTGAACGAAGCTCTAAAGAACTTCGAAAATTGTAGGAGGACATTTGATATCAGGTGAATAAGAGTAATATATGTTCCTCATTCGAGGAAGTAAGGACACGTGTCGCAATAAAAGCTTCCAAATCAAACTAAATTAAGATATGCTAAGCGCCAAAGAGTTTCGAAATCACTCTGGAAATAGGTCACTAATTCCACGCTTGGAATCAAGGGGAAACCAATTTTGATAAAATACAAAATGTCTTTATTACAGTGGACGTTCACCACTCAGATGGTTACACCTGTCCGTAGCTTGAGTTAGGGCATATACTCTAACCAGCTATCAGATTTACCTTTAATACTCTATAAATAGAACAATATGTTTAAGAGCTAAGATATATAAACATTCTTTAGAATTTAGACTTAATTGCCCACTGCTCATTTTTCTTATACTCTTCTAAGTTTAGCCTCAAAGCGGGATCGTTGATCGTCGGTCTTCAACCCCTCATTTGATCTCATTTTCTGTCTTATCCCAAACATCAAGGGAATCCAAGCTAACGTGAAAGAACCAATATATGAATTATTCGTATCAATATATTAAACAAATTATTATACAAATGCAATTAGAATATGTATTATATTATCTAAAAATCATAATATAAGATAATTTCATATATAAAAAATGTGTTAAAAAATATTTCAACAATAATAGCATTAAAACAACTGAAAATTATGAAACAGTATCATTAAAGTCTTAAACCATATCAAGCAAATAAGTAAATAACACAATTAAATAAAAATATTTAAAAATAATAAACACAGTTTACCAATAACCATGTGATAATATTCAAAATTGAATTATAATAAAACAAAAAATAATAAAAAAAATGTTATTTTGTTCTGATTGTCGCCCAAGGGGTCCTTAGGAAGCCTCGAGGTGGCTCCTAACCGGCCTGCCAAGCAGCGTTTAAACGGCCAAAAAGGGTCAGGGGTCAAAATGCGATCAGAAGGCCTAGGCGGGAAAAATCGAAACGGATTCTCAATTTTGAAACCTCTGGACAGTTAAAGCAATATTTTTCTTGTAGAACTGATTGATGGTATATAGTACCATCAGACCTATGATTAACTTGATAATCCTTCTTTTTTTATGAATAATCTAGTTTAAAGAGTAGAAATTTATACACAAGGGCGCTACTCTTTTTCAACACCATTCATAATAGCGAAATTTAACCCTAATATTTTAAGAAAAGTGTAGATCTAATTCTAACATATTAAATAATATAAATTTAACCCTATCGTTTTCAATTTTAGTCCTGCATTACCGAAAATTTGAAAAAACCGGTTTAATTGTATATTGGATCTTCCAAATAAGTTTGTCGATAAACTAAAAGAGTTTATTTGTAACTATATTAATAACACAGTAAATATTTTATATAAAAAAAATTATAATTAACTTATATATAGTAGACTTAGTGTTAGCATTTTAATATATTTTTTGTAATCGTGTAAAGAACACACTAAATATCTTGGACATAAAATGTTTAGAAAGTCTAAAGTGGCAGTTAAATAACAGTCAAAGTTTTTTTTCTAATTATCAACAACGTAGGCCTAAAATTAATCTTTGTTTGAAAATGTTAAATTAAATTTACATCATTTCATACGTTAAGGTAGTCTATACTTTAAGGATTAAATTTAGTCCTAATTCAATGAATACATATATAACAAAGAATATGAACGTTAGATTTGATATATCTAGACATGTTAACGGGCCCGCATACCCACTCAGGCCTATGTCCCTTGTACCGGACTTGGACAAGAAAAATTGTCCTTAGATCCAGGCCCGTTAAAGCCTGCCTATATTTTAGACGGACTTGGGATTTATAAATATAGCATGAGTCGGTCTAGCCCGGCCGCCTATTAATATTAATTAATAAATTTAAATATTTATTTTTTATTAATAAAAATTATACATATATATAAGTGGACTTCTATAATTGGGTTTGTGATTTGATTTTTGAGCCCGAATCCAGTGCGGCCCGAACCTGTCTATATTAACAGTGGACTGTGCTGGGTCTAGGCTAAGCATTTATATATAAAAGCCAGCTGGGCCAGCCCGAGCCCAGCCCGAGCCGGCTAATGAACAAGTCTATCTAAGCTTAAATTTGATGTAAGAAAGCCACCATTACTGGTCAATCATGCAGTCTAATGGCAGCCCATCTATCTTTCAAAAAAATCTATAATATAATCTTATTAATACGAAAATGCCAGAGAATAATGTAGTATTTATCCTAATTAAAATATAACGTTCTCAACAATTAATAAATATAGGTAAAAAGCACATCAAGATCTGTAATCAATTCGATTTTGATGTATATAGTCTCATAATCCTTAAATGTTACGTTAAATCCTACTCGTCAAATTAATTAATTGTAAACATCTAATTTAATTAAAACAACGTTACTTATTTTATTTATCTGAATTTTTTTTATGCAGTTTGAAATCTGATTTTTACAGTCTACAGCCACAATATATATATAAAAAATTTATTATTGAATTGTTAATACAAATTTTGAATGAATAATGCTCTTTAAATTTCTAAAGAAATATTCTTAAAATTCAAAGAGTAAATCAGTTTTTTAAAACCAAATTCAGAATAAATAAACAAATCAAATATAAAATTAACAAACCAAATTAACTAACTTACCATTATAAATTTAACAAACCTAACCAAAGTTCAAAAACTTTAAACTTCAAGGCCCCATTTGTTTGAGAAAAAATATTATGTTTGAAAAATTTTATACATGGAAAATATTGTGCAGGAAAATAAAATATTTTCCTGTGTTTGGCAACAGCACTGAAAAATATTTTTTGGTGTTTGGCTACAACACTAGAAAATATTTTCCAACCACTAAATACGTGAAAAACACACAAAAACGTGAAAATTTGTTAAAAATGCGAAAATCACGAAAAGTAAAAAAATATTAAAAACATGAAAAATGTTTTTTCACATTTATGGTCTTTTTGTATGTTTTCTCGTGTTATTAACGTTATTGTGTTTTTTTTTTTGCATTTTTTCTTCATTTTTTCATGTTTTCACGTTTAGTTTTTCGGTTTTTCACGTTTTCACGTTTTCATTTTTTCGGTTTTTTTTTATTTTTCACATTTTATTATTTTTTCGTGTTATTCACATTTTTTTCATGTTTTTCGTATTTTTCACGTTTTCGTGTTTTTTACGTTTTCATGTTTTGTTTCCATTTTTTGTCTTTTATCGCGTTTTTCACTTATTGTCACGTTTGTGTTTTTTGTATTTTTCATGTTTTTGTATAATTCGTGTTTTCTCACTTTTTCGTGTTGTTCATGTTTTGCGCATTTTCAAGTGTTTTTTTTTTTTTGCGTTATTGTGTTTTTCACGTTTGTCCACCTTTTCATGTTTTTTGCGAGGTTTTTTTTTTCATATTCTCGTGTTTCATATTTTTATATTTTTTAACGTTTTCCCCATATTTCTCTAAACACGTATGTTTTGGGAAAAATGTTTTACCCTTTTGAAAAGGGTAAAACATTTTCCATTATTTCTTCGTTCCTTTTCCGTTGACTTGCCACTTATTTTCTTTTGGCTTATTTTCCTGTCCAAACAAACACTAAAAATTTGGAAAAATATTTTCTGCAGAATATTTTCCCCCAAACAAACAGGGCCCAAATAAACATTAATATATAATCTCATCACAATTACATTATCCTAAATTCTAATTCTCATCCCAACCATTTTATATACAATTCAGAAAGTACTAGATACCCATGAAATCCGTACTCATTATTACCATCTCTACTTCTCAATTGCGTGAGAGGAACTCGAACTGTCATCATCAGATGAAGTTTCAAAATGCTCGACAAGAGAGGGCTTCTGCTCTTCAGTTTTTACTCGCTTGCCGTTCCCGCCAGACGAAACTAATTCATCACTCTCATCGTTGCGACCTATGTCTTTTGATGAATGCAAAAGAATCAAATGTGAGCAAACTGAAATTTCAGTAGAATAATGTTTATAACAGAAGGCTTAATAGGCACCCAAGTTAGGGGGTTGGGTGCCTATTAAGGCTAAACAGAACAAACAAGTTATGAAAAGAAGCAGAGAAGCTGAAATATAGGGCGAATATAAACTATCAAAGAATCTTACGATTCGCGATTCGAGTCAATTCAGTTCTATTTCAAACCGGATGTATAGGGCGAATATAAATTATCAAAGAATCTTATGATTCACGATTCGAATTGTACGATTCAGCTCTATTCCGAGCTGGATCTATAAGGCGAATCTAAATTATCATAGATTCGGGATTCTAGTGGTGAAGCTCTTAGCCTAGTGGTTGAGAGCTTACCTATGACTAGGGAGGTCATGGGTTCGAATCACATCCGGGTCTGGTGGGGATTTTTCTTTCTTCTTTAATGTAAGCGCATTGTGCGCAAATTTTTAAGACGGGATTCTTTTTTAGGAAAACTATAACTCTAATTAAGGAAGGAAATAAATTAGTGGAAAAAGACCAATAAGAAATAATAATATTATAATTATTAATTAATTAACAAATAAAAACATATTAACATGATTTTTCAATTTGAATACGCAAGTCCCCTTCCATCCCATTTAGAAAAAGTCTTTATTTTTTCGTAGTGCAACAGTTGATCGGAACCAAATTATTTTCATCATCGTTCATCAAAAACTACTAAACTCACTCTAAGACTTATATTTGATAATATTTTAAGCTCATGGTAAATATTTTATTTTTATAATACTATGAATTTGAACTAAACCTTACAACGATTCATGAGTCACGATTCACAAAATGAGGATTTTGATTCACGAGTCGAATCTCGATTTGACAACTATGATAGAAATAAAGTTATTTGCAATATGTATGAAATAAAACAAACCATGTATTTGACATCATTTCACAACATAAAAGTCCTTAAACTTGATATTATACCTAGGAAGAACCGGCACGGTTACTCATACGGGTACAGGTGAGAGTGCAGCAAAAGGGATTTTAAGAAAATATGACACGGGTACAGCGGAAACCCGCCAAACATTCATTAGTATTATAATCTAGATACATTCTATGCTTACTTTGTTTTTTCCACCATTGTATGATGGTGAAATTTGACAAAGTAAGTTCATCCAATGGTAGAAAAAACAAAGTAAGACTTATTTTATCAAAAACAAAATAAGCATAGCCTCTACCTATAATCTATAAATAGTACCCATAATAAGTTATGAATTCATCAAAAAGAAACATTTAATACTTCAAACTATTAAAGGGGTGGCTGCTATATTCTTTTCATTAGATTTTGGTGTAAATTTCATCAATGGTGTAAAACCTTTGCCCCATTTCACACTTTGGTGTACAATCTTTATTTTGTTTGAATAATATGTAGGACCTTATAAGTGACCTCCCACTTTGGTGTACAACGCCTGATCAATGTAATAAACTAGACTCGCAAATGAATTTGACAAACAAGATAACGAATTTAAAGAAGAAAAAAAGTAATCCTGTCAATTGTCATTAATTCGTCGCACCATTTGTTATTAGAATCATACTTCCTGCATCAAATTTCATCTAAAAGTGGAAAGGATTATAATCACAGTTCTCATTATGAATGGCAACATGTAGTTTACCCCCCGAAATAGCCCTACCTTTATGCTTATTTGTTTATTATATGTATTATCCGTTTCCGTTCCATTATTCATTTAAGAACACATCTTATCTCATTCTCGTCCCACAGAATTTTAGGATACCCGTCAAAATCCATTTGAATATACGAACTAAATTACAAGCACATATAAACAAATCAGATATAAATTTCACAAAACAAGCCAAACATAAGATTAATATTCTACAAATTTAACAAACAACACCAAAGTTGAAAAACATGGATTTGTTAAATTAAATTCCAACAAAGTGAAGATCTAGGGAATTGGAATTACCAGTTCTTTTCCTCTTTGGTGAGCCAACAGTTGGATTTGCATCTTCTTCACTTCCCACAAAATCTTCACTTAGATTTCTTTTCCCTGTAATCAATCAAGCATACTTACAGATTGAAGATCAATAAATAAAAAAGAATTTGAGATTCAAGCAATACCTGCATTTGTTTTAGTAGTAGTTTCCACCGATGCATCACTTGGATTTGCATTTTCTTCACTTGTATTTCTTTTTCCTGAAGTCAATCAAGCAAGCTTACAGATTAAAGATGAACAAATGAAATGGAAGATGAGATTCAAGCATTATGCAATATCTGCACTTGTTTCAATTTCCATATTAACTGCTTCAGGATTCTTCTCCAACCTATTCAAAATTTCCAAATCCTTCTCCAAACACACTTCCCTCACCTCTAACACATTGATTCTCCTTTTATAGATATCCGCATCAGTCTTACTTCCATAGTTATTAAAGGCGCGCCTCAGTGAGGCGCGCCTCGGCTAAGGCTCCAGCCTTAGCGCCTCTGGAGCCCAAAGGCGGCGCGGTCAGTCGGGCACGCGCCTTAGTGCGCCTTGGTGCGCCTTAAGCCAGGCGCAAGGCGTGCGCCTTGGCGCGCCTCAGCTACCTTAGGGTATTTTAGGGCATTTTAGGGTTGAGGGTACTTAGGGTTTTGAGAGTATTTTAGGGTTAGGGTATTTTAGGGTCTTTTAAGTTCAGAAAATAAAAGAAAAGCATGGATAGACAAAGATCGACAGTTTTTACTTCACATATCGCAACAGTTAACTCATTCCTTAGTAGTTAACTAGAACTTAACCCATGCATTTTATGGTTTTATTGTTGTTATTTGACTATTTGTGATTATTTGTGACTAGTATTATGAATTTATGATATTTTTTTTGTGTGCGCCTCGGGTCGCTCGGGCGCGCGCCTTAAGTTGCGCCTTGCGCCAAGGCTCCAGGACCCCCCTTGCGCCTTAGTGCGCCTTGCGCCTTGCGCCTTTAATAACTATGCTTACTTCTCAACTTCTCACATTTTAGCTCACAAATTTCCTTTCTAAGATCAATAAACTCTGTTTGGCTCATTTCTAATACGTCACACAGGCCAACTCGTGTTGTCTTAAGAGAGAAGCCAATTTCTCTAGCACCTTACTCTCCTTCTGTAACCTTAATTTCTCTAGCACTTCAATCTGTAATATTTCTTGCAACAATTATTCTATTTCTTCTTACCCTCAATTTGTCTTCCACAATCATAATTCATGATAATAGGTTCTAAATCTAAAGACTAAAGTTCAACCAAATCCTAAGAACTGTAAGAGTTCTTTCTCAAACACTAGAGCCTAGGCCTAGCACTTGAAGTACAGGTATTAATAATATTTCTTTGTACTCTAGTATGATAAACATATTCTTTAATTGTAAATGATATAGATAGAGAAGGGTTGAAATCGAAAAAAGCAACACTTTTCAACTTGGAAAGACTGTTGGAAGTTACAAAGGGAGAAGCAACAAGTGCATCAAACAAATGTACTCATAGCATCCTTTCCAATCTTTCAAATGATAAACAACGGTGAACACTTTCAAATCTTTCAAATGAATTTTCAAAACAATTATTTTTTGTATAATTTTCTAAGCCATTGGTAACCCTGGCAGTAGTCATTAATTCGTCGCACATTTGTTATTAGAATCATACTTCCTGCATCAAATTTCATCCAAAAGTGGAAAGGATTATAATCACAGTGCTCATTATGAATAGCAACAGGTAGTTTACCCACGAAATAGTCCTACCTTTACACTTATTTGTTTATTATATGTATTATCCTTTCTGTTCCATTACTCATTTAAGAACGCATCTTATCTCATTCTCATTCCACAGAATTTGAGGATACCCCTTAAATACTTTTACCCGTCACAATTCGTTTGAATATACAAACTAAATTACAAACACATATATAAACAAATCAAATATGAATTTCACAAAACAAGCCAACATAAATTTAAATTCTACAAATTTAACAAACAACGGGCAAAGTTGAAAAACATGGATTTGTTAAATTCCAACAGAGTGAAGATCAAGGGAATTGGAATTACCTATTCTTTTCTGTGATGGGCCATCACTTGAATTTGCATCTTCTTCACTTTCCCCAAAATCTTCACTTATATAGCCATCACTTGTATTTGCATCTTCTTCACTTTCCACAAAATCTTCACTTATATAGCCATCACTTGTATTTGCATCTTCTTCACTTTTCACAAAATCTTCACTTACATTTATTTTCCCTGTAATCCATTGAACATACTTAAAGATTAAAGATCAATAAATAAAAAGGAAGATAGATTCAAGCATTATCAATAGCTGCATTTGTTAGATTCACAGATGCATCACTCGGATTTGCATTTTCTTCACTTACATTTGTTTTCCCTGTAATCAATCAAGCAAGCTTACAAATTAAAGATGAACAAATAAAATGGAAGATGAGATTCAAGCATTATGCAATACCTGCCCTTGTTTCAATTTCCATATTAACTGCTTTAGGATTCTTCCTTGATCTAGCCATTTCCAAATTATTCTCCAAACACACTACCTTCACCTTTAACTCCTCGATTCTACTTTCATAGATATCCGCCTCAGTCTTATTTCTCAACTTCTCATATTTTAGCTCACAAATTTCCTTTCTAAGATCAGTAAACTCTGTTTGGCTCATTTCTAATACGTCACGCAGCTCTTCCCGCTGTACTCTTATGGAAGAAGACAATGCCACTAGCGCCTCGCTCTCCTCCTCTAACCTCCATTTCTCTAGCAATTCAAACTCTATTTTTTTTCGCAACAATTCATTCTCTTTCGTCTTACCTTCAAGTTCCCTCATCAATTTGTCTTCTGCAGCCTCTTCTGCATTTTGAACAGCTGATTTCGAAGAAATTACCAACTCCGTCGCCGTCAAGTCGTCGATATCCTCTTCAACCGCCCCAAATTGTGATCGTCCAGCCATTTTTCTACAAAATAAGAAAATGATGAATGACCTAAATTTTTCAGAAAGAAAACATACACAATCTCTGAAATTTCTCACTTACCAACAAAACAAAACCTAATAATCCTAATCGATTGCTCTTACGCCCGTACTGACCAGAAACTAGCACTCGGCGACTGAAACAGTTTGACTTGGATCCTGCTCTATGCCTCGCCGGATGTGAAAAAGCAAGAAATCGGTGTTACTCCCGTCGATTAAACTAGACCTGGCAAAGCGACACACGACCAGATCACAAGACACGAACACGACATGCTTTTTTAGTGTTATTGTTTAGGGTTTTATAACATGATACGAAAGTTGACACGACACGAAATGATACGTTAATTTTCGTGAAACACGAACACGACATGCTTTTTTAGTGTTAGTGTTTAGGGTTTTATAACACGATACGAAAGTTGACACGACACGAAATGACACGTTAATTTTCGTGTCATTTACGTGTCAACCCGAAAACACGAAACTGACCCGAAATTTAATTAAAGAAATTAAAAAAATTAAAAATTATAATAAATTAGTTTTTGACTGCGATGCACGGATTCATCTTAATATATAAATATTAACAAAAATATAATTAATAATTACAATTAATGATATAAAAAAAAGGAAGTCACACATCAGTTCCATCGTTACTGTTTTATGTTTTATATTATATATAGACATGCAAAGAAATAGAGAGATTTTAGGGACTAATTTAAATTATGTAGAACTTTTAGATATAGATATGCAGAGAATTAGAGTGATTTTAGAAATTAATTTAAATTCTGTAGAACTCTTAGATATAGTACGGATAAAATAATCTTTTTATAAATAAATATAATAATATAACTAAAGTTAATATATTATATTTTTTATTAGTAAAAAAGAAGGAAGTGACACCTTAGCTCCATCGTTACTGTTTTATATTATAGGGTAAATTCCAAAAAAAACCTATGTGGTTTGATGTTGTTCCAAAAAAACCCTTGTGGTTTGTTATTACAAAAAAAAGGACTGTGGTTTGCGCCATTACCCGAAAAACGGAAATGGGCTTAACACCGTTAATTTGCTGACGTGGCACGGGGGTAGAGTTGGAAATTCGAAATTTTTTTTATTTTTTTTTCTCTCTCCTCTTCTTCTCCTCCTTCCTTCTCCTCCTCCTTCTTCCTTCTTCTTCATACTTCTCCCTTCTCCTTCCTCCTCCTCCTCCTCCTCCTCCTCCTCCTCCTCCTCCTTCTTCTTCCCCCTCCTTCTTCTTCTTCCTTCTTCCTCCTCCTTCTTCCTTCTTCTTCATCCTTCTCCCTTCTCCTTCATCCTTCTCCTCCTCATCCTCCTTCTTCTTCCCCCTCCTTCTTCTTCTTCCTTCTTCTTCCTCTCCTCTTCTTCCTCCTCCTTCTTCTTCCCCCTCCTTCTTCTTCTTCCTTCTTCTTCCACAAAATCTGGAAATTTCCGAAACTTAAAAAAAAAAAGAAAAAAAAAAGTAGAAGAAGAAGGAGGAGAGAAGAAGAAGAAGGAGAGGGAAGAAGGAAGAAGGAGAAGAAGAAGGAGGGGGAAGAAGAATAAGGAAGAATGAAGAAGGAGAAGAAGAAGGAGGGGGAAGAAGAATAAGGAAGAAGGAAGAAGGAAGAAGGAGAAGAAGAAGGAAGAAGGAGAATAAGGAGGAGGAAGAAGAAGAAGGAGAAGGAGAGGAGAGAGAAAAAATAAAAAAATAAAAAAAAATCGAATTTCCAACTCTACCCCTGTGCCACGTCAGCAAATTAACGGTGTTAAGCCCATTTCCGTTTTTCGGGTAACGGCGCAAACCACAGTCCTTTTTTTTGTAATAACAAACCACAAGGGTTTTTTTGGAACAACATCAAACCACAGAGGTTTTTTTTAGAATTTACCCTATATTATATATAGAATATAGATATGCAGAGAATTAGAGGGATTAATTTAAATTATGCAGAACTTTTAGATATAGATATACAGAAAATTAGAGAGATTTTAGGGATTAATTTAAATTAGGGAAAAGTATAAAAATAAACATTGTGGTTACACCCATTTTCGAACAACACCCATGTGGTTTAAAAGTTTGCAAAGTGGTACCACGTACTTCATTCCGTTAGCAAACACATACCAAATTGACTAACGGTGTTAAAAGTCAAAGGGAAAAGAGTTAATTTGGTCCTTATATTTATTTATTTTTATAAATTGACCCCTTATTATCTAATTATCACAAACAAACCCCCAAAATAAACAATAAAAATCAAATATACCATCTTCTCCATCTCTCTTTAATTTCTTTCTTTTTTCTTATTTCTCTCTCTTCTCTCTCTCCTCTTTGTTAATTTCTCTTTCTAAAATCAATTGAATTTCATATTTTCAATTTAATGACACTTATACTCTCTCTTCTTCTCTCTCTAGCCAACCATTTTGATGATGAACAAGATCTAGATTCTTGTATTATGCTGATACATTATCTGACCATGAAGTTGTTAATGTTGTGTTCTTGTATTATGCTGCTATTTCTTTATTGGTAAAAATTGTTTTTTTTTTTAAATGCTACCATTGTAGTTTGCCTGTGTAATGGCATTCTTAATAGAGTAATTTAAAACCTCCTATGGTTTACGCGAACTTATGGTGGGAGGAAGTTGTGAGGAAGTTGTGGGAGTCCAAAGACGATAAGAAATGGGGACATAACAAGTTTGAGGAGATGAATTTGCAGGAAAGGCATTATGATCAGGTGCAAAATCTGTATACAATATTTGAATTTACTGCATTACAATGTTTGTTTCTTTTTCAATGTTTTTTTTTTGTGTCTCTCTCTTGTCTTAACTAATCCTCATAAATTGAATTTCCATCTATTTTGTCTTAATTGGTGTTCAAAATAAGACACAAAGAATCCGGGTCTTGTTCATCATCAAAATGGTTAGGCTAGAGAGAGAAGAAGAGAGAATATAAGTGTCATTAAATTGAAAACATGAAAATTCAATTGATTTTAGAGAGAGAAATTAACAAAGAGGAGAGAGAAGAGAGAGAAATAAGAAAAATAAAATAAAATAAAGAGAGATGGAGAAGATGGTATATTTGATTTTTATTGTTTATTTTGGGGTTTGTTTGTGATAATTAGATAATGAGGGGGTCAATTTATAAAAATAAATAAATATAAGTACCAAATTAACTCTTTTACCTTTGACTTTTAACACCGTTAGTCAATTTGGTACGTGTTTGCTAACGGAATGAAGTACATGGTACCACTTTGTAAACTTTTAAACCACATGGGTGTTGTTCGAAAATGGATGTAACCACAAGGTTTATTTTTGTACTTTTCCCTTTAAATTATGTAGAACTTTTAGATATAGATATGCAGAGAATTAGAGAGATTTTAGGGATTAATTTAAATTCTGTAGAACTCTTAGATATAGTACAGATAAAATAATCTTTTTATAAATAAATATAATAATATAACTCAAGTTAATATATTATATTTTATATTATATTTTTTATCAGTAAAAAAGGAGGGAGTGACACCTCAGCTCCATCGTTACTGTTTTATATTATATATAGATATGCAGAGAATTAGAGAGATTTTAGGGATTAATTTAAATTCTGTAGAACTCTTAGATATAATACGGATAAAATAATCTTTTTATAAATAAATATAATAATATAACTAAAGTTAATATATTATATTTTTTATTATATTTTTTATCAGTAAAAAAGGAGGAAGTGACACATCAGTTCCATCGTTACTGTTTTATATAGAATATAGATATGCAGAGAATTAGAGGGATTTTAGGGATTAATTTAAATTATGTAGAACTTTTAGATATAGATATGCAGGGAATTAGAGATATTTTAGGGATTAATTTAAATTATATATAACTTTTAGATATAGATATGCAGAGAATTAGAGAGATTTTAGGGATTAATTTAAATTATGTAGATCTCTTAGATATAGTATAGATAAAATAATCTTTTTATAAATAAATATAATAATATAACTAAAGTTAATATATTATATTTTATATTATATTTTTTATCAGTAAAAAAGGAGGAAGTGACACCTCAGCTCCATCGTTACTGTTTTATATTATATATAGACTAGGTTAAAAATAGACATGATTTTTCTTATTTATTAGAGTATAAATATAAAGAGTATAAAAAAAGCAGGTCAGGTCGTGTCGTGTTAGCGTGTTAGGTCGTGTTAGCAGGTCAGGTCGTGTCAATTTAATTGATTGTGTAAAAAATTCATGTCGTATCGTGTTTACCGTGTCAAGAGCAGGTCGTGTTCGTGTTCTGATTTTGTGACACGAAAAGTTTTCGTGTCGTGTTCATGTTACAGGTTTTGACACGAACCTGAAACCTGACACGAACACGGAAATTGCCAGGTCTAGATTAAACTAATACTAAAAAAACGTTTTCTGGTTTTCAGAGGAGGTAAGGAGTTATTTATAACAATTTTAGCTCTCGCTTAATGGGGTAATGGAGAGTAATAGAATTTAAATATTAATTTAATTCTATTTGGGAGTTATTTTTTGAGAGTAAATGGGGATTAATGGGGTTAAACGTTTACTTCCTCTAACCTCCAAATTGGGGGTTAACGGGAGTAGCGTAAAGTTTTTTAAAATTTCTTATCTCTGCAGGGTAAATTTTAATTTCCATTCCCCTCCATGTTTAAACTCCCAAACCAAGTTAAACATTTAACTTTATTACATCCTATGAATTCTCAAGGGTGTTGTTAAACCCAGCCCCAAATTCCCACCCCTAGCCCCGTGAAAGGACGAAAATGCCCTTTCATGGGTTTTGGGAGGGGAATTTCTATTTTTTTTTTGCCAATCCGACACGCGGGCGTGTGGATATCACGCCTCACCGCGTGGTCGGACGTGATATACACACGCCTCACCGCGTGGTCGGACGTGATAGCCCCACGCCTCACCGCAAGGTTGGGCAGTTGGCTATCACGTCCGACCACGCGGTGAGGCGTGTGTATATCACGTCCGACCACGCGATGAGGCGTGATATCCACACGCCCGCGTGTCGGATTGGCAAAAAAAATTAGCTTTTTAACCACGTAAATAGTTCGTTAAACCCGTAAATAGGCCGTGAAACCCGTAAATAGGCCGTTAAGCCCGTAACTACAGAATTGTACATAACAAATAAAATTTGAAAACATAAAAATTAAAATAAAATTTAAAAACATAAAAATTAAAATAAACATTAATAAACATAAACATTTATAAACGTAAAAGAGTAAATATAATATATACAACAAAAAGTGTTAAAATGTATGAATTTCTAAAACAAAAATTCAGCTCGCCCGACGCCACGCATCCATAAACTCATCCATCTCCCTCTTAATGCGTGGAACATCCTCGTCAGATCGGTGGGTAGCCGCTAGTTGGGTGACACACCACAACCAGCTAACCCACTGCAAAAAAAATAAAAATTAATAAATAAATATTAACAATTAAACACATATAAACTAATACTAAATAATAATATTAAATAATAATAAACTTACAAATTCGCTGTTGGCGCGAGCATGCTGTACCGGTGCAGCCTGTGGTGCATGAAGGAGATGGGGATGCGAATGTCGCCTATACCAGTCCATATAAGCAGGCTCACATGCAGTGAGATCGTATCCAATGGGTCGGCATCTCCTCCGATCAATGCCCCGAGCCGATGGAAATCTCCGTCACGTATCCTCAACTGTGACTAAGGAATGCGTGAGCTTATACGCTATAGATCTCCATGGTCGTACTGCTTTATCAGGTCTAATACGCTCAGCTGGGATAGGTTGAATATATCCGACCTGTCGCAGCGCTCGATCGGGCATATACGGCTCGACGATGTCTCTACTAGGGCTGGGCGCGGATCCTGGAGATACTGGACCGGACCGAATATCCGAGGAAAAAACTCCGGAATTGGACCGGACCGTTGACTTTTTTTGGAGAACCGAACTGGATTGGACCGTTGAATTTTCGTCAAAGAACTGGACCGAAATTTATCCAGGACCGGACCGATAACCGGATTGGATTGGACCGAACTGAAATAACCGAAAATTTAGCAATAATAAATTTATATTTCATACATTAACTTTATATAAAGAGAAATATTATATAATATATAGTTCTATATTTTGTAAGGTTCGGTAAACTAATTACAATAATATAAATTTAGAATTTATTAATAAGGTATAACATTATTATATAGTCATAAAAATTATCCCGATTAATTCCCGTTTATAAAATGAAATAAAAAATATTTACCTAAAATGTAGGCATGGAGAATCAAACAACTAACCAAATGGAACATTCTTAATCGCCTCAACCATCTAAACCAATTCTACTTCTTGTTAACCATTTAATTAAGTAACAAATATTAGAAGTTTTAAATATTAAAATTTTTAAACATTTTATAAAATAGAATCTCGTGCTTCTTTTATCCATTCTCTCTGCTTCGATTTTTTTCTAGGGTTCTATCTCCTCCACTGCACTCCATCGCCGCTACCACCTCGTACATCGCTGCTACCACCTCGCACGCCGCCACCTCCACCTTTTACCGATCTAAACTCTGGTAAGTTTTCTAAACTCTGAACTTTTATATTTCAATTTCTAAACTCTATGTTGTGTATATTGTGTAGATTTGAAGTTTTATATGTTCTGTGTTATATTTGAAGTTTTATATGTTAGGGTATTAGATATAGGTCTTAATTAATTCACAGAAGCTTCCTCTCATGGAAAATCAATTAGGAAAATTTTCTTCACCTGGTTTTTCAGCCATGGAAAATTGACTAGACAGTCACTCCCACCTTTTCCATCTCATCACCTCTTGTTCAATCGGGTATTATGGGGTCTTATAGCTAAAAAAGCTTTGCTTAATCTGCCAATGGAGGACAACATCAATTTGTGACTGAGATACCGACATTGATGAATTGAACCTATAGAAATGCAGCTATCTTTGAGTGTCAAGATTGGTTGAAAACTTCAACTCAAGCTTTCAAGCATGAAGAAGAAGTTGAAGATCTTGAAGCTATTGAAGAAGGTAATATTTACTTAGCAATTATATTTCATAGTTTTATTTTAATTAAATGTTTATGAATACTAACTATATAAATGTTATTTAATTTGTAGAAATTAGTTCTGTTCCTGAAATTGCATCATCTCTTTTATCCATATTTCAATTGGATATCTAAGGTTTTTTTAACCGAATCAAATGCACTTTGATAAGCATATTTTTTTCCTTTTACTTTTTGCTAGTGTGTTGATTAATTTTATTGAAGTGAAATCTAATTAATTTAACATTTGTTGATTCATTAATATGGTAAATTTTATATGTTTAGGTTGATGTTTGGCTTTTACTGCATTTGCTTTGGAAAACAAGTGTTAAGAAGATTCAATTACAAATTGGGATGATGATTAGAGAGATTTTACTAATGAAGTGTTGTCTTTTTTGAATTAAAGATTGTTTGTTTTTATGGATTTGTTATTTTGTAACTTTGATTTTGTGGGTTTTTTAGCCTTGTTGTCTACCGTAACTTTTAATACTTTGATTTTGTGGTTTTTTTTAGCCTTGTTGTCTACTGTAACTTTTAATGAATGTTGTTTACTTCCTAAAAAAATATCATTTATTTCAAGTTATGTAAATTAAATTTTATATTTTATTATCTTGTAAATTAAATTTTTAATTTATTTTTTAGGACTTAAACTATTAGATATTTATCCGAATCACCGAAAAATTATATTGGATTGGACCGGAACCGAATCTCCGAATCCCCGAACTGGACTGGGCTGAAATTTTGGGGCAATTCAATTCTGGAGATTTATTCTTTCAATCCAATCCTGGAGATTTCCTTTTATTAATCTCCGAATTTCAATCCAATACTGGAGATTCATGAATCTCCGACTTGGACCGAACTGTGCCCAGCCCTAGTCTCTACATCGTATCCAATCGACGTAGGACACTCGAAGCCGATCATCATCGGGGACAGGACCATAAGGCAACCACGTCACTTGGAAAAAAGTAATACTCAATAAAAAAAATAATATACTATAAATAATACTTAAATTAATTCTAAAATTTTATAAAGTACCTCTGTCGCCGTCATACGGTCCAGCTGCCCGCGAAAGGTATCTAGTCGGGCGGTCGTCTTGCCTGGTACCCCCGACCTCCCATCTCAGTGCACGGGCATGGTCAGCTGGGATCAAGTGAGCTCCTCTATGCGGCCGGAACACCGGAAAATACTCGTATATCCATGCCTGCAGTAGAGTCAAACATCCGCATATACCTGAACAGTCTCCCCTGCTCGCTATCCCCAGCTGCCGGTACCACATGGCTAGTGTAGCAGACCCCCATGATAGTCCAGCTGCCCCGCTGACACCGCTGTAAACCTCAGCAAGATGGGCCGGCCTAATCCTATCTCCACTCTTGTCAACAAACAGAGTGGATCCAAGCATAAGCCACATCCACGCTGTGGCCCGAGTAGCGTCATCCCTACCCTCGGTCAGAAGCCCCTGTACAGCCCCAACAAATACACCTCCACCACCCCATAAACGTCGGGTCGGCAACAGAAGCTCAGCCTGACTCACCCCAAACATCATCATGCACATGGCATGAAGCCCGTCAGTAGGGGGAGACTCGGACACCATCGGACCGTCGATCGGGATCCGAAGAATCGGCCACACATCATGCAGCTGGATAGTCATCTCCCCGAACGGCATGTGGAAGGAGTTCGTATCAGGCTGCCACCGCTCCACGAACGCAGTCAACAGTGGAGTGTCGAGGTTCTTGAACATGGCATGTGGAAGGTGAGACAAACCAGTCCTCTCGATCATCTCTCTCAGTTGTAAAATGACACATATACAATTTATACAATTACTGAATGTTTTTTTTATGTTTATAGTTAAAAATACAAATTACAATAAATGTTGACACACTATATTATGCTTACCTCGGGTGACGCATCAGAAAACCACTGACACAAATCTCGGCATGCTGTTGATCTGTTGTAGCATGTCAGAAACGACCGAATCTCTCCTCCCAACATCCGTGATGCAACATGTCCTAGAAAACTAGGAATCACGGAACCATCAACGGGACCACCATCAACCGGTGCAGTAACTACCCAACTCTCGTCCTCACTAGCTTTGGGACGTTTGCTTGTCCCTGAAAATTATAAAATTATATTAAAGTATCCTAAAAAATACTAAAATATACCAAATTATAGTACAATTATACTAAAATACTACTAAATTATACTAAAATTATAAATTATACTAAAATATACTAAAGTTATACTAAAGTTATACTAAAGTTATACTAAAATTATAAATATACTAAAATTATACTAAAGTTATACTAAAATTATAAATATACTAAAATTATACTAAAATTATAAATTATACTAAAATTATACTAAAATTATAAATATACTAAAATATACTAAAATTATACTAAAATTATAAATTATACTAAAATTATACTAAAATATACCTAAATTATACTAAAATTATACTAAAGTTATACTAAAATTATAAATATACTAAAATATACTAAAATTATACTAAAATTATAAATTATACTAAAATATACCTAAATTATACTAAAATTATACTAAAGTTATACTAAAATTATAAATATACTAAAATATACTAAAATTATACTAAAATTATAAATTATACTAAAATATACCTAAATTATACTAAAATTATACTAAAGTAATAAATTATACTAAAATATATTAAAGTTATACTAAAGTTATACTAAAATTATAAATATGCTAAAATATACTAAAATTATAAATTATACTAAAATTATACTAAAATATACCTAAATTATACTAAAATATACTAAAATTATACTAAAATTATAAATATACTAAAATTATACTAAAATTATAAAAAATACCTGTACTCGCAAAACGACCTCCTACGCGCTGGGTCGGCTGTCTCCCCGGGGTCGACTGCTCATCGCTCTCCTCAACCTCGCGATCATGTGCAACTGCAGACTGTCGCATTGCCCGGGCTGCCACATCCAGGTAGTCCTGAAAAGAATCGCTATCAGGCTCTCTGTCCTCAAAATCAGTCGCCCCCTCTGATCCATAAATATCGGGCTGATCCGCAATCGGCCCCCTCCTCACCTGCTCCGTCGCAGCCCCTCTCCGCCTACGACCAGATATATCTATACCACGCAATCTCGTATGCCGTGGTGTATCATCCTCGTCGTCCATATCTAGATGACGAGCAGATGACGGGATGGATTTCCCACCCCTAGTAGGCCGCTCCGTCTACAAAAAAATTACACTAAATTAATAAAATTGTAAATAATGTAAATTATACTAAATTTATAAAATTATGCTAAAATACTACTAAATTAATATAAATGATAATAATAAATTACACTAAATTAATAAAATTATAAAAATCATGCTAAAACTACCTTAAATTAATAAAATTATAAAAATCATACTAAATTATACTCAAGTTATACTCAATTATACTAAATTTATACTAAATTTATAAAATTACCCTAAATTAATAAAATTATAAAAATCATACTAAAACTATACTTAATTTATACTAAAATTAAACTAAAATTATAAAATTACACTAAATAACTAAAATGTTAAATAATATATTTTTTTATACAAAAACAACGTGGGGTGTAAGGGAATCACGCCCGAACCACTGGGCGGGCGTATGAGTATCACGCCATATCAGTGGTTCGGGCGTATGAGTGTCACGCCCTACCACTGGTACGGGCATGTGGCTATCACGCCCGCACCACTGGTCGGGCGTGATACTCATACGCCCGAACCGCAGATCGGGCGTGATGTTCATACGCCCGACTGCGATTTCGGCGATTTTTTTCAAATAACCAACAGATTCAATTCGATCTAAAAATCAACGAAATAAAGCGGTAAATCTTACCATTTTAGCTTTTCCTTTACGGTTTCTGTCACCATCCATGATTCGGTTCACTAATTTGTCCGGATTTGAGCAAAATTCGTATAGGGTTCTTGAGAGGTTTTGGGTTTTTTCAAATTTAGTGCAAAGGGTAGTTCGGTCTATTCCAGGGGCTAGAAGTATAAATTAGTGGCTGGATTTAGTAACCCACATTCTCAAACAAGGTTATTTTAACTTTCCTTTCCATCACTTCCATTTCCTTTTCCATTACCTCCTTTAACTCTCACCCCTGTTAACCTCCAAACTCTCAAACAAAGGTTTATTAAGATTAATTCCGCCATTAAAACCTGATACGCTGTCGTTTCATTGTCTCTATAGTATCTAAATATATGAAAAAAGTTTAAAATGCTCCTTGTTTATTAGATCCGTCCACGGGTCCGGATACTCGCCCAGGCCCGTATCCATTGGACTGGGCTAAGATAATGAAAATTGATTTTAGGTTCAGGTTTGGCTGTTATGGTCTTTTAATAAACTATTTAATGTCATTGATCATAACGGTTTCTTGGAAAAAGTGGTAACAGGGGCGTATCTACATTGGATGGCATATCTGCCCCTTCTCAGCGAATCTAGACCCCTGGCATGTGGCGTATCCGGGCCCATCTAGCGTATGCCATATTTCGAATCAGTGTTTTTTGCCACATGGATGTGCTTTGTGCAAATAAGTCCTTTTATTTATGAATTTTCACTATTTTCCTTGGAGATAATATTCAGATGTTATCAAATGTCATATACCATTTCATTAGATGAAAAAAATACCAATACAATATGAAAATTATGAGGAATAAAATATTGCAATCATATAGACTAAAATCGGTACAAGAACCACAAAGGGAAGAAAAAAAAAGACTACAAAGATCCATAAGAATCATAAAAGGTAAAACTAACACAAAAAAGATAAATCATATACTTCTCGTCAGTCAAATCCCGTTAAAAAAACTGTTACAACACATTCTTCATCATATAGGCTCTTACAGTCATTTGGATCTTTTGTTGCAACCATGCAGATCTATAGATCTACAGACAATATGAATCTTTCTTACTCTTGTTAAAACTGAAACAAATATAAATGAAAGAAGTATTGCTAACAGATGTAGATTTGATGGAAGAAGAAATATGATAAGATATATAAATTTCAAACCAACTAAATGCTACGAGCAAATGAAATGTAAATATGAACCTAAAACTAATCCTAGAACATAGATGCAAAGAGAAAGAAGGAAGACAAAAATTCCTTCTTTATCCTATAGGAAGATCTAGCTCTATAACGGAAGCAAATAAAAATAAGTGAAGAAACGGGAGGAGTGGCAGTTTGAAACCCTAAAATGCATATGTTCATGGCCTTTTAAACTTGCTTAAAAATTATTTATTGCCTTCTAAAGTTGTTACACTAATCTATTAGAGGATCTTTAATAGATTTTTAGTTCACTTTCTAAAAATAATATAAACACTTGACTCTTAGACTTGTTCTTTTTTATTGAAATTAAGTAAACTGAATGCTACTGAACTGATACTGAAATTGAGTAACAAAGAACATAGCCTTAGTTATTTAAAATATTAAAACACATGTTATCACTAATAATATTCTTTATACCCACTTCTTATTTATTTATTTATTTTATCATTAAAATTATTATTGTGAATTATTGTATTTACCAACAGTGAGAAGGGAAGTAATCATCAGTAATAAATTATTAATAAAAATGAAATAAAGAGTGAATTAGGAGGAGAGAGAGTCTCCTTAATAATAGAGGAAAAATAGAGATTCTCAGGTCATGTTTGTTTGGTGCGTTGTAATGCAATGTAATGTGATCAATATTGTAATATATCAAAGTTGTAATGTAATGAATGTAATAGTGATTCCATTGTAATGTTTGTTTGACAAAGTTAAAAAAAATGGTGAAATGTAAACAATACTTATATTTGTTTCGACAAATGTAGTTAGAAACTTCGATTACTCTTAAACTTTTATATGCATGAGAAAGTCACCATATATGATGGTTAAGAACTTGTTAGTTTTTGTTCATTTTTCGCGTTTTTACGGTTTTTATGTTTTTTTTTTGTTGCATTTTTCGTGTTTTTCACGTTTTTAGATTTTCATATTTTTCCGTTTCTGCATTTTCACACTTTCCACATCTTTCACATTTTTTTTGTGCTTCATGTTTTTTCTCGTTTTTTCCATTTTTCGTTGTTTCCGTTTTCACATTTTGCCGTTTTTCGAATTTTTCATGTTTTTCTCATTTTATTTTTTACCGTTTAATAAGAATTATGGATAATAAATATAAATAATAAAAAACGTATATTAGAGCTAGTCGTAATGAGAATTCATATTTATTAGGGTTGGATTCAATGCCTTTCTAAAGAGCTTGGATGACCTTATCCCAAAAATGCATCTTTCGTGATTGAGTTTCATGTGGTATTGTGATTGAGTTTCATATGGTATTGTCCAAAGATATCAAACAATAAATTATATGGAATGCCTGGCATACCACATCAAAATCTGATGCGATATGCCATAGCAAATAAAATTAGGACATCTGTCCATAAGTTTAATAAGTTAATTTTTTTAAAATTATCAAGTTATTTTCACCCAAAAAGACTTCTCTTACTATTTCATCTCTCTCACAACACAACCAACACCACCAAATCTCACTGTCGGCCATCATCTGCTCATTCTCCTCACCGACCGCAACCACTGATCAGTTCATTCTCTTTCACCACCACATCCTCCTCCTTTGTCTATTCCTTTCTTTTTCTCAAGGTCATCTGGTTTTGGTTCCGACTCATATCCCCAAATTGAAGGAGGATAAGAAAATTAAGAGCTTTTTTAAAGCTCCAATTATGATTTCAAGGTCTAAGTGACCCATTATGGCCGAAACATGCTTCATACTTGGTTTGTCGAAATCTGATTTTGAATAGGTGAAAGGATTTATAGGTATGGGTTTTATGTTTCGAGAGTAAGATAAGAATGAATGAAAGAAAGAAAAAGATGGACTATGCGATCTAATGAAGTTTCAAGGCGCTTCTGAAAAATTAGATGCTTTGAATAAGAAAAGAACCATTGATGGATTGGAGAATTACTGCTAAGGTTGCCAGATAACAAAGAATTTCAAATCCATATAACTTTTATACTTGAATTCATTCTGCAATTTCTTCTTAGTTGCGGTGCTGGTGCTGTTTAGAGAGATAGAGTGATGATAAAAGACATTTTAGAAATGGTTTTACAAGGTGAATCGGTGGAAATTTTGGATTTTTTTTATAAAGTTTAATTTATTTATTATTAGACAGACGCCCTAATTTTATTTGCTATGGTATACCACATCAGATTTTGAAGTGGTATGTTAGACACGTCATATAATTTCTCAAAATGAGAATATCTGTTAGGTGGTTCTAGACGCATATACTTATGACTACCATATCATCCACGTACACCTAGTGGCAGAAGCAGCCCGACGTCTAGGGGACGCCAGCCCCCAGCCCCGGCGCTGCCCCTAGAAATTACTATGCTTAAATAAATTAGCCCCCTTTCAGTTTTTTGATTTACAAACAGCCACCATGGCTGCTGCTCCTTCCTTCTTGATGGAGAAAGAAACCTAATCTCCTTCTCTGTCGATTGCATGCAATCCCTCCGCCTTTCTTTTTAGCATAATTGCTTTTCTAATCATTCCTTGTTCTATTATTTTCTTCTCGTTTCCTTTTTATTTTTCATCTTCTCCTTCTCTCTTCTTATTATAAGATTGATTGTAAGTTAAATTAATTTAAGAGTTTTATTCAATGTGTTTAAATGCTAGGGTTTTAATTTAAGAATATATTTACTTGTGAATTTATTTTAAAGATTTTAATGTATGAAGCTTTGATTTGGGGATTTAATTTATGGCTTTTTATATGAAGTTTTGATTTGAGGATTTAATTTATGGTTTTTTATTTGAGAATTTAATCTAATATTTTTAATTTAGGGATTTTGATTTGAGGATTTAATTTATGGTTTTAATTTAGCTAATATTATTTCAATATTTTAGAGTGATTGAATTTGTTTAAAATGTATGCTTTGAGGCTAAAACGACACACAAAAAAGACAAAAAAAATTAGGATACCGGAGGCTGAAATTTGTTTGCCAGCCCTTACGGGATTTACCTTCAACCATAAGGCTAAAATTAGCCCCCCAGAACCAAATTCCTGCGTCCGCCACTGCATACACCTGCATTTTCTTGCCTATATACTCTCTAAACATCTTATTGACTGACTAGTTGTATATGTCGCCCGTGCATTTTTTTATAACCATATATTGTTATGGGTCCCGCCCATATTTAAAGTCCATTTATTATTAATTTTGGCTTCTTTGAGAAGCTATATTAATGTGTATTTATTGGAATGAGTTGTATTCATTTAATATAAGTGAAGGAAGAAGAAAAGACACACACAAAAGAGATTTTCGGATTTGGCCTTTCTCTCTTTAGGTCAGTTCACGTTTTTGTCGATTCCCGGAGATTGAACCGTCGGATCGTCACGATTTTTGGACAGGAGCTTCTAGACATATTGTTCCTTGTTCTCACCGTTGGGATTATCGTTCGGAGATCGGAAAGGTCTGTTCGGAGTTGGGGCAGATTGTAGATTGATTTCTTCTCTTTCTTGGTATTTGTCTACTTCTTGAAATCTCTTATTGTTTCATGATTATTGGTGGGTTATAAACCTTTTGTAAGACTTTGTTGGGTTTGTTTTGCCCTCAATTTTATCATAATAAGAGAAGTAGGGTGGACTCCTCAAACGTCCCGTGGTTTTTACTCTTCACACCGAAGAGGTTTTCCACGTATAAATCTTGTGTGTTGTTTTGTGGTTTTGGATTTCCATTCTTGTGGTTATAGTTGCTATTTTGATTTGGACTTGGGTTGTGCTTTGGTTGATTGTTTGTTAGATTGATCCTTGTGGTGTTGTTATTGGTATTCCGCGTATTTGATTGTTGTTATTGGTAACCCATCTTTTGGGTCCTTCATATATGTAAACAAATCAAATATAAAATTAACAAACCAAACCAAATAAATTAACAGACCATATATACATTTAACAAACCTAACCAAAGTTCAAAAACTTTGAATTTCAAATAAGCATAATATATAACTCACCACAATTACGATAATTGATATATATATAATCCATCTCCGGTAGAGGGGCTATACCCGTACCATCATACTCGTCACAGGTAAGTTTTTAATTCTAATTCCCGTCCTAACCATTTTATATAGGATTTGGGAAGTACTAAATACCAGTGAAATCCGTACTCATTGTTACCATCTCTACTCCTTGATTGCGTGAGAGGAACTCGAACTGTCATCATCGACAAGAGAAGGCTTGTGCTCTTCGATTTTTACTCGCTTACCGTTCCCAGCAGAAGAAATTAATTCATCACTCTCATCATGGCTATCTATGTCTTTTGATAAATGCAAAAGAATCAAATGTGAGCAAACTTAAATTTCAGTAGAATGTTTATAAACAGAACAAAGAAGTTATGAAAAGAAGCAGAGAAACTTAAATAGAAATAAAGTTATTTGCAATAACTGTAAATCTTAACAAACAGTATGTATGAAATAAAACAAAAAGCGTATTTGACATCATTTCATGATATAAAAGTCCTTAAACTTTACTGGGTACTAACATTAAAGTCCACGTATAAATCTTGTGTTGTTGTTTTGTGGTTTTGGATTTCCATTCTTGTGGTTATAGTTGCTATTTTGATTTGGACTTGGGTTGTGCTTTGGTTGATTGTTTGTTAGATTGATCCTTGTGGTGTTGTTATTGGTATTCCACGTATTTGATTGTTGTTATTGGTAACCCATCTTTTGGGTCCTTCAATTGGTATCAGAGCAAGGTTAATTTTGAAGTTAGCTATGGAGTCTAATAGCAGTAATAGTTCCATGGTTAAATTGACATCAACCAATTATTCTATATGGAGACCTATGATGGAAGATTTGTTATTTTGCAAAGATTTGTATGACCCAATTGATGCAGAAACCAAAGAGGATGGTAGTTTGTCCAAACCAGTCAAACCAGAAACATTGGAAGATAGAGAATGGGAAAAGTTGAAAAGAAAGACTTTGGGGACTATCAGACAATGGGTTGATATTAGCATTTTCAACCATGTTTCTCAAGAGTCTGACCCATATGATTTGTGGAAGAAATTAGAAGGTCTTTATGAAAGAAAGACTGCTCATAATAAGGCTTCTTTGATTAAGAGGCTTGTTAATTTGAAGTTGAAAAGTGGGAAGTCAGTTTCTGAGCATCTTAGTGATTTTCAAGATATAATCAACAAACTTACCACTATGAAGATTATTCTTGATGATGAGTTGCAGGCTTTATTTCTATTGAGTTCATTGCCAGATAGTTGGGAAACTCTTGTTGTGACTATTAGTAACTCTGCTCCGGATGGTGTACTTTCTTTGGATGTGATTAAAGAGAGTATGTTTAATGAAGAGATAAGAAGAAAGGAGATGGGAGTTGATAATTCACAAGCTCTTGTTGTTGAGAACAGAGGTAGAGGCAAGAGTAGAGGTCCAAAGAGGCGTGGTAACTCAAGATGTAAGTCTAAGTCCAGAGATGGGAAAGAGCCTATGGTATGTCATCACTGCAACAAACCGGGTCACATAAAGAAATATTGCTACCGTTGGAAAAGAGAACAAGGCAAGAAGCAAGATTCTCAGAAGGAGGGAGATGACAAAAATACTGCAGCTGTCACTTCTAAAAGTGATGATGGTGTTTCTTTGATTTGTGCAACTAGTGAGTGTCATCATGTTGATGGTTCAGGCACAGAGTGGCTTGTTGATACAGGAGCTTCCTATCATTGTGTTCCTAGAAGGGAATACTTCTTGAACTACAAAGCAGGAGATTTTGGTAGTGTCAAGATGGGAAATCAGAGTTCGGCAAGCATTGTTGGCATGGGTGATATTCGGGTGAAGACAAGTGTTGGGTGCATGCTTATATTGAAGAATGTGCGCCATATTCCCGATATACGCCTTAACTTGTTGTCTGCAAATGTTCTTGATCTAGAAGGATTCAGACATACCTTTAGAGATGGCAAATGGAGATTGTCCAAGGTTTCATTGACAGTTGCTCGAGGTGATTTGTGTTGTTCTTTGTATAAAACATACTTGAATGTATGTTCTGGTGAGCTAAATGCAGTTGAAGAAAAGAACTCTCCTAATTTGTGGCATAGAAGATTGGGACACATGACAGATAAAGGGTTAAAACTTTTGGTAGGTAAATCTCTTATTCCTGTTGATAAATCTGTTTCTTTTTACCCTTGTGATTATTGCTTAGCAGGAAAGCAACATAGAGCTTCCTTTTCTAAGAAGTCTACAAAGAAGGAAGGAAAGTTGGAGTTGATACACTCTGACGTTTGTGGTCCTTTAGAGGTGGAGTCTCTTGGTGGCAGTAAATATTTTCTCACTTTTATTGATGATGCTACTCGGAGAACTTGGGTTTACATGTTGAAGACAAAGAGTGAAGTGTTTGAAACTTTCAAGAAGTTTCACGTCATGGTAGAAAGGGAGACAGAAAGAAAATTGAAGTGTCTTCGATCTGACAATGGTGGTGAGTACACTTCTAAAGAATTTGAGAATTATTGCTCACACCATGGAATTAGACATGTAAAAACTGTGCCTGGCACCCCTCAACACAATGGTGTAGCAGAGAGAATGAACAGAACAATTGTGGAGAAAGTGAGATGTATGCTTAGAATGTCCAATCTTCCAAAGACATTTTGGGCTGAAGCTGTTAATACTTCAGTGTACTTGATCAATCGTTCACCATCAATTCCTCTTGGCCTTGAGATACCCGAGAGAGTATGGAAGGGTAGAGATCCTACTTATTCACATTTGAGAGTCTTTGGATGCAAGGCATATATGCATGTGCCAAAAGAACAGAGATCAAAGCTTGATTCCAAGACTAATCCTTGTGTATTCGTTGGCTATGGTGATGAGGAGTATGGTTTTAGACTCTATGATCTAGAGAAGAAGAAAGTGGTGAGAAGCAGAGATGTAGTATTCTTTGAGCACGAGATGGGCTCAGAACTTCTGAGTACAAGGTACACTTCTACTCCAGATTTGTCTTTTGATATTACTGATACTTCTTCTGTTTCTATTCCTATTCCTATTGAGCAGCCAACAAATGAGAATGTTGAAGCAACACTTGATGGTGTTGAGGAGGTACAACCAAATGAAGATGGTGATGCACCAGAATTTGATAATGATGGTGATGGTGTACCAGAATTTGATGATGTTCCACATGATGATCAGAATGATATAGAGGATGTTCATGAGCAGGGGGAGCAGCCAGCTCCTTTGGTGGAAGAAGCACCGGTTCGAAGGTCAACTAGAGAAAGAAAACCTTCTACAAAATATCCAAGCTCGGAGTTTATTCTTGTAACTGATGAGGGGGAGCCAGAGAACTTTGAAGAAGTGTTGTCTAGTAAAGACAAAAATCTTTGGCTTGATGCTATGAAGGAAGAGATGGATTCCTTGAAAAAGAATGAGACATATGTGCTTGTGAAGCCTCCTAAAGGTAAGAAGGTCTTGAAAAACAGATGGGTTTTCAAGAACAAGAAAGATGGTGACAAGATAGTGAAGCGCAAAGCCAGATTGGTGGTAAAGGGTTGCAATCAGAAGAAAGGCATTGATTTTGATGAGATCTTCTCTCATGTTGTCAAGATGACATCTATAAGAACTGTTTTAAGTTTAGCTGCAAGTCTTGATTTGGAGTTGGAGCAGCTTGATGTGAAAACTGCTTTCTTACATGGTGATTTGCATGAGGAGATATATATGGAGCAACCTGAAGGGTTTGAAGAGAAGGGAAAAGAAAAGCTTGTTTGCAAGTTGAAGAAGAGTCTTTATGGGCTCAAACAGGCACCAAGGCAATGGTATCGGAAGTTTGATTCTTTCATGACAAAGAATGGTTACAATAGAACTTCAGCAGATCCTTGTGTGTATTTTAGAAATTTCCCTGGAGGTAACTTCATTATCCTTCTTTTATATGTGGATGATATGTTGATAGTTGGACAAGATGCAGGGATGATTTCCAACTTGAAGAAGGATTTGTCCAAGTCATTTGACATGAAAGACTTGGGTCCAGCTAAGCAGATCTTAGGCATGGAGATAGTTCGTGATAGAAAAGCTGGAAAGTTGTGGCTATCACAAGAAAAGTATATTGAACGTGTGCTTGAAAGGTTTAATATGAAGAATGCCAAGCCTGTTAATACACCTTTAGCAGCTCACTTCAAGTTGAGTAATAGAGCTTGTCCTAAGTCAGATGAAGAAAAAACGAGTATGTCTTCTGTTCCTTATTCATCTGCTGTTGGTTATTTGATGTATGCTATAGTTTGTACTAGACCAGATATCGCATAGGCTGTTGGTTTGGTGAGTAGATACTTATCCAATCCGGGTAAGGTTCATTGGGAAGCTGTTAAGTGGATTTTCAGATATTTGCGTGGTACTTCCAAATTGAGTTTGTGTTATGGAGGTGGAAAACCGATTCTTGAGGGATATACAGATGCAGACATGGCTGGTGATCTTGATAATAGAAAGTCTACCTCAGGTTATGTGTTTACATTTTCAGGGGGAGCCATTTAATGGCAATCCAAGCTACAAAAGTGTGTAGCATTGTCTACTACTGAGGCAGAGTATATAGCAGCTGTGGAAGCATGTAAAGAGATGATTTGGTTGAAGAGGTTCCTTCAAGAGTTGGGTTTGAAGCAATGTGAGTATGTGACATTCTGTGACAGTCAGAGTGCTATGGACTTGAGCAAGAATGTCATGTATCATGCTCGTACCAAGCACATTGATATCAGATATCATTGGTTGCGGAATGTGATTGAAGAGAAAGAATTGCTGTTAAAAAAAGTCCACACAGATAAAAATGCAGCAGACATGTTAACCAAGGTGGTTCCCGGAAGCAAGCTTGAGCTTTGTAATAAGCTTTCCGGGATGAGATTCAAACGTTGAAGAATTTGAGTTTTTCTTCTCTCCGTGATGGGCTGGAGGGGGAGATTGTTATGGGTCCCGCCCATATTTAAAGTCCATTTATTATTAATTTTGGCTTCTTTGAGAAGCTATATTAATGTGTATTTATTGGAATGAATTGTATTCATTTAATATAAGTGAAGGAAGAAGAAAAGACACACACAAAAGAGATTTTCGGATTTGGCCTTTCTCTCTTTAGGTCAGTTCACGTTTTTGTCGATTACCGGAGATTGAACCGTCGGATCGTCACGATTTTTGGACAGGAGCTTCTAGACATATTTTTCCTTGTTCTCACCGTTGGGATTATTGTTCGGAGGTCGGGAAGGTCTGTTCGGAGTTGGGGCAGATTGTAGATTGATTTCTTCTCTTTCTTGGTATTTGTCTACTTCTTGAAATCTCTTATTGTTTCATGATTATTGGTGGGTTATAAACCTTTTGTAAGACTTTGTTGGGTTTGTTTTGCCATCAATTTTATCATAATAAGAGAAGTAGGATGGACTCCTCAAACGTCCCGTGGTTTTTACTCTTCACACCGAAGAGGTTTTCCACGTATAAATCTTGTGTTGTTGTTTTGTGATTTTGGATTTCCATTCTTGTGGTTATAGTTGCTATTTTGATTTGGACTTGGGTTGTGCTTTGGTTGATTGTTTGTTAGATTGATCCTTGTGGTGTTGTTATTGGTATTCCGCGTATTTGATTGTTGTTATTGGTAACCCATCTTTTGGGTCCTTCATATATGTAAACAAATCAAATATAAAATTAACAAACCAAACCAAATAAATTAACAGACCATATATACATTTAACAAACCTAACCAAAGTTCAAAAACTTTGAATTTCAAATAAGCATAATATATAACTCACCACAATTACGATAATTGATATATATATATAATCCGACTCCGGTAGAGGGGCTATACCCGTACCATCATACTCGTCACAGGTAAGTTTTTAATTCTAATTCCCGTCCTAACCCTTTTATATAGGATTTGGGAAGTACTAAATACCAGTGAAATCCGTACTCATTGTTACCATCTCTACTCCTTGATTGCGTGAGAGGAACTCGAACTGTCATCATCGACAGGAGAAAGCTTGTGCTCTTCGATTTTTACTCGCTTACCGTTCCCAGCAGAAGAAATTAATTCATCACTCTCATCATGGCTATCTATGTCTTTTGATAAATGCAAAAGAATCAAATGTGAGCAAACTTAAATTTCAGTAGAATGTTTATAAACAGAACAAAGAAGTTATGAAAAGAAGCAGAGAAACTTAAATAGAAACAAAGTTATTTGCAATAACTGTAAATCTTAACAACAGTATGTATGAAATAAAACAAAAGGCGTATTTGACATCATTTCATGATATAAAAGTCCTTAAACCTTACAGGGTACTAACATTAAAGTCCAAAATGTAAATATGAACCTAAAGAAATACGATAGTATATAAATTTCAAACCAACTAAAGGCTGCAATCAAAGGAAATGTAAATATGAACCTAAAACTAACCCTAAAACATAGATGGGAGGAGAAGCAAGGAAGGCAATAGATTATTTAAAAATAAGTGAAGAAACGGGAGGAGTGGCTGTTTGAAACCCTAAAATGCATATGTTCATGGCTTTTTAAACTTGCTTAAAAATTATTTATTGCCTTCTAAAGTTGTTACACTAATCTATTAGAGGATCTCCAATAGTTTTTTTAGATAACTTTCTAAAAATAATATAAACAATTAACTCTTAGTCATTTAAAATATTAAAATACATGTTATCACTCATAATACTCTTTATACTCACTCCTTATTTATTTATTTATTTTATCGTTAAAAGTATTGTTGTAGTTACCAGCAGCGAGAAGAGAAAAAATCATTAGTGATAAATTATTGATAAAAAATAAAAAAAATGAGTGAATTAGGAGGAGAGAGAGTCTCCTTAATAATAGAGGGAAAATAGAAATTCTTAGGTCCCGTTTGGTACGTTTTAATGTAATGTAATGTAATCAATGTTGTAATATAATCAAAGTTGTAATATAATGGAATGTAATAGTGATTCTATTACAATGTTCGTTTGACAAAATTTAAAAAAAAAATTGGTGAAATGTAATTACTATTACAATACTTATATTTGCTTCGTCAAATGCAGTTAGAAACTTCAGTTATTCTTAAGCTTTCATATGCATGCATGAGAACATCATTCATATATGATAGTTAAGAACTTGTTAGTTTTTGTTAGTCTTTCGCGTTGTTATATTTTTTGTGTTTTTCGTGTTTTTAGATTTCCACGTCTTTCCATTTTTCCGTTTCTGCATTTTCACGTTTTCCACATCTTTCGCATTTTTTTTCTTTTTTTTCGTTTTGTGCTTCATGTTTTTTCTCGTTTTTCATTTTTCGTGTTTTTCTGTTTTCACATTTTCTCCGTTTTTCGCATTTTTCATGTTTTTCTCATTTTATTTTTTACCATTTAATAAGAATTATGGATAATAAATATAAATAATAAAAAACATATATTAAAGATAGTCGTGATGGGAATTCATGCTTTTTTTTATGTAATCTACATTACATAAATTTGTGAAGAAAAATTGAGTGGTGTAATTGTGATTCCATTACGACTAAAACTATATGACTAATCCAAACATGGTAATGGGCATCCATTGTAATGAGCATTTCATTACAGCGTTCATTACAGTGTACCAAACAGGATCTTAGTGATTTGAAGAGAAACTAAAAAACTGTTGGAGTTGGATTTTCTACAACCTTCTCAAAATTAGACTTAAGAGCATAACAAATAAGTTTCTTAGGGGTGCTCTTAGAATCTGAAAGTTGCTTAAATGATATGCATTTTAATTTATCTAAATATCCACTTAAACTGTGATATGAGCTAATGAAATATTTTAAACAAATTCAGAGAGCTAATAAAACATTTCTAAAATTTAGAGACAAATCATATAAGTTGAATAAGTACAAAACCTTATGTATTAAAGTTTTTATATCAATTTTTTTTAGTAAAAATTTACATACAAATTCACTTTTAAAAAACTATCTACAATTATGTTAAGTTATAATGTTGAATTATGTCAAACTAATAAAATCATTATTTTTAATCTGTTCTAAGAATCTAAGAATTAAAGTTTTTAAATTAGAGATCTACGATATATTATATAAGGTTTAGAATTAGCAGTCCTCGTATTACAACTAGTGTCAATTTAAGGCCTTTTACGAAGGCTTCAAAATATATTGTTTGTGCCTGCGAAGTTGAGAAGGACGAGCTAACTTAAGCGAAATTGTTTTGGCCCCTCAACAGTATTCCCACTCCCAATCTTACTGCCGTCAATGGATACAGGTGTCATTCTAGGATTAACAAAGTATGCTTGACTAGTGTTTTTTCATAGTTCGAGGTGAATTTGGCGATGAAATCTTATAGGACCTAGGCTTTTATAGCAATATGAGGTTCGAAGCAAATGTCAAACTGGGACATGCACATGGCCGCAACGCGTCCGTCTACTTCGAGTCTTTGTATTACTTTTCTTAGCATGAGGTTAATACAATGACTGCATAAGCTTAAAAGTAAGGGCGAATAGTGGGCGGTTACATGTACAACTATTAACAATGCCTTCTCGATAGAGAACACCTCAATTATGCTCCTTTCAACACCCTGCTTAGGTAATATATGAGAAAAATTTATATTCCTTACGTTCTTATCAAGACATCTCCTACAACCTCATGTCCCATTCCGCAACGCGCCCGTATACTTCGAGTCTTTGTATTGCTTTTCTTAGCGGGAGGTTAATACAATGACTGCATAAGCTTAAAAGTAAAGGCGAATAGTGGCGGTTACGTGTACAACTGTCAACAACGTCTTCTCGATAGAGAATACATCAATTATGCTCCTTTCAACACCTTGCTCAGGATATAGATGAGAAAAAATTATATTCCTTACGTTCTTATCAAGACATCTCCTACAACCTCATATTCTATTGTGAAGTATAAATCGAGCACCTCACATTCTTTTGGCGTACTAAGGAGGTGTGGGTCGTGCAATAACTTTTCAATACCTTTAAAGGCTTCTGGGCACTTATCATCATCCCATAAAAAAATGATGATTTTTTAAGGAGTTGGTAACAAGGTAGGAAGCATTGTGCCAAATAAGAGATAAATCTTCCTAGTGCAATGAGTTTACCATTAAGCTTTTGAACTTCATGCAACGTTTTAGGGTTGCATGTCGAGCACTACTACCACTTTATTAGGGTTGGATTCAATACCTCTCTAAAAAGCTTGGGTGACCTTATCTAGGGATGTAAATGGGACGGGAATTCCCTATCCCCATCGATGACCCACCCCAACGAGAACAGAGAACCCCCGATTAGAATCCCCATGGACGGAGATGAGGATAAGTTTGTCCCCCATGATGGGGATGAAGCGGAGATAGGGAAAGATATCCCCACCCTGTTAATTCCCGATGGAAATCCCCGATTATTTTCCGTGATAATTTTTTTTTTATGATTTAAGTATATTTTAATTAGATATTTGGTTCTTTTCAATTTTAATTTTTTTGTGATTTAGAAAATTTGAGAATGATTGTTAATACTTCGGAATCGGAATTGGAATCGGAATCGGAATTGGAATTGGAATCGGAATCGGAATCGGAATGACTATTTATTTATTTTGTTTGGTTTAATCCGGAATCGGAATCTAATTACTTTTAAGAGTGTTTGGTTCAAATTTCGGAATTGGAATCAAAATCCAAATTGGACAAAATCAAAAATTTTAAATTTTAATAAATAAATAAAATATAAAAACCATTAATAATAAACTAACTGAAAAAAATTAATTATATAAATATTTATAAATTAAATTAATATATAAATAAAGTACTATATTATAATGTATAGAAATTATTTAAACAACAATGTATTGTATTATAAATATACTATATTATAATCTATGAAATATGTATGTATATCCCTATGTATTATATATATATATATATATATAGGGTAGTTACTTGTTTTTATTTTCTCAGTGCATGGGTGGGTAGTTATAGAAAATCGTGGACTCATAATATTTTCATCAAAAAAAAATCGTGGGTTTTTCTATTTTCTTTTTCTTTTTTTGTTATTAAATTTATATGGAATGGGAATCAAATTTGATTAAAGGAGAAGGAAGAGGGAAGAGGGAATGGTTGATTCCCATAGTGGGGGTGAATATGATTCCATTCCAATATGAAAATTGTACAATCAAACATTAACAAAGGTAATTAATTACTCTCATTCTCATTCCCTAATGTAAATATGTCTAACCAAACACTCTCTTAAAATGATAAAATTAAAATTTATTTATTTATTTCAAATTAATAATTTTTTTATTAAATAATATAATAAAATATTACATATATTAATGAATTAATAAATTTGATATATCATATTTTATAGTATAATACTACTTGTTTGAAGAAAATCAAGCATGGGATTATTTTGGATTAATATATGCATGTGGTAGTTAGATTGTAAACAAAACGTGGCTTGGTTAAAAAAAAACAAATAAATCAAACGTGGGATGGTTTCATTTTAGTTAAATTTCAATGGGAATCGGAATGCAAATTTGATTAATGGGGAGTGGGGAGGGAATCAATAATTCTATGAATACCGGAATGTGATTCTCATTCCTAAATTAAATTGGTAAAACCAAACATTAAGAAAGGTAAATGAACCATTCTCATTCCCATTCTCCACCATAAATTAAATGGGTAGTAGGTGCATGGACTGATTCTAATTAGGCCGCTTTTTCTTTAATTAGGATTAACTCATTTTGGATTCCTCTAGTATAGCTGAAAGTAAACTTTTAAAAAAAATTATGATTATTGTTTTGTGAGTTTGGGATTGAAGTAATCAAGTCAAGCTCTGTAAACGGGACGGGTCGGGGCGGGGATTGCATTAACCATCCTCGATCACTGATCTATCGGGGATTCCCCGTCCCCGCCCCGAATAACATATGGGGAAAAATTTGGCTACCATCCCCGCCCCGCGAGAAATTTCCATCCCCGCGGGAAATCCCCATCCCTGTTTAACTCTTTCATTTCATTATTTTTTTAAGGTTTTCAAGGTTTTGATTATCTAAAATTTCCATCCTTGTGTGGAATCCCTATCCCCGGTGCATGCATTACTTATTTGCTTTCAATTTTTTTATTTTTAATTTCTACTCCTAATTGCTTGGGTTCCGTTTTAATTTTAAACCAACCTAGTTAGAGCTCTTACTTAATCTATCTTAATTTGTTTTTAGAATATATTCTGTTTTAAAGCAACTAGGTTGCAACTCAATATTTTTAGTTTATTTAAATCACATATATATTTTTTTAGTTTATTTCTTTGATATTCATGTATTTAGTCGGGGATCCCCGTTGGGGACATTCGGGGATGGGGATGGGGACGGGGATGGAACATTTATAACCATCCCCACCCCGTCCCCGACTATCGGAGACAAAATAAAAACCATTCCCGCCCAATGGGGATCACAAACGGGGATTCCCCGTCCCCAACAGGGATGAGGAATCCCCAACTAATTGACAGCATCAACTATGATTGCAGATGAAGTCTATTTGGTCATTATAGCTGTAGCTAAATATCAATAATGGCCATGATAAGTTTACAAAAAATGAGAAATGTTCCAAAGTTAGAAAGGTTTCTGGTTTGTGTCAGGGTGGTGTAAGTTGTTAATGAAATGATCCAATAGACTTCAGTAAAATCGTTGAGCAAGAATATTAAGAAATGTTAGCTTGGAAAAATCTTGTAATATCGTTGAATGGATTGGATTCCTCACAAGTTTAGTTTTCAATGTCTTATGTCTAAAACACTTGTAATAGACCTGGCAATTTCCTGTTCGTGTCGTGTCATTTTCGGATTTGTATTAAAAAGAGTAAACCCAAACCCAATCCAAAAACTTTCGTGCCCTAATCATCTTAACCTTTTCGGGTTAGTGTTAATTTCATGCCGTGTTAATATCATGTTAGGAGGTCATGTAATGTTTTTATAACAATTTAGGAGGTTCAAATCATATTTGAATGAATAATTAAAATTTTATTATCTTTATTAATAAAGTGTCTATTAAAAGTACTGAAAGAATATAACAATAATTTTAAAAATTCGTGTCATTTCGTGTCGTTTTCAGGTTAGCACATCAACCCTATAACAGACCATCAAAATACAGAGAAATCCATGGGATACCGTGTAGAGTAAGATGCTATATTGATATATTTTACTTGGGAACAATACACAGATATATATACAAGTAGTAGCTCCTGATATTACTCCTACAGTCAAGGAGACATACAGTCTAAGCATGCCCCAACAGTCCTTCAGCAGCCTTAGGTATGTTATTCATTAATTACACTGACTTATACTCTAACACTTCCCCCTCAGGCTGAAGGATTGATTTTAATCATGCTCAGCTTGCTATAGATACTTATAATATAATCTTAAGACGATACAACTCAAAACAAGAAACTCAAGATACTTTGGAATATAAAAACATAATTCGGGAGATACAACCTAGAAGAACAAATCGAACAGGAGAGACGCCAGAGGAACATCAAACTTAACAGACAAGCAAAACTCAGTCGAAGCAACCCGTAAGAGGATGCCAGCAACGTAATTGCATAAAAGGAGATTCACCGGCAAACTAAACGGACAGACAGGTCGGAAACAGAGAGGCGATGACAGCAGAAGAGGAACAGCGACAATCCGTTGAGGTGAAATTAGACTCTGCTCACAAGGCAGACAAAAATGCTGAAAGAAACAACCCAAAATTACAAACCCACAAATTCTGCTCACAAGGCAGAAAACAAATTCTGGAATCTTAATCCAGAAACCCAAGAGAGAAGCCGAAACAAGGCTATGATCCCATGTAAGGAGGACTTTTCTTACAGCGACGACGACACAAGGTAACCGGAATGTGAGAAAACGACGATCGAAAGCGGAGAGGATGAACCAGAGGGGTGGTGAGATAGAATAATGTCCCAATAGTGAGTATTCAAGAGACCCAAGCTCTTGATAGAAATGGAATTCTAGGAAATACTACCCAGAAAATATTGAACCCTGGGAAATACTATCCAGAAAATATTGAATCCTTACAGAAACACAACTCTGGAAATACTTCACAACTCTGGAAATACCATCCAGAAAAAAGAATTTAGAAACCTTAGACCTTAGGCTCGGATACCATGTAACATACCATCAAAATACAGAGAAATCCATGGGATACCGTGTAGAGTAAGATGCTATATTGATATATTTTACTTGGGAACAATACACAGATATATATACAAGTAGTAGCTCCTGATATTACTCCTACAGTCAAGGAGACATATTGACCCTACTAGCAGCCTAAGCATGCCCCAACAGCCCTTCAGCAGCCTTAGGTATGTTATTCATTAATTACTGATAACATCGAGATATTATCACAAGGACCAAAAGAGATAATTGCCTCAAGTATGCCACGTAGCACAAGAAGCCGCCCGGCGGATCTCCCTGGATTAGCTCTAAGAGATCCGCTGGCGGATCTCTAAGGCGAGTCTCTCCACTTTCCCAGATAACGGCTGGCCGCCGTCTCGGCCATAAATGAATCATTAATATTCTCAAAACCGTCAGGTTAAGAGTAACTTATAACCGCCAATAAATGAGCATTAATAGAGACTTTCTAGTTACCTAGGGGTTACGAATTCTCCAACTATAAATAGCCTACATCTAGGGCCACCAAAAGGTACATTCATTCTTACGTTCCCTCATCCTTGTCAATAAAGTTTATTTTCCATATTAGCTACTGACTTAGGCATCGGAGTGTCCCCGGCCGATCCCAACGGCGTCTCACAGGGACGTGATTCGATCAGAAGTTTCTCCAGTGTTATCAATTGGTGCGGTGATCGTGGAATCCTTGGTCAGATAAAGGATTTTTTCGTTCACACTGAAACATCATGACAGAGGAAAGACTAAATTTCTCCTCTGGGATTAAATCATTGATAATTACACCGCCAAGTGCTGGTCGCACAGATATGACCACTCATGAGAATTATTATAAATATCACAAGGAAGATGGTTACACTGATGCTAGACTCAAAGAGGACTCGACGAAAAGGAAGAGAAAAGACATAATTAACGTCATAGCTGGCGGACCAGGTTATCAGCCAACAGCAAAAAAGGCAAGGGTGACCACCCTTGAAAGAACGTCATTAAACCGCCCTTTTTCAGATGCAGGTCAGAAGATTGCACCCCATGCGGACGCACTGGTCGTCACCATGATGGTTGAAGGTTGGGAAATGAGGCGAATAATGATTGATACGGGAAGTTCATATAACATTATTACGCGAGGAGCATTCGCCAAACTCAAGATTGATCCTGTCCGGATAGAACCAACTGTGGTCGATATTTTAGGAGTCACTGGTCATACCATTCAGACGAAAGGTCAGGTTACTTTGGATTGCGAGCTTACCGGGGATGATCAAGTTTGGAGAGAAGATTTAGAGTTTTCGGTCTTAGACGGACAATTAGCTTACAATATTATCCTTGGACGACCTTTTATCTTCGGAGTTACAGCTCTTATCTCCATTCGCCATTTAGCACTCTACATTCCCACGGTCAAGGGATGCATGATGGTCAAAGGTTGTCAGAAGGAGGCCCAGGAGACATATTCCGCATCCTTAACGATTCGCCCTCAATCTAAGGAGGAAGATGAGGAGGAACACGTCACGATGGCTTTGGGGGAAACCGAAATGTACCCTATGGCGGATGGGAAGCAGGTGCGGATAGCTAAAAGCCTATAAGGTGAGATCAGAGACGCAATCACCAAAGTACTTGGCTGTTAGACGAGGTGCCGCGGCCTAATCTCCCGGGCGGACCGGGGGGTGGACAACCTCATGGCGACGTAAGCGGTGATTGGCGCCGAAAGCAACCAATCGTGGAATCAAGCTACTCGGCAGGACCGGAGCTCGGAGATATGGAAGAGTCGCCACCCACGAATGGGAAAATGAACACCGATCCCTTGCGGGAGACCGGTGTGGGTTCGGGAAACTTAGGTACGAGCCGAGAAGGCTAGCTCCTTTCCGGAGAAAGGCTACTAGGCACCCCGACATCGCCCGGTTATGAACCACCGGCCTCCTACTCAGCATGTTAGGCGATAACGGACTAATCGTATACTTCTTTAAGTTTAAAATTCATTTGAAACCCTTTTCTTTCTCTTTTTAGAAACCGTTTTGAGCATATGATATCGAAAAGCCACATCAGTAAAGAATCACCCATTTATGTTTATACATACACAGAGAGGGGGAAGAAAGAAGTGATTTATTTACAATCGTATTAAATATTATATCGTGTGTTTATTCTACACTAACTTATTTCCAAAAAACGGATTTATTTACATGGTTCGCACCTTAATCGCCATTGGAACGATTCAGGTGCGTTTTAAAACCCCGTTTGATGAAGTTTACCCGAATCGTCGTTGGAACGACTCGAGTATTTGAAAACGTTTGAGATAAAAAAACCTTTTAATGAGAAAACATGGTTAAACATACAAGTCAATTTTATTTTGTACAAATTCTTTAAGAAAATGGTTCAAAACTCTATTATTCGCAAAGAAAACAATTTTAATTACAATGATCCTTTAATCCGCCTTTGGAACGGATTAGGGTTTTAAAACTTGGTATTTTAAAGACGATTTGAAATATTAACAAGAATGACTCCATTTATTTACATTACAAATCTAAAAAAAGAAAAACATTAGTTTAAATAATTCAATTGAAAACTCTCTTTTTGGTGATTTATTTTCCCCACTTACTTTAATGGACTCTTTAACTATTATAATTACAATAAACTAACATTTACACTCAAATGAAGCCCTTTTGAAACATGGACCCATGAATGGGCCAAAAGAATAAAGAAAATGGTTTTAGACCATATATATATATGTATACATTTAAATCAAAAAGGAAGATAAGAAAATAAGATTTAACCAAAAATCACTATATGTATATGAAGATAATAAACACAATATATCTTATACTTTGAAATGTGAAAATAATAAGTAAATCCTATAACTAAGAAAGTAATACTTATCTAAAAATAATTCAACTCAATAATCACTAAAATAATCCAAATATTCTAAAAAAACTATACATATATATACATAATTAATATAGTTTAAATATCAAAAATACCATATGCTAATGTCTATTCATTATTTCTCCAAATATCAAGTAACTAATATTTAAATATAACCTAAGTTAATAAAAAAGGGAAATACATATATATATATATTTATACTTATATTACAAAATAGAATAAAAAGAGATATACAAATATTCTAAAATAGATATATATACTAAAGTTCTAAAATAAGTTGAAAAACATGTATTACATAATCATATATATATATACTAAGGATTAAAAGTCTAAAAGTTAAGAAAAAAGGACCGAAATGGCATTTTTTACATTTTGGCAGATTTACCGACGGAAAATCCGTCGGTAAACAGCATTTAGTGACAGAATTGGCAAATTACAGCAGCACTCCAATATTTTCCAGATTTATTCAAAAGCTTTAAATTAAATCTAATTCAATCATTTTGGACTTCCGAACTACCAAAGATGGATCATAGTCGAAAACGGAAGTTCCTAAAACGATGTTTTTATTTTAAAACGTTATTTGGAAACCTCTTTTAAATTAAAAACTTATAATTACAACATTTTCGATACCCGAACTACCTTTTTATCGGATCACGGTTCGTATTGGGATATCCAAAACGAGGTTTTTATTTTAAAACAAAACCGAATTTTATTTAACACGAAAGGAAAATTAAATAAATACGCTAACTAAATAAAACGTGACAAAATAAATAAATGACTAAAGGAATAAAAACTATAGCATAAAAAATAAATAGATGGAGAGAAATAAATTAAATAAAATAAAGAGTCTAGTCCTCAGATAATACATTTGATTCGGTATCTGACAGTCGAAGCCGATTGATTCCACGAACCGCGAGCTCCCGATTTTAATAAAAATTTAGTAAAAATTGAACTTAGGAAATTTGGAATTTTTGAGAAAAAAAATATTTTTCTCAAAAAAAATCCACTCTCTCTCTCTAAAAATGTTTAGAGTGAGAAAGTTTTTTTCCCCCTCCAAGGCCCCCCCTTCACCTTGGGATCCGTGCCCTTATATAGGGAAACGGATCCCGGAACAATGGGCGACGCCCAAAAAAAAATTGGGCGTCGCCCATTGTGGTTGGGCGGCCGCCCAACAATAGTTGGGAGCCGCCCAACAATGTTAGGCGATCGCCCAACGCGAGGTTGGGCGCCCGCGCCCGACCCTCATCGGGCGTCCGCCCAACGCGTTGGGCGTTCACCCGACGTGGTTGGGTGCCCGCCCGGCGACCCTCGGGACGTGCCCCGCGTCGTCGGATGCGTCCACTCCGTGGCCGCCGAGCGCGCGTTCCGCGCAGCTAGACGCTCGCACGTCGCGGCCGCCGAACGCGCGCCTCGCGTTGCCAGGCACGTGTGCTCAACGGCCCACGAGGGCGCGCACCGCCAGCGGTCCCAGGCATTGCTTGGGCGTCGAGAGCGTGCCACTCGCGGTGCGTCCGACGGACGCCGCGCGCACGTCTGGAGCCGTCAAGCGGGCGTTCGACCATCGTCGTCCGCGTGCGGGATGCCATTGCGTGCCCGCGTCGTGCCGTTAATTTTCCTCAGCTTATTATTCTTTATATATTTTTCAAAACTTCTGGAATCAATCGCTTCGACCGTCTTGTTTTCAGGTTTTCGTCACAGGTCCTCCGACTCGGTGTCTACAGTTGGCCCTACTTTTCTATTTTGACAGTGATGTGTGTGTTTCGAAAACATTTTTTGCTAACGTACACATGCAATGTAAAACATATAAAAGTAAAAGACACGTAACGAGTAGGAGGGAACATATCTGACCTTGGCGCTGCGCGCTCCGGCGTTGTTCTCTGACCTCTTCAGACTCTGCTTCGGGCTGCACCCTAATTCACAACTGCGGGGATAATGGCTAAACAGCTACCCTATTTCAAGATTGCGCGGATAATGGCTAAATAGCTACCCTATTTGTGACTGCGGGGATAATGGCTAAACAGCTACCCTATTTCAATATTGCGGGGATAATGGCTAAACAGCTACCCTATTTCAAGATTACGGGGATAATGGCTAAACAGCTACCCTATTTCAATATTGCGGGGATAATGGCCAAACAGCTACCCTATTTCAAGATTGCGGGGATAATGGCTAAACAGCTACCCTATTTTAAGATTGCGGGGATAATGGCCAAATAGCTACCCTGATTTGCGACTGCGGGGATAATGGCTAAATAGCTACCCCGATTTACGATCTTAGGTAAATATGGCTCAAAAGCAACTCCGGTCTGCGACCATGAGTCAGATGGCTCAAAAGCAACTCCGATCTGCGACCGTGAGTCAGATGGCTCAAAAGCAACTCCGGTCTGCGACCGTGAGTCAGATGGCTCAAAAGCAACTCCGATCTGCGACCGTGAGTCAAATGGCTCAAAAGCAACTTCGGTCTGCGACCGTGAGTCAGATGGCTCAAAAGCAACTCCGGTCTGCGACCGAGAGTCAGATGGCTCAAAAGCAACTCCGGTCTACGACCGTGAGTCAGATGGCTCAAAAGCAACTCCGGTCTGCGACCGCGAGTCAGATGGCTCAAAAGCAACCTTGGTCCACGACCGCGGGTCAGATGGCTCAAAAGCAACCCTGGTCCACGACCGCGGGTAAAATGGCTCAAAAGCAACCCTGGTCTCTAAATCGACCGCAGGCAAAATGGCTCAATAGCAACCCTGGTCTCTAAATCGACCGCAGGTAAAATAGCTCTTTCTAGCGACCCTAGTCTCTAAATCGACCGCAGGCGTGTAGTGATGCATATAGATGGGTGAATGTAGCCTAGTCTATGGATGCATGTAAACACCTATGTGTGTGTGTGCAGGTGACTGTGCGTGTGTTTGAATGTGCATAAGTGTGGCTTATGTGTTTTGCTTTATGCGGATGTATGGACATGTGTGTATGCAAACTATGTATGTGTGGATGAGATGGTCGAATGGATTCCCTTTTCATAGGCTGGAGGATTTCGGTAGCTTTAGATCGATAAATGATGCTTCGGGCCATCCCCAAGGTGTGCAAGGACGAGGGTGAGGATAAGTTTGAAACCAAGGGTTATAAGGACGGGAATTTGGTTTCGATGAGCTTGTGTCAAGGAAAGGTATGTGGCGATGCATAGAGATGGGTGGATGTAGCCTAATCTATGGATGCATGTAAACACTTATATGTGCGTATGCATGTGACCGTGCGTGTGTTTGAATGTGCGCACGTGTGGCCTATGTGCTTTGCTTTATATGGATGTATGGACATGTGGGAATGCAAACTATGTACATGTGGATGAGATACTCGGATGGATTCCCTTTTCATAGGCTTGGAGGACTTTCGTATCTTCAGATCGAGAAATGATGGTTCGGGCCGTCCCCCAGGAGTGCGAGGATGAGGGCGAGGTTAAGTTTGAAACTAAGGGTTGTAAGGATGAGGATTTGGTCTTGATGAGCTCGTGTCAAAGGGCTCTCGCTTTTAACCAGAGTTTGACGTATTCATTTTCTCCCTAATTTTTGCCTGAGCTGCCCTTTTCGGGTTTTCAACTCAACGGGATCTCTCCGATGTTCTCTATCTCTCCATTTGCATGAACTGCCCCTAGGGGTTTTCAATTCATCTTTTCTATATCTCACTGATTTTCTCTATCTCTCCTTTTGCTTGGATCGCCTCTTTGGAGGTTTTCAATCCAACCTTTTTGTTCAATTTTTCTTCTCTTTTTCTTTCTTTCTTGATTGTGAATGATACCGGATAGCACATGGGGTTTATATTCACGGGCCATTTCTATGCTAATCATTTGATGATGAGTTCATGCCCGATGCCTTCGTTAATGGAGAAGCTTCCGGAGTGAGATGGATGTTGATCTGATTGTAGGGCCGTGCCCCCGATTAAAGTTACCGTCTTGGTGTAGGTTAGAAGTTGATGCGGGCGTATGCCCCTGCCAACTCGAGGTGAGATTTCATGTGCGCCAAACTAGGGATACTGCCGTTGGGAGTAGCTATGGAGGAGAGACGCTTCGGTCAAAGTTTGACCCTTGAAAGGACCACATAGGAGCAGAGGAACCAGACTTCATGGAGCATGAGAGAGAGGAATAGTCTTTTTTTTTAGTTTTTCTTTTTTATAGATTTTGGATCGGTTTATGGGTGTTGGGGTGATTTCAGTTGAGATGGGGTGCCTATTGATGCGGGTGTTTTTATGGCAAATGCAACCGTCTAGCTTAAGTAAAGCACTTGGCAAACATACATTGAGTTGATTACTGCTCAGTTTATTAACCACTGTCACCGAAGTATGCCCTTTCGGGTTTTCACACTTCAGTTATTTTAACTCTCTCCTTCTATCCTCGGAATTTTCAAATAAGCGCCCCACGGGGTTTTCACTTATTGGGGTGTCCCTTATTGTTGCATAGGCCGTCCTTTGCGGATTTTCAACCTATCGGGATTTTCTTTCTTTCTTTTTTTTTATTTTTATGAGAAGGATTCCTCGGTTCCCTCGAGATTGATTAAAGTTCTGAACTTTGTTGCCGCCTTCGGCTTCCCTTGACTACACATTTGATCTTTCTTCGTTACAGTGAGCTTTTCTCGTACATTTGATTACACATTTGTTGGACAATGTCAACCGTTCTTGCCACCTTGACGCCTCTTGGCTGATCACGTCAGCTTTTGATTTATTTTCTTTTACTTCCGATTGACTTGACTTTGCCCCAGGGCCTTTTTAGCATCATTTTTTTTTCTTCTTCCTTTGTTTAACTTTGAGTCATCATAGGTCTAACCCTTTCGTTGATCCTGGAACAAAATACTTTATCGCTGATAGGTTAGTTGCCCCCGCCTCGTTCTAAATGGCGCACTCCTGTACTTGTGTCCCCCCTTGGGGGGAGAAATCTTTGTCGATGCCTCAGTGTAAGTATGGCTCTGAGGGCTTGTTGCTTGCTCCATATTTTCTTTTCTTTTTCTCTCTTTTGGACTTTGTTGATTGTCGCTCAATCTTCCTCTTGGCAAAAGCCGGTGAGAACCCTTCGTTTTATGGATCTACGTCCGACTTATCATTGTAGAGTCAGGGAATCGCTTCTCATGATTTATTTTGCTTTTTTTTTTATTCTCTTAATTTTCTCTCTTCAGTGGTTAAGTACTGAGCAATAAGTATATTCTAGAGCTTATGTTCGTGCCATGATAGAAGCGGGAATATCTCAATTAAGTGGATATCAAATGTAAGTACGTATGTTTAGGATAAACTTGCGGAAATGAAATTTCATTGAATTCAAAAGGAGGTTAATAACATCTTGTGGAATAGAAGATAAAATAAAAGACAAGGATAAAGACTACAAGTGCAATCCTCTCTCTCATACTACTTCAGGAAGCTTCAAGTTCTCCTGCTTCATAAGCGTCCTCAATCTAGAGAACCTCTTCTTTCGTTTATCTTGATCCGTGGTAGACCTCACCGTTCAAGGAACAAGTCGAAGACTTCATCCGCTGAGAAGGATCTGGGTCACTTATCTTCCCAGCTTCGATGAGATCTTGGATTTCATGCTTCAACTTCATGCAAGTGCTTGTTTCGTGACCATATTTCTGGTGGAAGTGGCAGCAGCCCCTGCGTTTGACTAATTCAGTGGTTGGACCTCCCGTGGCTGGTAGGGGATGAAGTATATCACGCATTTGTAGGCCCTCCAATACTTCTAATAAGGGTTGAGTGAAAGTGGAGAATTCCCTTCCCTCCCTTCTATACTGAGTGGGCGATGGAGGGCGAACAACCTCGGTAATCTCATGTCCCCGATGGCGTGGATCTGGTTGTGTTCGTGAAATATGGTGTGAGACTACCCTTGGTGGAGTGAATATTTATGGATTAACTTGTGACGCAAGCTGGAACATAGGTTTCTCCATAGCAGCTTTCGGGATCTCCGCAACCAGTGACTCGCTCAGGACCTCCCTGACCCACCTTTTCAGCTCTATCTTGAATTCATCTGAAGCAAGGATATCGGGAAGAACTAGCTCGATTTCTGCTCTGAGATTGAAATCTCCTATCATCTCTTGGGAATTTTCAACCCCCCTCATGCTTAGTATTCTCCGGATCATTAAGAGCACGTTTGAACTCATCAGAAAAGATGTATTTGGCTAAAGCCCCTTGCACACGGCTCTCAAGATTGTGGTTTGAATTGCTGGATTGGGCCATGAGTTGGGTTTCTAACAAGGAAAGAGAAAGGATCGGTGAGTGGAGCTTTTTAGGCATTATGAACTTTGATGATGCAATGTACGTGCGATGCGAATGCTAAAGCTATCTACTTGTGCCTCCTATAGATGGATGTATGCATGATTCGTGATCTGTGCTTTATTTCTCATAACACGACTTGACTGGAGCTAAACCCTTTTTTTCTTTTTTTCTTTTTTTTTTTTACCAGAGCCGTTGGCAGTACTTCGATCGTTTGTGCTAACTTACCTATTTGGAAGTCCCGATGCTTGAAACCATTTCAACTATTATACAAACATTAGTACGAACCCTACAAGTTTACCTTGCAATGCTTTATAAGATGTACAATGTTGAATGACGCTTGACACGACTGACCCTTGTGAGATTGAGACGACCCTCATGATAAGTAAAATTCCCTAGGGCGCTAGGTAAATGAGAGTGTACCCCGATGATATCCGTGACGTGTAGATACATTGGAGGGGTGGCGACATGAGTGGTGGGAATGACATACTTGGTACATTGATACGACTCACGATCTAAAAAGAACAACCTAAGCGACCATGCATGAGGTGTATGTGAGGGATTTCCATCCTTGGTAGCAATGACGTACTTCGAAGATACGCGGTGTTACATGGACTGATGTGACGCTCATGGTATGTCCGAGACTCAAACAGACCGTGACGAAGACATGCGGGGCACTTGTCCATAGTTTACTTGGTATTGATATTGATAACAGGGAAACGTCTTTTTGGGAAACACAAGTTTCCTGAAACAGGCCGACATAGAGGGTGTGTCCTAAACTAGAATCAAGCGTGACGAGACCATCACATATGGAGTGTGGGTCAATGGTTAGTTTAAACCCGAGACACGAATACGTAGATGTACCAACGGAACCTCGGCGTGTTATGTAGAAAGTGGTGACGCACAGGACATGCCCTTAACCGGTTAAGACATGGGGGAGACTCGAGTGACATACGTGATGTGCGGCATTTGTCAACTTCTCCTGGAAAGCAACTATTATGATGACGAGTATTATTTGACGGGATAATGCACACGGAATACCTGATACTCGAGGTTCGAATAGGATGCATATGTCAACATACGAGGTACGTGCCAATTATTAACTCCCAATTGGCTCACTAGTGCCTAGGCAGAGTGGTTTGAAACATGGTGCATTTAGGAAATATGGTGACGTACGTGGTATGCCTTAGATGTAGCCAAACGGCGTGATGGGAGTCCCACTTAATGTGCCCCCATGATTGACTTATACGCAACTTGCGAACGATGTGATGGCTTGATTTTGGAATTTCGACCATCGTGGGGGAAATCCAACATGCTAGGTACGAGACACGAATAGGGTGCGCATACGACACACGTATTATCTGACCAACCCTGGGTATAGATGAAGTACAGAGATGGCTCAAGAGGTACCTTCTAACAACATTGGAAGTGTCAGCTAGACACGATACCGACACTCAGGGTGCGGTTCAAGGATTAACTTAAGCTAGAGACCCTAAATACCTCGATGAATTTGCGGACGTCGGTGTGTCTGGTAGAATGAGAAGTGTCCTAATCCGATCGAGGTGTCAACGAGACAGAAACGACGATTTACCTGGTACATGTCGGGGGTCAATTTGTTTCATAGCGCGAACCTGATGACGATATGTTTTAGGAGAATCCCTAAAGATCTTATGCGGATATTTACGACGGATTGGGTTCATCACAGATATTTGAGATACCAACAATGACACACAGGGTGGACACCCATAGTTCGACTGGGACCTATCACTAATGAACAATTTGAGGAGCACTGAAGGTGAAAACCAAGACCTTAAAGTTAAGTGCCAAATGTTGGACTTAGACGCGGTACGAACAACTCGATACTACTGATACGAGTCAGACCCAAATAGCGACACATAGGGCATATGTCTCAGACTCGTGAATAAGGAAATTCAGAGTTTGGGGGCGCATGGACAACGGTACCAATGATGTAGGGGGAGCATGTCGAGGATTCGATAATATAAGCAAACCGCCGTTTAAGGCGTACTCAAGACATGAGTGATGACTTGCGGGGCATACGTCGAAAGTTTGAAAGGAGCCTCATGACATGAACGACTCAGTGCATCAAGGTTTAAGCGGGACGCTCGAGACGGGCCATAGGGGGCGTGCCTAATGGTATGACTTGGACTCGACGACCTGAATCACCCTATACCACAGGTATGTGTCAAAAGTTTGACTCGAACTTGACGATACAAATGACTCGGTATTGGAGATGTAAGCGAGATGCACGTGATGACGTATATGAACTTGCCCCATGGTGTGACTTGAACTCAATGAGATGAATGACTCGACATTTGACCTGCGAACAGGACGTACCAAACCGCGTATGGGGGTGTGTGCCACAAGCTTAACCCTGACTGGATGGCATAAATGACTCAGTCTTTGATATGTGAGTAAGGTGCGAGGGATGACACACGGAACGTACATCAAAGGTCGGTCTAGAATTGGATAGCCTAATGACATATTCGTGGACTACAAATATCGCCGATGACAAGGCGACATGTGGGGCGCATTTTGACAAGGCCCCACGTGCGACCAAAGTGCAAGCGGTGACATACGGGATATGTACTAAAAGCTGATACGTGTTCGAAGCACTAGTGTCACGCGTTTTGGAATACTAACGTGTTATGATATACGGTGACACACCTGGTACACCTTATATTGATTTGGCTATTTTGAAGATGTGACGGGGCGTCTCAGGAAGACCAAGGATGCGTGGGTTACCTTAGTACCATGACATGTCGACATTCAAGGTACGGCCGAGAGTACCAACGGGGCATGAGGATGACCTACTAGCCGAGAGGTTAGTATAATGACGCATAGATTCATTAGAGGTGAGGAGACATATAAGGCGCCGGTTAAAGCGCGGATGCGATGCCATGACTTCGTGTGAAGCGCGCATCAGAGGGTCAATGTGAACCTGGGGTCTGGACAATGGGATAACGTAAATACGAGGGGACGCTATGACGACCCACATGGTGCACCTAAAGGTACAAATGGGAAGTGTGGACAACACACCAGTCAAGGGTTCGTTTCGAAGTTCAGGGTATTGCCCATAATTCTGAAATATGGAGGTGCTACGTATAGACTACCTCCCCAGATGCGAATGACGACAGGTAAACGAGATCCGTGTGAAACAGTTCACTCGTCCTTAAGGTTTCGATCTTACAACCACGTAATTTTGGAGTATAGGTGCACGGCGCACTGACACACGTGGCATGTCTTAGCGTGCGAAGGTCATGATGGCAACCTACGAGGTGAGGGGCATGGATAATACAACAACATAATTTGGAATCACTTAGGCATTATTTCTTGAGATACGAAAGGGAGGTGACGACGACCCGTGAGATTATGGTTCTATTTGAGATCAAGGTACCAGTCATAATCTTGAGATGTGTTGGCTAAGGCGTAGCGACATACCTGGTATGTCTTGAGACATAAGTAGGATGTGTATGAGACATGTGACGAATGGTTAATTCGAGTATCGGGGGGAACCGATGCCATGACAATGTTTCTATCGATAAGTTATCGACGATGTGGCGACACACATAGTACATCTTGGGTCGAAAAAGTGAACGGAATTTTCCCCACGATGCAAATGTTATGACAAACGAGGTACGACTACCAAGCGGTTTGGATCTGGCAAGGATGCATATCTAACGAACCGTATTCCTAACCATGATAGAGGGAGGCGGAGTACGTCGTGACACATGGGACATGTCTCTGGATAACTTAAACATGGTGGAAAAGATGCATGTGATATGCCACGATGCACATGGCATACCCCCTAATGGTATAAAGAGGACGATAAAGATGTGCGCGACATATCTCACACAAAGTATAACATGACAAAGACGTTGGGAATACCTCAAGGTTTAAAGGTGCTCCTCCGGACTAATATATGAGACACATCACAACATGCGGGATAGACCTTTTGATGGGCATGCGAGGCATGGTAAAGACGCGAGATACATTGTGATGTATGGGGTACGTCTTCTGTCAGGCACCTCGCAAGGCGAGAACTCAAATCATGATATACAGGGTATGGCTCTAGACTAGCGTAACTGATATGGAAGACACATATGTGACCTATCGCGATGTACGACCTTGGCAATACCCGGACGTACGCGATGCACAGCGGTGCATCGAGTACATGTCTTGACTGGTCTATAGCTGACGTGATGGAGATGCCTGGGACACTTCACGATATGGGAGATGGGACGAGGTAAGGACATATGGGATACGTCACGGCCCAAATGGTATGCCTTTCATCTAACGTACATAGCATGGTGAACAAGCACCTGACATGCCCTGACACATGGGGCATGGAACTCATGCCCCTCGCTTGGCGCAAGGAGAGAGGTGAAGATGTACAGGATGCGTTATGACACATATAGTACACCTTCTGACCAGTGTGTAATGACATGGTAGAGACACAAGGAATGGGTCACAACACGGAAAAGACATATGAGATATGTAGGTACGCCTCTTGATCGGTGTCTGAATGATTAATGGAAGATGCACAGGGTGTGTTACGTCTCATGGAGTATGACAAAGTAAAGATGCAAGGAATACATCACCCCATGACAGGTGGGACTCATGACGGGTGGACACGTGATGACACGACGCAGCAAGGATATAGGGGATACGTCACGAGAGAACAGTACGCCTCTTGACAGGGTAATGACATATTGGAGGTGCCGTGACATACGGGGTATGCCAAAACAAGGGCGTATGGGATACGCCATGACCTAAGGGTTGTACCTTCCGACTAGTGCCTACGACACTGAAGAAACATACAAGGTACACTTCCATGCATAAGGTATGCTAAGGCAAAGACGCATAGGATACGTCACGACATAATGGACATGCCTCCTAGCTAGCATACAAACAACACGGTGAAGACGCGTGAGACGTGCCAAGGACGCATAGGATGCATCCCAACACCTAGGTATGACAAGGCAAAGACGTATAGGATACGTCACGACATAACTAGTATGCCTCCAGAATGACACGCGACGTTGGGGTCGACTCTTTCTCACATTCCTAATAAATACGTCCTAAGTCTACGAAACCTAGAATGGCTACACGCAATTTGGTTAGCATGCAACGCTCTATATGGTATGACTGCAATGATTTGTTAAGCATAGAATGTATTATAACTTAAATTTGACTTGACTGATGTACAACAATATATAAATCTATACAAACAAACTAGTTAGCGAAAAATCGTACATAACGCGTAAGTAGATCGCAATAAGAGAAAGAAAACGTTAGATAACAATCACATTCATCACATCATCTCTCTTCCATCCTTATTCCTCCACACACTCGTTGGTCCAAGTCTCTTTCCTAGGATTTTGGTATGGGCTCACATCGTGGTCCAGAGGACGCGTGATGCCGTCGATTATTGCGGAAAAGTAAATCATCCATCAGACAATACAGTTCGTTTTGACGTATCAGCGTTCAGTGGCTAAGAAATCGACCAAGTCGGATTGTCCTTTCGGAATAACTCGTCTTTTGTCCTTTCACGAGACGCATTAATTCAGGTTTTGACTCCTTTTGAGCGCATCTCGTTTTTTTTTAGACGTGGTACGAGTTATTCTTCTAGCCCAATCGTTCGTTATCGTCTATGATTCGTTCCCTTTTATTTACGCGGGTTCGTGTCTCGATTTTTGGATTACAACGGGATCTTTTGGATCCATCGAGAGACGTAACCACATGTTTATTTAGTGATGGAATCACCTTTGGATTTTATTTTAGGGAACGGAATCATCGCGTAACATGTTTGTTCTTAGCGTCGAGGATTCGTTTGCTCATTTTGCTACGTGAAAAGATGGCGAGTCTTATTTTGAGCGCACGATAATCTTTCGACTAATTACAACTCTTTGTTCCTCCCAATCCACGGGATATATCATCTCAGTGTGGTTATAGAAAATCAACGTTTCGTTGAATCGCGTGTTTGTTCGAAGCGAGGATATCACCGTTTTCTTTCCTTTAGGCGCGAATTTAAGCAAACACGTATATCGGGCCATATTTCTTGCAGTTTTGGTAACGGTCGAAATGATCGAGTCGTTAGTCAAAACCCGCAGTCTCGTTCATATGGCGCAATTATATGGTTTGGCTTAATTCGGCTCTGAGATTTTAAACGGGGTATACTCTCGTTCGAGGCACGTATTCAACGGCATTGGTTTATTTTCTTTAACTACTCGCGGGATTAACATATATCGTAGATTCAGAATGATTTTGGTCGTTTAGTTCATTTTTATTTTCTTAGTCACTTTTTGCGGACACGTCCATTTCTCTTAAGAATGACACAAGGCATAACATAAAAGCTCGTCTTTTATTCGGAAGGGATGGGCTACTTGTGCGAAACTTTCCACGTTACAACAAGGTCGTTCGAAACAGAAATGTTCTTCGTTTTCGTTTCGTCGTGATCTCGTTTTATCCCAATTTATCTAAAGGATGCGAATAACGGCTACCGTTAATATAGTCTTTTGTATCGAAACATAACTATCCTTAATACCGAACTGATTCATACTAATACGTGCTTACGTCATAACGTATTTCCTGAACACGTGCCTTCGTCGGGACACCAAAAGGGACAAGGCGGGTCACACATGTTCATTCATATGAGATGACTAAGTCGTCTTTAGTTCAAATCGTTTTGATGTTTTAGGGTAATTAGTATGTCGATTCATGAGTACATATTAACGCATCGTCTCATTTTCTTTACATAATTTAGGATTAGACACGTATCATGGCGGTTTGAAAACACGAACTGATTCATTTATCACATCAAAAATAGTAACGGGTAATCCTATGGAAACTTCTAAGGCTACTATATGCTGACACGGCTGACCGCGGGACCTCACAGGACCGCACAGATTCGCCCCTAACGAATGGATGGGGACCCTCTGGCGCCTTACTGTAAGGGGGAACTTACGCTAGCCTCTTTCGAGCGACGAATGGACTCTCGCTAGAGGTTTCGCGGAAATTACCCAAAGGGTTTGCAATAATGCTCGTGAATGCATACGAAAAGAAGTAAAACGATCCGTCCCCGTTAAGGGCTTAGTGCATGCCTTCCGAAATCAAATTTCTCGCTTCCCCAGCGGAGTCGCCACTTGTTAGACGAGGTGCCGCGGCCTAATCTCTCGGGCGGACCGGGGGGTGGACAACCTCATGACGACGTAAGCGGTGATTGGCGCCGAAAGCAACCAATCGTGGAATCAAGCTGCTCGGCAGGACCAGAGCTCGGAGATATGGAAGAGTCGCCACCCACGAATGGGAAAATGAACACCGATCCCTTGCGGGAGACCGGTGTGGGTTCGGGAAACTTAGGTACGAGCCGAGAAGGCTAGCTCCTTTCCGGAGAAAGGCTACTAGGCACCCCGACATCGCCCGGTTATGAACCACCGGCCTCCTACTCAGCATGTTAGGCGATAACGGACTAATCGTATACTTCTTTAAGTTTAAAATTCATTTGAAACCCTTTTCTTTCTCTTTTTAGATACCGTTTTGAGCATATGATATCGAAAAGCCACATCAGTAAAGAATCACCCATTTATGTTTATACATACACAGAGAGGGGGAAGAAAGAAGTGATTTATTTACAACCGTATTTAATATTATATCGTGTGTTTATTCTACACTAACTTATTTCCCAAAAACGGATTTATTTACATGGTTCGCACCTTAATCGCCGTTGGAACGATTCAGGTGCGTTTTAAAACCCCGTTTGATGAAGTTTACCCGAATCGCCGTTGGAACGACTCGAGTATTTGAAAACGTTTGAGATAAAAAAACCTTTTAATGAGAAAACATGGTTAAACATACAAGTCAATTTTATTTTGTACAAATTCTTTAAGAAAATGGTTCAAAACTCTATTATTCGCAAAGAAAATAATTTTAATTACAATGATCCTTTAATCCGCCTTTGGAACGGATTAGGGTTTTAAAACTTGGTATTTTGAAGACGATTTGAAATATTAACAAGAATGACTCCATTTATTTACATTACAAATCTAAAAAAAGAAAAACATTAGTTTAAATAATTCAATTGAAAACTCTATTATTCGCGCTGCCAGGCACGTGTGCTCAACGGCCCACGAGGGCGCGCACCGCCAGCGGTCCCAGGCATTGCTCGGGCGTCGAGAGCGTGCCACTCGCGGTGCGTCCGACGGACGCCGCGCGCACGTCTCGAGCCGTCAAGCGGGCGTTCGACCATCGTCGTCCGCGTGCGGGATGCCGTTGCGTGCCCGCGCCGTGCCGTTAATTTTCCTCAGCTTATTATTCTTTATATATTTTTCAAAACTTCTGGAATCAATCGCTTCGACCGTCTTGTTTTCAGGTTTTCGTCACAGGTCCTCCGACTCGGTGTCTACATTGGCGAAGCTGAAGATGTTTTCGCATGGAAAGATGAAGTACTCCCCGGAATTAGCCCAGACGTGATCACCCACAAACTCAACATTGACAAAAATGCGGTTCCTGTGGCTCAGAAGCGGGGAAACCATGGTCCGGAAAGGCAAAAAGTGATTGAGGATGAAATCGCCAAGCTCCAAAAGGCGGATGCCATCGAAGAGGTGCTTTATACCCAGTGGTTGGCGAACGTCGTACTAGTCAAGAAAGCTGGCGGATCTTATCGTATGTGCATCGATTTCACAGATCTTAATAAAGCTTGCCCCAAAGATAATTATCCTTTGTCGTGCATAGACATGCTTATAGATGGAACTGCCGGTCACGCAATGTATTCCTTTACTGACGTAAAGTCTAGCTATCATCAAATCCCTATGGAGCCCTCGGATAGAATCAAGACCTCGTTCGTGACTCATCAAGCCACTTATTGTTTCAAAGTTATGCCCTTCGGGCTCAAGAACGCGGGAGCTACCTATCAGAGGATGATGAACAAGATATTCGCGGACAATAAAAGTGGTAATTATTCCGTCTACGTAGATGACATGATCATTAAAAGCATGACGGCAGAAAGGCATGCGGAGGATATAAGGGAAGTACTGGGCGTACTGCGACACCACAACATCAAATTAAATCTCGAGAAATGCACTTTTGGAGCTACATATGGAAAATTTTTAGGATTCATGATCAGCGAAAAAGGAGTTAGCCCAAATCCTGACAAAGTCAAAGCAGTTCTTGAGATGCAAGCGCCCCGGAATATCAAGGAGGTACAACGCCTTAATGGGCGTATTATAGCCTTGGGCAGGTTTATTTCTTGCTCAGCCCGTAGATGTCAGCCTTTTTTCGAAGTTATCAAGCAGCAAAAAGCATTCGAGTGGAATGAAGATTGTCAGAATGCCTTCGAAGGAATCAAGCGGTTCCTCACAGAACCACCTATGATGAGTCGACCTTTGAAGGGAGAAGATTTATACATGTATGTATCGGTCACGGATAAAGCCGTATGCACGGTCATAATACGGGAGGAGGATGGCCAACAGTTCCCAATTTATTACGTGAGCAAGGTTTTGAAAGATGCTGAGACCAGATATTCAAAACTAGATAAAATGGCACTGGCTGTTGTAACCACGGCAATTTGCCTTAGGCCATATTTTCAGGCGCATATAGTAATAGTTCGTACCAATATACAAATGAGAAAAGTATTACAGAAGCCGGACACTTCGGGAAGGTTGATGGAGTGGGCGATTCGCCTGGGCGAATTTGATGTAAGATATGAAAGCAGGTCATCATTGAAAAGTCAAGTCCTGGCGGACTTCGTGAATGAATTCACTGATGAGGGGATATCTCATCCCAAACCTCCGTTAGAAGAATGGTCGATGTATACCGACGGGGCTTCATCGGCGGAGGGAGCAGGGGTGGGAGTTGTGATCAAGGGTCCCCATTACATAAAATTACGGTACGCAGCAAAACTAAATTTCCATGCCACTAACAATGCTGCGGAGTACGAAGCTCTAATATTGGGTCTACGTCTACTTCAAGAGATCACCCCAGAACGGATCGTGATCTACAGCGATTCAAAACTAATGGTCAACCAAGTCATCAAGAATTACGAGGTAAAAGACGAGATCCTGGCCAAATATGTAGCAGAAGTCAAAAAATTGCTAGATAACCTTGAAGCTAAAGAAGCTAGATGGGAATTGGTTCACATACCAAGAGAATCCAATACGGAGGCGGATCAATTGGCCAAAATGGCTTCTTGTGACGCAAATTGGGCGGATTCGGACTGTCCCTTCGAAGTAAAAATGGCTCCGGCATTTGTATCTGCGGAAGTATCTCTACTCACAACAGTGGAAGATGATTGGAGAATGGTCATCCGCCAATATCTGCTAAATGGAACATTACCTGAAGATAAAGAAGAGTCACGAAGGATAATCAGAAGGGCAGCTTATTTCTCCTTGATCAACGATGGTCTCTATAGAAAATCCTTTAGCCATCCTTGGCTGAAGTGCATTCTACCTGAAGAGGGACAACAAATCCTTAAGGAACTACACGAGGGATCTTGTGGGTCACATGAGGCATCCGCCACGATTTTGAAAAAATCCAGGTTAGCAGGTTTCTACTGGCCCACAACCGAGTTAGACGCCCAGAGTTTGGTAGAATCTTATCACAGTTGCCAGATTCATGCAAATGAGTCACACACTACCAAGCACATCCAAAAACGAATTATTGAAGGCCGTCCGTTCGCCCTCTGGGGAATAGACATTGTTGGCCCATTTCCTCCAACTCGCCGGCAAAAGAGGTACGTAATAGTAGCAGTGGACCATTTCACCAAATGGGTGGAAGCCGAGGCTGTTTCCTCCATTACAGCGGAGCAGATAGTAGAGTTTGTCAAGGACGACATCGTGGGAAGATACGGCATTCCACACACTATTATCACCGACAACGGGACACAGTTTAACTGTGGCAAATTCAAGGCTTTTTGTGAGGGATTGGGCATCCTGAACAGATTCGCTTCCGTTTATTATCCTCAGTCCAACGGAATGACCGAAGTAACCAACCGAACAATAGTAAAAGGGATAAAAAAAGGCTAGGAGAACACGACAAAAAATGGGCGGATCAACTTACAAGTGTTTTGTGGGCCTATCGTACCACTCCAAGAACTGCTACGGGAGAAACGCCATTCGCCCTTTCTCATGGAGTGGAGGCCGTAATCCCAGTTGAAATACAAGTCCCCAGTGATCGAGTGGCCTTTTATTGCGAGGAGGACAATGGCAAACGGTTAAGGGACCGCCTAGATCAGGTCGAGGACCGCAGGAACCAATCCTATGTACGCATGGCAGCGTATAAACAGCGGATTGCATCTTATCATGATAAAAATGTCAAGCTTGTCGATCTAAAGATGGGAGATCTGGTGCTTCGCAAAGCTGATAAAATCCAATCTCGAGAAGGCAAAGGCAAGTTAGGGATTAATTGGATAGGTCCATACCAGATAGTGGAGAAGGTTGGACCAGCCACATTCAAAATACAAGATATGGAGGGCAATACGCTACCACGCACGTGGAATCTCCAAAACCTCCGCAAATACTTTGTCAGAAAATAGAGCGCGCTCACGGTCTTGAGTACTCTTTTTTCCTTTAGCAAGCTTTTATCCCATGTGGTTTTTCTTGTTAAAAGGTTATCAAATGAAGCTCCTTTGTAAAAGACCTATTCACTGTAATATGGTGCCTTTCCAATCAATAAACATTGTTGATCAACTTTACGTCTTTTACTGTTGCAATTTCAGTATTCCATAAAGAGAACATCCCAAGTTCTCTACATTCACAATAGATCCGCCACTTGGCGGATCATGGTCACCAATAGAGTTAAAACGATCCTTGGACGCAAGGTCTCTACACTCTCATACCCTTCCCAGAGAAGGATTTATAAGTCCTGCGGGCGGATCATTTTACCTCAAAGATAGGTAGCAAATTGAACCCCTGGGCAGCTTTACTTCCTCTAAGAAGGAATAGAACAGCTTCAAAACCTTCACAAAGGTTCATACAATGGAGTATGGCTGGCCACCTACTCCAAACCAAAATCTCTAAGCAAAATCGAAAAAATAGGGTTACCCCCTTTCTTCGCCCTCGCCGCTTGAGGGTCCTCCTCCACAGCCATAGATTCGCCACCAGTAAAAATATCTCTTAAGGAACAAAACCTAACGAAAAGACGAAATCAAAGGCTGGTAGTATCCCTTTAAAAATCATCCGTCACAACTGTGATGTTACTACACGCGTCGGCCATGAAAAAACATTGAACAGAATGCTCGCAGAAGCACAAGACGACGCGCAGAGGACCCAAAAGCCCTGAAGGACTTTAAAGGAATTTTGGGGGGGGGCTTCTGATAACATCGAGATATTATCACAAGGACCAAAAGAGATAATTGCCTCAAGTATGCCACGTAGCACAAGAAGCCGCCCGGCGGATCTCCCTGGATTAGCTCTAAGAGATCCGCTGGCGGATCTCTAAGGCGAGTCTCTCCACTTTCCCAGATAACGGCTGGCCGCCGTCTCGGCCATAAATGAATCATTAATATTCTCAAAACCGTCAGGTTAAGAGTAACTTATAACCGCCAATAAATGAGCATTAATAGAGACTTTCTAGTTACCTAGGGGTTACGAATTCTCCAACTATAAATAGCCTACATCTAGGGCCACCAAAAGGTACATTCATTCTTACGTTCCCTCATCCTTGTCAATACAGTTTATTTTCCATATTAGCTACTGACTTAGGCATCGGAGTGTCCCCGACCGATCCGAACGGCGTCTCACAGGGACGTGATTCGATCAGAAGTTTCTCCAGTGTTATCAATTACATTGACTTATACTCTAACACTCCCCCTCAAGCTAAAACATGGATCTTAATCATGCTCAACTTGTTATAGATACTTATAATATAATCTTAAGACGATACAACTCAAAACAAGAAACTCAAGATACTTTGTAATATAACAACATAATTCGGGAGATACAACCTAGAAGAACAGATCGAACAGGAGAGACGCCAGAGGAACATCAAACTTCGTAGGAAACAGACAAGCAAAACTCAGTCGAAGCAACCCGTAAGAGGCTTCCAGCAACGTAATTGCATAAAAGGAGATTCACCGGCAAACTAACCGGATAGACAGGTCGGAAACAGAGAGGCGACGGCAGCAGAAGAGGAACAACGACAATCCCTTGAGGTGAATTAGACTCTACTCACAAGGCAGACATAAATGGTGAAAGAAACAGCCCAAAATTACAAACCCACAAATTCTGCTCACAATGCAGAAAACAAATTCTGGAATCTTAATCCAGAAACCTAAGAGAGAAGTCGAAACAAGGCTCTGATTCCATGTAAGGAGGACTTTTCTTACAGCGACGACGACACAGGGTAATCGGAATGTGAGGAAACGACGATCGGAAGCGGAGAGGATGAACCAGAGGGGTGGTGAGATAGAATGATGTCCCAATAGTGAGTATTCAAAAGACCCAAGCTCTTGACAGAAATGGAATCCTGGGAAATACTACCCAGAAAATATTGAACCCTGGGAAATACTACCCAGAAAATATTGAATCCTTGCAGAAACACAACTTTGGAAATACTACAACTGTGGAAATACTACCCAGAAAAAAGAATTCAGAAACCTTAGACCTTAGGCTCTGATACCATGTAACAGACCATGAAAATACAGAGAAATCCATGGGATACCATGTAGAGTAAGATGCTATATTGATATATTTTACTTGGGAACAATACACAAATATATATACAAGTAGTAGCTCTTGATATTACTCCTACAGTCAAGGAGACATACTGACCCTACTAGTAGCATAAGCATGCCCCCAACAGCCCTTCAGCAGCCTTAGGTATGTTATTCATTAATTACATTGACTTATACTCTAACAATTATATTGACTTATACTCTAACAAACCCTAACCCAACCCAAAAATTTGCATGTCTGTTTCGTGTCAACCCAAAAATGACACATTATCTACTAAGCTAAACCCAAATACTAAAATTTCGTGTCATGTAATCAGGCCGTGTGTAGTTTTTGAGAACCTCTAACTAGTAAGGTAATCGCATACTTGAGATTTGAAGTAGAAGATCAAAGTCAGTCAGAAAGATTATGATTAAACAATGCGCTCATTTGTATTTTGCAATGTAATCTCAAATCAGCTATGTTGCTTTCTGGTTTTCCATGATTTTTGTATTGAGTTGGTCTATTCTTTTTGTTGATCTAACTAGCTCAAATTTTGCATGTTCATAGAATTTGTAGAAGTCTGAATATGGTTTGGTTAATGCCAGCTTGTTGAGATCAGATGGGACCAAAATGATCATAGCAAGAAACTTGTTAGAAATATATAAATAAAAAAGTACAATGCTTAAACAATGTACCCATAAGGCTCCAGCCTTAGTGCCTCTGGATGACAGAGGTGGACGCTGTCAGCCAGGCATGCGCCTTGGTGCGCCTCTTCGTTAGGGCTGTTAAGGGTTTTTTGGGTTTTTTTTAATTCTTTTATTATCAACCATGGATTAAAAATAAGATGAATGGCTAAGATTAGTTTAGAAAATAAAAGAAAAGGCCAGAAACAAAGTATGATACTTTTCATCGAGCTCCGTAGATTATGTCTTGGTAGTTAACTAGAACATAACTCAGATATTTTATGATTTTATTGTTGGTATTTGACTATTTGTGACTAGTATTACTATTATGAATTTATGATTTTCTTTTTGTGCGCCTCGCGTCGCTCGGGCGAGCGCCTTGCACCAAGGCTCCAGAACCCCCTTTGCGCCTTAGTGCGCCTTGCGCCGAGGCTCCAGAACCCCCTTTGCGCCTTAGTGTGCCTTGCGCCCTTAATAACTATGAATGTACCTTTTTTTGCAGTGTCTGTAAGCTCAAACTTACACTTTTCAGATAGAATGGAAGGAAGACTAGTGCCAAGCTAAAGACTAGTCGGGTTGAGACTGTGCCAATGGTTCGAAAGAGGCTTCACTACCTGTAAACTTCACCAAAGCTTGATGTACCGCGAGTGGTCAATCATGGGTAGTCAGCCAATCATACAAAGGCCTATCAGACTAAGGGGTCCTTTTTGAACTTTCTAAAAGGTCAAATGGATTTTTGGTACAAGAAGATTTTACTCCACCCAAGTTTTCTACCCTCCGTGAATGTGAACATTTTATAAACTTGCTTGACTACTTCTTTATAGTGACCATCTTTATATATGTTAATCCAGTCTTTTATGGATCACCTGCTATATCGGAAATTTAGAGGGATGCTTTTGAAATTGTCAATTAAAAAAGGAAAAACTTTCAGCATGATCTTCATTCGGCTTTAAGTGAAATAAAACTGTCTATTCTGGCTACCTTAATTAAGTCCCTATGGTTTGGTTGGATTGATGCATGCCACAGAACACTTACTGTAACCTCCTTAGACTTGGAACTCTTGTGATGCTTAACAAGGTACGTGATTCGCTAAATTGTCACTTGGTGTTATATTTTGTATCAAACTTTTCTTGGTTTAAGGATAGTTTTTATATTACAGTTATAGGGCTTCTTTGTTGATTTTGATTTGCAAATAAGCCATAATAATAATAATCAGCAACATTAAATAGTGTCAGCTAACAGTTGAATAAAAAAGAACATAAATTTAGGGTTTTGCTATTCACCGTTCTTAAATTACTTATCACCGCCTCCTCTTGGACATTTTCATCCTTTTCATTTTTCCATTAAAAAACTTAATATCCTCTCTCTCCTGAGCCAAAAATTGGATTTATGAAAAATTGACCCGAGAACGTCTAGGAAATCGAATAACTACAGTTCCTATTTACACTAATTGAAATTCGTCTCCAAAAACTAATCGATTTAATCAATATATATATATATATGTGTGTGTGTGTGTGTGTGTGTGTGTGTGTGTGTGTTAAATGGGTGATTCACATCATTCCGCCTAGGTAGAAACGGATGAACTATCCGTTTCTGCCTAGGCGGAATGGTAGGTAGAAACGGATAGTTCATCCGTTTCTACCTAGGCGGAATGGTGTGAATCACCCGCTCAGCACATTTTGGATGACTTTTGTCTCCGAGTTCGGAGATGAAACTCGTGTTTTCGATTCGATTTTCAAATAAAAATACTTATCCGAGGAATCAATAGTTTTTTTCCTTTACTGTGTTTAAGTCCCATGAATGTTTGGGTTTTTTAATTTCGAAATTTTTTGAGAGAATTTCAGTTTTTGAGTTTAAGGTAAATAGCAATCCACTAAATTTAAGGTAAAATATAGTTAAAAGTTTACGATATTCATTTAATGTTGGATATAATTTACACAAGTGATACTTTTTTTTTGAAAGAATAAATGGAATTTATATTAAATCATCAGAAAGAATATTTGTAAGGAAATGTGGAGGACATGCCCACTCACCTTGACTTAGAACTAACCGCTTTCGCTAAGCAATGAGCCGCTAGATTCGCTGACCGACTAATATATGAGATTGACACTAAATCTAAATCTCTCAATAAAACACAACACTCTTGAACAACATCCGATAAATAGGACAGGTTTACGCTTTGATGTTGTATAGCATTTACTATTTCTAGACAATCGGATTGTACCTCCACTTGAGTAATATTAAGGCGTTTGATCCAACTAAGCGCTTCCCTTATTTCTATTGCTTCAGCTAACGCGAGATTAAGTAGTAGAGGAAGGCCCGCCTTTCGTGCATTTAAGCAAACGCCAGAATGATCCCGGATCAGAAAATCGTATGAGCTGAACCCTGCTTCATGGTTCATTCTTGCATCGACATTACATATCAATCTGCCCTGACAAGGTTTCCGCTAGCGATTCGACTTTATCCTTGGCTCTGTCTGCAAGCTCTGCGGTCCTCTTTTGACTGCCAACCAGTTCTGATGCTCGGTATTTGATGCTGTCAAGACCGAAACTGGTAAGCTAAATTTTTTATCCCAGACAGCCCTATTATGATTCTTCCATATATGCTAAAGGATAACTGCAGTAATTTCCAGCGACGGGAGACGCACCTCAAGCAGCTGTTTGAACCAACTGATGAAAACATGGACTGCTTCCATTCGATTGTCTGCGAAAAAAAGGCCCCATACCTGACGTGCGAGAGGACAAGACATGAATATATGGCTCTCGTCTTCCCTTGAGTCGCTGCAAATTGGGCATCTGTTAGGAAGCCCGCTGTGCCTCTGGTTCAGATTAGCCATAGACGGTAAGCATTGTGCTAGCGTTCTCCACATGAAATTCTTAATCTTAGGCGCTACATTCAGGTTCCATAGTGCCTTCCAGTTTACTGTATTTGTCTACTGATGTATCATTTCCCCCGCTTTAACTCCTATCAGATATCCGCTTTTCACTGTGTATTCCCCACTATTGGTATATTGCTAGAGCCATGAATCGTTTTTTCCCGACCAACCTCTCGGGATAGACAGTATCAATCCCTCATCTCTAACATTGAACACTTCATGAATCCTCTCTCTCCTCCAGTTGCCATGACAATCTAATAATTCACTTACGCGTTCCACTGTATCATTGCTTGCTTGTATGCTCGTGGGGAATGGGTTAGCGTTATCAGGGAGCCATGGGCTTTCCCATACCTTGATCATGCTGCCGTCTCCAACTTTGCGTCTAAGCCCTCTGCTTAACAATTCTCTGCTTGCAAGGATACTTCTCCATGTGAAAGACGGGTTATGACCCAGCTGTGCCTGCAAAAAGTCCCATTGGGGGAAGTACCTCGCCTTCAGCGTTCTAGCTGCTAACGATGCTGGGTTCTGCAGTAATCTCCACCCCTGCTTGGCTAACAACGCCAGATTGAATTGGTGAATATCACGGAAACCCATATCGCCATCCGATTTCGGAACACTTAATTTCTCCCAACTCTTCCAATGAATACCAGAGGCCGTCAAGCCATTCGATCTCCACCAAAATCGGTTAAATAATTTGTTCAATTCATCACACAAATCTTTGGGCAAGAGAAATAAGCTCATTAAATATGTCGGTATGGCCTGCAAAACGAATTTGATCAGGATCTCCTTGCCTGCTCGAGATAGAAACTTTTCCTTCCAATTGTTTAACCTAGCCCATATTCGATCTTTTAGAGATTGAAAGGCTTGTCCCTTGCTTCGTCCAACGTCAATCGGGGCTCCCAAATAGCTATCAAGAACCGCAACCTCCCTAACTCGTAATTCATTAAGGACCTATGCCTTGTCTGTCTGTTTGGAGTTGGGGCTGAAAAATATGGATGATTTCTGGAAGTTGATGCACTGACCCGAAGCTTTTGCATAGTGGTTCAGGCATTCTTGTATACATTGGGCTTCGCTTCTGTTAGCTCTAAAGAATAGCAGGCTGTCGTCGGCAAAGAATAAATGTGAAATCTGGGGAGCCTTTCGTGCAACTCGGAAGCCACGAATTTTCCCCGCTCTTTCCCTACTTGATAAAATTGCCGATAGGCCTTCTGCACAGATTAGGAACAAGAAGGGGGACAACGGATCACCCTGCCTAAGTTCCCGTTAAGGAATGATAGGCCCTACTTCTCTGCCATCATGAGCAACATAAAATTTAACTAAAAATTTAGTTAAACAAAATAAAATTTACAACAACTAAATTTAACTAAAATTTACAACATAAATTTAGTTAACTAAATTAAACAAACTAAAAATTATAAAAATTTAATTAAATTATAAAAAATAAAATAAAATTGCCCATACGCCACACGGACGTATGGGCATCACGCCGTCACCATTGTGAGGGCGTATGAACATCACGCCGCACCACAGGTGACGGCGTATGAATATCACGCCGTCGCCTGTGGTGAGGCGTGAGGCTATCACGTCGTCACCTGTGGTGCGGCATGATGTTCATACGCTGCACCAGAGGTGACGACGTGATCTCCACACGCCCCCATGTCCCAATTCTAATTCCGAATAACAGTAAAATCTGATGCAAAAAACATCCAAATAACATCAAAATCAAACGGGAATACGTATCATAGGTCCCTTTCGTTGATAAATTAGTCCGGATTCATGTTTTCGTTGATAAATTAGTCCGAATTAGATTAAAGAGAGTTTAGGTTGTTTGAGAGGATTTGAAAATTCTAAAAATTGTCTAAATGGTATTTCGGTCTTTTCACAGGGTTAGGGGTGGGAATTCAAGACTGGGTATAGTAATTCACTTAATTTAATGTTAGAGATAATTTAAGTGAAATGATACTTAAATTTCATGAAGTTTTTACTTAAAATAAATCAGTGACGTTGTTAAAAATTGAATTTCACGTAAAACCTTTAAAGTTATAATTTCATTTAGAGTTAAATATAATTTATTTGAAGTCATAATTTTTATACAAGATTTTACTTTACTAAATATCAACTTTCTAAAAAAATAATTTATTTGGAGATGTTTTTATATCATTTTTATAGATTAGTATGTTAACACTAACTATCGAAAAGTCCGCTAATATCATGTTAAGAGGTCATGTAATGTGTTTATAACAATTTAGGAAGTTCAAATATATTTGCAAGTAATAATTATAATTTTATTATCCTTATTAATAAAGTGACGTACACGATAGAATATAATAATAATTTTAAATATTCATGTAATTTTCGAGTTAGCATATCACTTTAACCCAACCTAAAAATTTACGTGTCAGTTTTATGCGAACCCAAAAATGACACATTACCTACTAAGTGAAACTCAAAACTAAAATTACGTGTCATATAATCAGGTCGTGTGTATTTAACCACTTCTAATTTGGATACTATAGAGCCAATGAAACGACAACGTCTCTGAACAGTAGAATTGATCTAAATAAAATCTGGCAGTGTTGAAATATTTACTCAAAACTTTAACTGCCCCACTTTGAAAAGTTTCAAATTATTCATTATTTTTGTCCGATTATATTTAATAACTTTTATTTTAACGAGTTAAGGTATAAAAATAAGTCTAATTTTTACAGTTAGAAGCAATTTTACCCTAATACAGGCAGTCAAGAGTAATTGTACTCCTAACATAGATAGTCAAAAAAATGTTTACCCATAACATTGAAAAGTTAAGTCAATTTCAGACTTTATATTATAAAACACCGATTTTTTTGTTCTTTATTCTGTACCAATTGCATATCAGTTGGTTCTGGAAAAAAAAATATTTCATATTTTTTTATGATTTAATAACAGAATAAGAGATTAATATTTATAAATTCGATAAAATATTTAATTTTTTTTTATCAAACTCGTACAAAAGACAATATTATTTTGTTTATGTTTTTCACGTCTAATTATATGTTTGTGTTTTGTTTTTCTAACGACTGATCAAATGACGCATATGTGAAGTGTAGATGACAAGATTCATGACCGAGATGACAGTTTGATGAATTATTTCTCAAATTGACCAAACTTGTCAACATCAGGGGTAAAATTTCTCTTTGTTGCAACATTAGAGGTAAAATTGCATCATTTTAGACGTTAGGGTAAAATTGCTCATTGATGTAAACGTTAGAGGTATTTTTACACCTTATCCCTATTTTAAATAGAATTCTTTGGATGAAGAAAATAAAAGTCAAGCTCGACCACATGTCAAAGTTCTGCACGTACTAAAAATAAAAGGCAAAAAGCATCATTAGCCCCTCTGATCTTTTATTTTTTAGTTCATTAAGCCATTGATCTTTTATTTGGATACATTAAATTCATGATTATTTATTTTTGGTCTCATTAAGCCATTGATGACCAAATTAGTAAGTTGTGAACATCTAACTCTGTTTTTTTTTTTTTGGTAGGAACATCTAACTCTGTTAAAAATACGTTATTAACTTTATCTGTATTTGAAATTATTAAAAAAATATATTTTTAACAGTTTGAATTAAGGTTTGTACAGTTTTCTTATAGACACATTACACATTCAAAATTGCTTTCAAACAGTTAAAAAATACAAATACCGAATGCATGTACAATGAATAACAGTCTGTTAACCGCATTTTATGTTCAAAATTGCTTTTTTTGGTTATCAATGGGCTTAATAAGACAAAAAATAAATGATCAGAGGCTTAATGTATCCAAATAAAAGATCAAATGCTTAATGAAACAAAAAAATAAAAGATTAGGGGTCTAATAATGCTTTTTACTAAAATAAAATAATTAGAAACTTTTGAAAATTCACGGAGAGTTGAAATTCTCCGGTTATTGAATATAATTGGAGAAAAATGAGGGTTATTGAATAAAATTAGATAAAAATAAGGGGTTATTGACTACAACGAGATAAGATTAAAGGATCGTTGAATCAATTAGACAAAAATAGGAGTTATTTGTAATATATGAAAGTTTAAGGAGCGAGTTGGAGTTTTTGGTAAAGTAGCGGGACAACAGATATATTAAACCCAATAAAGTTGTTCTGATCGACGGAAGTACCACGCCCAGTTCTTGCTTTTTCACCTCCGGCGCGGCATAATAGAGCAGGATCGGAGTAACTTTTTCCGTCGCCGAGTGGAAGTTTCAGTTTGCTACCGGCGCAGAAGGAACCGATTAGGATTATTAGGTTGTGTTTTGATGTTAAGTGAGAAATTTCAGAGAGTGTGTATGTTTTCTTTCCGAAAATTTTAGGTCATTCATCTTTTTCTTATTTTGTAGAAAAATGGCTGGACGATCTCAAATTGGAGCGGTTGAAGAGGATGTCGAGGGCTTACCGGAGCCGGAGTTGGTAATTTCTTCGAAATCAGCTGTTCAAAATGCAGAAGAGGCTTTAGTATCTAGAGAAGACAAATTGAAGAGGGAAATTGAGGCTATGGAGGAAGACAATGAAAGTTTGCAAAGAATGTTACAGGTTGCAGGGCTAGAGAAAATAGTGGCACGGAAGGAGTGTGAGATGGTAGAGAAATTGGTTCCTCTCTTAAGAACACAGCGAGATGACCTGTGTGGCGTATTGGAGATGAGCCTAGAACAGTTTATTGATCTTAGAAAGGAAATTTGTGAGCTAGAATGTGAGAAGTTGAGAAGTAAGACTGCGGAGGATATCTACGAATGGAGAATCAGGGTGTTAAAGGTGAGGGAAGTGTGTCTGGAGCAGGAATTGGAAGTATTGCTTACAGGGAAGAAACCTGGAGCAGTTGATATGGAAGTTGAAAGAAGTGCAGGTATTACACAATGCTTGAATCTGATCTTGCATTTTATTTGTATATCTTTAATCTGTAAGCTTGCTTGATTGATTACAGAGAAAAGAAATGGGTGTTTTTGACATTTATGATTTAGTATGATGTTTTTATATGATTTTGTTTTTGTGTGGTCAGAAGTAAGTGTGTTTTTTTGGTTTATGCTTTAACTAGTAAAAGAGTATATATATATATTTTTTAATTTTCTGCGCTTGTGTTCCTCAAGCCCGCAACTTGCGTTGCGCCTTGAGCCTAGACTCCGGGACCTCTTAGCGCCTTAGTGCGCGTTGCGCCTTGAACAACTATGAATGTAATCAGACTTGTCCAACTCATCATTCCATTAATCTTTTAAGTAGATTGTTTTTATTTGGACTTTAATGATGTCAAATACGCGCTTTATTTAATTTCATACATACTGTTTGTTAAGATTTACCGCTATTGCAATCATTTCTATTTAAGTTTCTCTGCTTCTTTTCATAACTTGTTTGTTTTGTTTATAAACATTATTCTACTGAAATTTAAGTTTGCTCACGTTTGATTCTTTTGCATTTATCAAAAGACATGGATAGCCATGATGAGAGTGATGAATTAATTTCTTCTGCTGGGAACGGTAAGCGAGTAAAAATTGAAGAGCACAAGCCTTCTCCTGTCGATGATGACAGTTCGAGTTCCTCTCACGCAATCAAGGAGTAGAGATGGTAATAATGAGTACGGATTTCACTGGTATTTAGTACTTCCTGAATCCTATATAAAAGCCCCTCTAGTACCCTCTACCGGAGTCCGTAATTGTGGTGAGTATATATTATGTTTATTTGAAATTTAAAGTTTTTGAACTTTGGTTAGGTTTGTTAAATGTATATATGGTCTGTTAATTTATTTGGTTTGGTTTGTTAATTTTATATTTGATTTGTTTATATATATGTTTAGAAAAAATGCTGGGGCAGCATATTCACAACTAGTCAATAAGATGTTTAGAGAGTATATACGCAAGAAAATGCAGGTGTACGTCGATGACATGGTAGTAATGAGCACATGCGCCGAGAACCACTTAATGTCAATACCACATGAAACTCAATCACGAAAAATGCATTTTTGGGATAAGGTTAGGGATGTAAACGGGATGGGGCGGGGAATGCATTTCCCATCCCCGTCCCTGCAAGCTAAACGGAGACAAACTTATCCCCACCCCGTCCCCATAGGGACCCCGTTTATAGATGTTCCAAAAACATTATCTGCATTCCTCATTTCCCATTCTCTGCGGGGAATCACCGTTTATGTTTAAAAAAATCAGTAAAGACAAAAACGTTTAAGAAACAGTGGCTAATAATATTAATAAGTGTAAAAGGAAAGACCATAACAAGTATCAAAGCATTATCTTTTAGTAGCATCAAACTTTGTTTCCATAAAAGTTACTAACCTACTAATTTAGCTAGATCCACAACTTCCTCCAACACTAACAGAAAAGCAAATAACTGAAAGCCAAAGCCAAAAGGATGGATGTTAAAAAGTGGGAAAATCATTAAGAAAATTATGACTTCATATAACTAATGGCATGCCTCAACATCAACAGGATAAGATCTTAACATGACAAAAAGAACATGCCAAGCACCCTAAACAATTACAAGGCTTTATAAGCTATATGAAGATGTAGCTGATCAATCAAAAGAGAATGGCTTTGCCGGGTAATCTTAGGGGTGGCAATTTGGTTTGCCGTGTCATAATCGTGTTATGTTATCAATATATTCCATGCGATAAAAATGATAACCATGTCCAACGGATAAAAATGATAATCATGCCCAACATATCGGGTTATTTATGTAAATCACGTCATTGTGTCAAAAATTTCTATCCCCAAATCAGAGAAAGGTAATAAAGGGTAACCCCAAATCACCCGCCAAAAAAGGGATAAAATTAACCAACATGTTTCAATTCCTAAAAGTTCATACAAGCTGTAACAATCTCTCGTATCTCTATTTAAACTTTGAAGATTTATAATTGGGATCTTTAATTAGCTCATCAATATTCTAAAAGAACACAGGGGAGAGCATATCTTACCGCCAAAATCAGCGTGTCCAGGTGTGTGAACCATGTTTAACTCATTTTCTTTTCATGAAATCAATGTAACTTGCATATAATAAGCTTCACATCACATTTAAATTCATCGACAAGAAACTTACATAGATAAAACACTAAAGCAAATAAATAACATAGATATTAAAATTTCAATTTTCACTCAATGGCAAATATGTTCAAACCTGAATAAGAGGTGAAAGCTTCGCATCCACTTTTCGACTTTCTCCGCATGATCTTGCGACTATTATACTGTAGCTTTGAGCGCTTGTATCAATTCAACAAAGAGGCAAAAAGCTCGTGGTTAGGCTATCTTCAAGATCACTCTCCTCCCGCTAGTTAGGACACCACCTATATTGAAGATGACAGCAAAAACCCTTCTCGATTTAGTTGTCTCTTCGCCCTTCGACTATAACAAGGGATCCTGTGCACAGCTACAGTCTCCTCCTGGAATAGGGGAGAAAGAGAAACATAGGCATAACAAGTAGCCCGTCAAATTAAGTTTCTCGTGAGTTTTAGATCAAACAGTTCAGAACACAACTTGAATTTACTTTGTTTAATAACAAAGTAAGGATAGCCTGCACCTAACCAGTAAATAATAGTTGATGTGAAACTCTATAATTATAGTATATATAACCAGTAAAGTTACCCTAAAAATAAACAAGTGAACGAACCATAGAAATGAATATATGCATTCAAAATTAAAACAATACTCATTTATACAAAGATATATATATATATATATACACATCAAGTGGGAAAAGAAAGTGAAAAGTCATCCCAAAATTTCTGAGTAATGTATATACACATCATGTGGGAAAGAAATTGAAAAGTCATCCCAAAATTTCTGAGTAATGTACTTCCTTGGGCTCAAATAATTGTTACTTGTCGATTGAAATCTTTTGCTTCTTCCACTTGTATGCAGCTTCTAATATCTTTAGGTTTGGAGCATGAGTTTCTTCTTCTGGGAATATGTAATCAACGTACTCCTCCTCCAACCTGCAATACCCAACTCTTCAGTTAGTCAGATCTATCTATCTATCGTTGGATAATCTTCCAAAATGAAATCTAACAATCAAGGAGAAAAATAACTTACCCAATCGAACCATCTTCTGAAGAAATGGACCTCCTCTTTTTCAGTTTCTTCGGCAGCTTAGCTTCGACTAAACCAACATCCCCTAATTCGCCCCAACTGCCCTCCATCTTCAACCATTCTTCAAGTAACATAGCATGTTCCTCCTTTAATTCAGGCGCCGATGTAGTCAAGTATTTGATGCCTTTTTCTAACACCCCTACGACCAGGAGGGAAACGTTTCAGTAACCGGCCGGAGTATATATTATGTGTAATACTAACAAATACTTGAAACCAAAAAAAAAAAAGATTAGGATACATACTTCGCGCCTTCTGAATGCATATCTGTTTATGATCTTCCAGAGAATCCACACTCAGGGCAGATGCTGCTTCAAATCTAGCATAACTTATCCAAACCTTTAAATGCTTTGTTCTGTCCAACAGCCTCTCATAAAGTTGCCGTGTTCTATCATATTCTCCTTCTGAGATTTCAAAATCTATAAACGCCTGCAGTTAAACCAAAAAGAAATGTCACATTTGTAGAGTTGACAAATTGTTCTACTACACAGCATATGAACATGATACTTTTGACCCCAGAAATTTGCAGCTTTTCATGCTAACGGTTTCTTGCATTGGAATGAAGGACAAAGTTGTACTACATAATATATATATATATATATATATATATATATGCATTCAAGAACAAAATGACCTTCATTCCAAAGTATGCACCCACCCGACAAAATGATCTTCCTAAAGAAGAACTCTAGTGTACACAAAAATGCATAAACCATAAAAGCACCTCAAAGCTAACATTCTCAAGGTAAACCTATAATGCACTTAAGAAGACTAATTAACACCAGCCAACCTAGGGATATTATATTAGTCAAAAACATAAAATGCTTGACTTAATTCATAGAAGGCAGGATTTGATAGGACTTGCCTTCCACAACATCTCTGGTGTGTCCAAGGCAGCTTGAGCTATTGCAAGCTCAAAAATGGATCGTGCCCTCTCGGTTTCTGAGAGGGATCTCTCTAGCTCTGCATATTTTCTCCAAGCATAACAGTTATGAGGTGACCACTCTATATACTTCTCGTAAAGCTTTCTGCAGCGATCCACGTTACCAAGCTGCAGCTCTATTTCAACATATTTTTTGAAGATCTGTTTGTTGGCAAAAAAAAAAAAGTAGTGAGATTAGAAGATAATCTAATGTTATATAAATCATCAAAATTGTGGCAGCAGCTTGATTTTACCTTATCTTTGGGGGATTTTCCGATGGCATTGCCTAAAATTTGCCTAGCACCGTGGAGGTTCAACTGCCTTATTTCAAATTGTGCAGCTAGAAGCCACATCTTTGCAAATGAAAACCTCTTGTGAGGAATCAGCTTCAAGCATTCCCTGAAAATAACAAGTTCAAATAAGAAAAATTATATCTCATCTCTAAGTGTATCACATTTGGTATTACTCCACTCAATTAAAATCAACAGTACCAAAAACCTGTCAAAGCATTACGTCTGAACTATATATGGGCATCCTCTAACTTACTACAAAAGCCCTCCTCTTACCATTCCTCAATGCAACCACAACATACCGTCCACAAGGATTCAAAAATAAATTTCATACATACAAATGGCAGTATTGAATTTCAGAATATTCATACAATTATTGATTTTTCATATATGAAAGGGAAAGTTGGAGTAACAGCAATTAATGGTGGTAGCAGGTGCAAATAGTTGATTTCACACAGCATTTATAACACAGCGAGAATGATGGATTGCTAGAAAGGTAAACAAGATTCACCGTGACTAGTGGAACATTTCTAATTCACTAAATGTGAACGAAAATTTGTTAAACAAAGATATGATGATATGACATGCAATCTATTAGCTCCTGGGCAAATAAGAAACCTGGGTACAGAACAAGACTTGCTAGGGAAGCAGCAATATGAATTGAAAGGTTAATGCAACTGACATATAAGGCCTCTTGTACCATGAGATGTGGAAGGTTTGGGAATTCTGCACTTAAATCCCAAAATTGCAAATAGTTGATTTCACACAGCATTTATAACACAGCGAGAATGATGGATTGCTAGAAAGGTAAACGAGATTCACCGTGACTAATGGAACATTCCAAATTTCCAATTCACTAAATGTGAAGGAAAAAATTGTTTGAATATTGCTCTGCTTGGGACACTAAAGCAATTGTCCAATTCAAAAAGAAGGAAAACACTGGTTGTCAAATCCCTTAAATTAACACTAATAAATTCAATGAAGGTCACATAACAACAGACACAATTCTTTTGTACACATGATAATCCTGATTGTAAAAAATGAATTTAAAGCAATATGTCAATCCTGCAGCCATAGAACCAGAAAAAGAAAACCTAATACATTCAAATCAAGAAGCATACCTGTAGACATGACGTGCATTCTCCATGTCTCCAGCATCAAGCTCTTCATATAAAGCATAATTGATCCTAGATCACAAAAGAAACCATAAAAATTTAGCATATCACTAGCTATAAAGAACATCTTAGAATCAAAATCCAACTCAAAACTCACCAGAGGTATATGTATCTTTCCCAGTATCTCTTCTCCTCGGCAAGAGGCACATTCGCAATGGCACGCTCATAAACCTCCCTGACTCTCTCCTTATTACCAACACTTTCCTCCAACCTAATATAATCAAACCATCCATCATAATTGAAGGGGTTCTTCCTAACTTCATCCTCATACTGAAACCTCCTCTTCCCAACTATTGCATCTTCAATTCCCTCCTTGTCACCACACTGGTTCTCAAAATCCACATATTTCCTGTACAACTCATCCGCTCTCCCTTTGGGGATATGATCCAATGCAAACCTATAAATAGACCGGGCACGCTCAGTCTCCTTATAGTGCTCCTCAAACTCAGCAAAAGCCACAAACAACTGCTCTGCCTCCTCCTCATCATCAGCCAACTTCTCAACCGCCCTTTCATAAACATTCCTACACCTTGCAATTTCTCCATTCTTCATCTCAAACTTGGCAAAACGAATCCAAGCACTAGCTTTGGGATGGCACTCAACAAAACGTTCGAAAATGCTTCTTGCACGTTCAAGCTCATGATATCTCACTTCAAATTTTATATAGCAAAGCCAACCTTTCTGGTCAGGCATACAGGCCATCCATCTTTCAAAAAGCTGCCTGGCACCAGCTACATTCCCAATCATCTCCTCCATGTGGATGTACTTATACCACAACTGATCCATCCGCGGCAACAGAGTTACAGCACGGTCCCAAACATTACGCGCATGATTGATGAATTTATTTTTTATCTCCATCTCTGCATACTTGAGCCAAAGAGTATGGCTCTTGTAGTTGACCTCGAGAGCCCGTTCCCAAACTGACCGAGCTCGATCGAAATCCTTCTGCGATTCCTCCCATAGGGCATACCTGATCCACCCACTCATATTCCCTCGAACCCGTCTAATCAGATCTTCGAATTCTTTCCTCTTGCGCAGGCGATACTCAGTGAGCTCACTGGAATCTGTGATTTTCTGATTCGGCGGCTGGATTTCAGCTTCGTGCCTCTCCCGTGACTCGCGCAGAATCTGCTCCGCCGTGATTTGAACAGAAGCTGCTGCTTTGTTCTTAACACGGCTCGGCCGAGGAAGCTTAAACATGTGATTATCTGCAGGAGACATATACAAATTGGATTACTTAAATGCTTAAGAAATCATATACAAATTGGATTACTTAAATGCTTAAGAAATCATATACAAATTGGATTACTTAAATTGGATTTAATTTCCCCATCCCACGTTCATGAGATTCTCTGTTTCTGTTGGGGCAAATCTCTTACTGGTATGGAAAATCCTGGCCACAATTGCAACTTTAAGCGCATGATGGGACGTGCACATATATTTTCTATTTTTTATCAATAAGTGATGACATGATGTATAAGTGAAAAGAAATAGCAAGATTCATAACTGATCAAAGGTTTCTATTAATAATATCTAAAATGAAGTTATCTCAGCCAGAGGAGGCCTGATACTCAACTCAACTCAGATAGTTAACTCAGATAGTTCTCCCTCAACTCAACTCATATCTGGACAAAGCTAACATACATATACCATAAAAATTGTACTAATCATATGGTTGTTAGATTAGGAATATAAAATTTCTACTTTAGCTACAACTGAAAATATATCGCATATGAAAAATCGATAATTACATATTGAAAAAAAAACACCGCAGAACAGCCAAATATAAAATGAAGTTATCTCAGCCAGAGGAGGCCTGATAATTTTCGACTCGACTCGACTCAACTCAACTCAGATAGTTATATCTCAACTCAACTCATATCTGGACATCGCTAACATATATATACCATAAATATTGTACTAATCATATGCTTGTTAGATTGGGAATATAAAATTTCTACTTTAGCTACAACCGGAAATATATCGCATATGAAAAATCGATAATTACATATTGAAAAAAAACACTGCAGAACAGCCAAAAATATATGAGAGCCGCAAATATAAGACAGTGCAGAACAACCAAACATATGAGAGATGAGATGAGATGAGATAATGCAGACCATAGCCCTACCTCGATGTTCAGACGAGGGTGAATTTGGGATTGAAGGCAGCTCGCGCAGGTGCGTTAGGGATTGAGAGGGCGACGAGAGACCAGAAGAATGATCCATTTGGACGACTGCCAGAAGAATTAGGGATTGGGAGCAGAGGGCGGCTTGTTCAAAGGAAAAGAGGAAACGATTTCAATTACCCTAGGGTTCTGGAGGATTTACGGGAAACGAAATCCGAGGGAAACACTAAACGATTTCAAAAACTTTTTATTTTTTGAAGGCAAAAAGTGTTCTTAGGTCCTTTGATTTTTCATTTTTTTAATTTATTAAGTTTTTAATTTTTTATTTGCATATATTGAGTTCTTGATTATTTATTTTTAGTTTTTTTAAACCTTTCATAACTAAATTAGTAATATATTTTTTACCTTACAGTTCTCCTATAGTCACGTTACAAATCCAAAAATGTTTTCCTGCCAATTTTTGTGGTAAAAAGCCGCTCCTATGACATCTCAATCACACGACAACAACGTTTATCGTTGCGTCAAGATATCAAATTAATAAATTTAATTTGATAAATAAATATAAAAATTGAAAAAAATATATATTTTTAAAATTAATAGTGATTATTTTTATTAATAACTAATATGTAAATATGTTAATAGGATATGCATTTTATAATTCAACTTAAATCTAATTTATTAGATTTTTAAAATTTATTTGTATATATTTAAATGCTAATTAAACTTTATTAATATTAAGAAAATAAAAAAAAATTAATTATGTTTATCTAAATAGAAAAAAATAATACAAAATCATATTTTAATTATGTAATTTATAACATTTTTTTTTTGAAACATAACATTATTATTTATTCTTAAATGGTTAATAATAAACATAAGTGAAATGGTAATTTAGTGTTGAGCATTAGAGTTTAGGGTTTGAAGACTACGAGTCCAAGGTTTAAATCCTAGCTTTGTTAATATATATATATATATATATATATATATATATATAGGGGTGAGATCAAGCGTGACAAGGTCTTAAGTTGTGACAATGAGCTTATTGTGTGACATAACAAAACTACGTCGTTTTGGCAATAAAATTCAAAAAAAAAAAATACGCGTCAATTAGCCTCTGTTCCTCACAGGAAAAACGCGCGAATCAAATATCTCAATTCTACTCTGTTCCTCACAGAAAAAATGCGATTTTATTCTCACAATCATCGATCGATTTCAAATCTATATTCAGATTAAACTCTGAGTTTCTTCTCCAATGAATTATCGTTCGATTTTCCACTCTGAACATTACTGATCGATTCTCTTCACATCAACATTATCGATCGATTTCTCAACTGCATTCATATAATTCAATCTGAATATGGAATACGAACACCAAAATATGGAATCTGAAGACAACAATCAGTGCAATATGGAAGACAACACAACATCATCTCCAGGTATTTTGCTAATATCTGACACTTTACATTTTTTTTGATAATAGATTTATATTAAATTTAGACGATATATATGGATTTCTTGATAATAATTGATCTAAACTTATTCTCAAAATTGATAATATATTTCTTATACTAATTATTAACAAAAACTGTACTGTAAATTCTAACAAATTGTAATTGTTATTCCATGTAAATATATTATTGGTTCCATAATAATATATTAGTTGTTCAAAATAGATATACTAATTGTTCCGAACTAATGTACCATTTGTTCAAAGTACATATTTGTCCTAATCTCAACTCTCTTACCTGTTTTGTAGATTTGCTTTCGCCTACTTACTCTTCTACTGCAATTGTACCTTATAATTTATTGATAATAATTGATCTAAACTTATTCTCAGACTTGATAATAGATTTCTTATACTAATTATTAACAAAAACTGTACTGTAAATTCTAACAAATTGAAATTGTTATTCCATGTGAATATATTATTGGTTCCATAATAATATATTAGTTGTTCAAAATAGATATGCTAATTGTTCCGAACTAATGTACCATTTGTTCAAAGTACATATTTGTCCTAATCTCAACTCTCTTACCTGTTTTGTAGATTTGCTTTCGCCTACTTACTCTTCTACTGCAATTGTACCTTACACACCAGAAGTAATCACAAGACTCAGCCCTAATGGAACAAAAATATGGATTCCTAATTGTTCAAATGAGTTAAAACCTGCTCTTGGAATGATATTTGAGAATTATAATGAAGCACAAGAATTCTACAAATCATATGCATGTGCTGGTGGATTTAATAGTAGGATATCAACTTCAAGAAAGAAACAAGGTGTTATAAAAGAACAATTTTTTGTATGCAATAAAGAAGGTTACAAATATCACAAAAGAAAAGCAACATCCAGTGATATAAAAACCAGAAAAATGACACTCAGTCGCGTAGGATGCAGTGCTAAAATGATTATCAAACTTTCCGACAATGCAAAATATGAAGTGACACAATTTAAAGAAGAACATAATCATCTTCTATACACTCCAGGATCTGTACAATATCAAAAAGAGGGCAGGAACATGAACCTTCTACACAAAAAGATGGTAGTTAATAATGCAAAGGTAAAAAATCTTCTTCATAATACTTATGCATTATAAATAATGTATTCTGTTTATTTATAGAATTTTACTCATTTCATCTTAAAATAAATAAATTCTGATTTGGTTAAACAGATGAACGTTGGACCTCTCAAAACTTATAGACAAGCAAAGGAACTTTATGGAGGATATGAAAATATTGGTGCATCGAAGATAGATTTTAAGAACTTCCAGAGAGACTTGAAAGCATATATTAAGGATTCAGATGCACAAATGTTTGTAGATAATTTTCAAAAAAAAAAAGAGTTATAGAGTGCATTATTTTTTGAATTTGAAGTAGATCAAGAAGGCAGACTATGTAGAGCTTTATGGGCAGACCCTGTATGTATCAAAAACTACGCTCTTTATGGTGATATGGTCTTATTTGACACCACATATAGCACAAACAGGTACTACATAATAATCTTTGGCATAAAATTATTGCTTTCTGCCATTCATATACTGATTATGAAACACAAAAATTCTGTCATGTTCTTCAAACAGAAAACTTATTTTTATGTTACAATGTACAGGTATAATATGATATTTGGACCATTTACTGGGGTTGACAACCACAAAAAATGTATTACATTTGCATCTTGTTTCGTGGCTAATGAAGATATTGCATCATTTTAGTGGGTTTTTAAAACATTTCTGAAAGCAATGGACAAGAATGAGCCGACTTGCTTGATAACAGACCAAGATCCAGCAATGATAGTTGCAATAAAAAATGTTTTCAAAAAAACAGAACACAGATTTTGCATGTGGCACATTATGAAGAAGATGTCAGACAAAATAGGTATGAAAAATAATTCTATGCTATTTATGTTCAATTGTCCAATTCAATAAATACAATGTTCCAAAATAATACATGTGTTGTTCCATACGAATACATAAAATGTTCCACAATTTTATATGTGTTGTTCAATACGCATAAATTAATTTTATTCTACCCTGTTTTCTGACAAATACAGGAAGACAAATAATGCAAGAAACAGATTTTATCACAAAGATAAATTCTTGCGTATGGAGTGTAGAGTTGGAACTAGAAGAGTTTGAATAAAAATGGATGGAAATCATTTAGGAATTCAATTTACAAGAACATGGATGGCTGAAACACATGTATGATATAAGATCAACATGGATTCCTGCTTATTTCAGAGACTCATTCCTAGCGGGCTTAATGAGAACAACATCAAGGTCAGAAAGTGAAAATCATTTCTTCACTTCTTTCACAAAAAGTCATTTAACTCTAATTGAATTCCTCCTCCAGTTTGAGGGTGCAATGGAAGCACAAAGACATGCACAAGGAAAAAATGACAATGATTCTAAACACTCAATACCTATGACTCAAACACCAATTCCTATTGAAAAACATGCATCAGAAGTATTTACAAAAACAATATTCTACGAATTTCAAAAGAAGTCATAGATGCTTCATTTAAATGTGGCGTTGATGATATACAGAAACAGCCTGACAAATGCATAATCACTGTAAGGGAAAAAGGTAAAAAAACAACATATCAGGTTGTTTATAATACAGAAAACAGTGACACAACATGTTTATGCAAGATGTTCAATAGAGCAGGAATTCCCTGTAGACATATGGTTCTCGTATGGAAGGATAAAATGCTGGAAAAAATTCCTGACCAGTATGTGCTAAACAGATGGAAAATATTACAAGAGATAACATTGCAAAATAATGTTATAGAAGAATGTGCCCGAACAATGGGAAAGAAAATAATGTTGAATAACTTATGGAGTGAGATTCACATGACTGTGTGTTTGGCTGAAGGGGATGAAGAGGAACTTAATAATCTCACAAGAAACATTCAATCATTGAGGACAGAGCTGGAAGCAAAGAAAAGAAAGAACATGAACAATTCAACTAAAATTCAAGACATAGAGATGTTGGTTGGAACAAGTCGGCCCTCTGAAGTACTAATCAAAGAACCGAAAATTTCTAAAAACAAAGGAACTGGAATTCAGCTTACAAACAGTGAGAAAAGATTGAAGGGAGAAAAAGAGAAAGCAATTGAACAATCACAGAAAAAACAAAGGATGTGCAAAGGATGTCACCAATTGTGCAACCACGACATTAGAAACTGCCCTAAAAAAACAAAGAGATAAGGTAAAAATCCTATGTCTAAACTCTGTTTCCTCTAACAGTATATTTTTGTTATTACCAGACTTGTAAAGCTGTGATTTTTTTTTTGAAACAACTTGTTATTATAAGTCTTGATAATTACTTAGAATAATTACTGAATGCTGTAGAACAACATGTTCCATATAAATATATCATTTGTTTATAATTAATATATGATTTGTTCCATATAAAAACGTTTATGCCCCTTCAGCTTCACCATGATTCAATCAACATCTTAAAAAGTTCATCAGCAATGTCACTACCTGTATGTTAATTTAGTGTAAACTGAAATCCAGTTCCTTTTCTCACTACCTGTTGATATCACTATCTCCATATCAACAATGACCTTAAAAAGTTCATCAGCAATATCAACAATATATAGAACTATAAAAAACATAAAAACAAAATATATCATTAAATAAAAAAAATACAGACATAAAAATAAAAAACATACCAACATAAAAATAAAAACAAAATGTTCACAATTAAAAATAAAACATTACAAATAAGGATTATCAGGGCCCATAACATCATTGTTATATTTCTTAATCTGGTTCTCCAGATTCATCTTCACTTCCTGCAGCTCCTCCTTCAACTCCTCCTTCTCCTCCACTCCTTTCTCAATAAAAGACATCATTGAGTCACAAAATAAAGACATAAAAGCCTTCATGCCCTTCAGCTTCTTTAGGATATCGTCAATATCCCCTTCCATGAAAGTTTCTTCCATATCTTTAATAACTTCAAAAAGCTCATCAGGAATGTCACTACGTTCATTACGTAGTGAAGGTTCAACAGGAGAAGAGGACCTGCTTCTTTTAGACGAACTCGAGATGCTGCCTGACATCTTTGCTAAAATTCAACTTCTACTAAAAAAATACGATCAATAAATAGAGCAGTACTATTTATAGAATTTTATTTAGTCTCTTCAACTTCATACTATCAAACACGCTTTCTTTCATTCAAATAATTATCTATTGGGAAACTCACAAGCTTTTATTAATTTAGACTCTTCAAATTCTACTGTTATTGCAATTAAAGACAACTTTCTTTCCTTCAAATAATTATCTATTGAGAATCTCAACAGTATTAATATTATTACGTATATAAAAATATTTATTAAATGCAAACTAAATTAAAACTGTAAATCAGTCTCTTAAGCCATTGGTATTTATTCCTATATAAATATGTGAATCAGTCTCTTAAACTATTAGTATCAGAATCAATAATTATTTACTAATTTATTTATTATTGCAAAAGGGTATGAATTAAAATCAGATTAAAATAAATCTTTATTCATTTTATTAACAATTAAAAGTTTAATGAAACATATATCATGTATTAATATTACATTCTTCCAACGGTATACATACTATGTTCCATTTCATGAGCTGTATTGTTCAGTTTGAATACATATGTTGTTCCGGAATAAATATTACATTGTTCCATCAGAAATAGGTACATTATTTTTATTTACTTTAATGAGATCTAAACTCATTTAACATTCCAAAATAATTAATACTATAATCCAACCCAATTTGTTTAAATGGCTAATGTATATAAGGTGGTTGTGAGTCCAAACCATTTAATATGCTCTTATATTGATCCAAATTATACATAAATTTGTACATAAATTGTACAAATTCTTCAATATAACTATATCATTTGTGATGAGTATCGAAAAATGATCTATACTGAATTCTACAAAATTGTACCACTTGTTCAATGTAATTATATCATTTGTTCCGAAATAATTAACAATTTGTTCCATTCCCTAAACTGAATAGTTCAATCGGAATACATATGTTTTTCCGGAATAAATATTACATTGATCAATAAAAAATAGTTACATTCTATTTATTTACTTTAATATGATCTAAAATCATTTCCCATACAAATATATAAAGGGATTGTGAGTATGAACCATTGGAAATGCTCTTATATTGAGCCAAAACTATACATAAATTGTACAAATTCTTTAATATAACTGTAACATTTGTTCAAACTTAATGTACCATTAAGAGGTTGGGAGAATTGAAAAAGGCTGTGGATGAATTCTACAAAATTGTACGACTTGTTCAATGTAATTATATAGTTTGTTCCGAATCAATATACCATTTGTTCAAATAAAATGTAACATCTTGGCCACTTCTAAAGGTTTTTGCTCTTCTCAGAGAGATGCTGCTATCTTATCTCGCCTTCTGGCTTCGCCTAGGCCGCCTCCTGCTCCCAACATTATTCCGGTCCATTGGCTTAAACCTCCTCCGGGATGGGTTAAAGTCAATATGGACGGCTCTGCCTTTGGCACTCCTGGCGAGGCAGGAGCGGGTGGCATTTTTCGCAACTGTCGTGGCTTTCCCAAAGGTTGTTTTGCTTTTTCTACCCCTCATTCTTTTGCTTATATGGCTGAATTAAGAGCTGCTATTTTTGCAATTGAACTTGCTTGGGAGAAAAATTGGCTTCAGCTTTGGATTGAGTCAGACTCAATGTACGTAGTTAATCTGCTTAGACACCGCTCTATGAATGTCCCTTGGAGTATTCGGCAAGAGTGGTTGCATTGTCTCAGCATTTGCTCTAGGATGAACATTATCTTTTCACACATCTTTAGGGAAGGAAATAGAGTTGCTGATGCACTGGCAAAGTTTGGAGTCTCTTCCTCCGTGATTAATTGGTGGCCTTCAGCTCCTGCTTTTTGCCACAGGTTTATCAATGATGACATTTTTAATATTTCACATTTGCGTTTTTCTTGACTTTTCCTATCTTTTCTCCTCCCCTTTCTTTTGTTTGTTCTCCTTCCTCTTCTCTTGTTCATACACTCACTTTTCTTTTATTTATATATTGTGGGTTTGTCAGTTCTTGGGCCATGGGTGCTCACCCCGCCCAAGTTCTGTCTCGTCCCAATTTCTATCAAAAAAAAAATATCTCCTAAATATTAAACATATTGACATCTGTTAGGAATAAACAAACATAATTTCAAAAACCTTTATAAATGTAAAATTTTATATACAAATTCTAAAGTATATTTACAAATTCTAAAATATATTTACAAATTTAACATACAAAATATGCTATTCGAAATTTAATCCAGCACCAACAACCCATTCTTTTGACTTCTCATCAATTTCTTCAATAAGTTGATTTATTGGATTCAAAAGAATGTTCCAGCAATAAAAAATTCTAAGCTTTCTAAACTCTTTTCCCTGTAAAAAAAATGATATAATAAAATAGAATAATAGTAATACAAATTGTTACATAAAGAATTTACAACATATACCTTAGAATTCTTTGTCAATCCAATATTCCACTCCTTCACACTCTGACCAATGTATGTTTCCATATGCTTTAAAAGGAAAACACCACAATCATTGTGGTTATTATTGCTTCTCCACTTCATCCTCAGAATTTGCACTTTGTATGCACACATTTGTTTTAATGAAGAAGCATCATTTTTTAAAACAAAATGGGCATAGGATTTTAACTACAACAAACAAATCAGAAAAATATGTTATCACATATACAAGAAAAACAAAAAATGAAGTAAATCAATTTACAACATACCAATTGTTCTGGACAATGATCATACTTATCAGCACGACTGATTTTGTGAGGAAGTGTCATATTATCCAATATTTGAACACTCTTTGAAAGATTGTTCACAACAATCAGATAAAAATGTCCATGAGCAATAACAGGGAAAAACACCTAATAAACAGCAAAAAACATTAGTATCTCAATACATTTAACAGTATTCAACAACTGCTGTTCCACCATAAAACTTACCAATTCAACATTAGCCAAGTTTTTAAATTTGAAAAACTTAAGTTCATTCTGAAGCCTTTCATTAAAATTATGTTCTCTTGTTCTACTAGCTCCAGAAAACAGAAGATTCTACAAAATAATCAAAACAACATTTAGCAAAACAATTATTTCCAGAATGAAAACAAAAAACAAACTTATCCTTAACAATCCTCCTTAAACGATCTCCTCCACAACTTTCATTATCAACACCATATCTCAAAATAATATTTACCAAATCTCGACGTAATTCATTCATCACATCTACACTGTAAGATGACCTCCTAGCATACTTATCCCACTAAAAAATAAATCACAATTAACATAATCCATCAAAACTAATTATTCCAAAAAATAAAAATCAATTGTTCCAAAAATAAAAACCAATTGTTCCAAAAATAAACACCAATTGTTCCAAAAATAAACACTTACAATTTTGTCAATTGTCAACACTTTCTCAGACACTATATCATACATATACTTCATTACATAATACCCACAGCTTTTTGTATCTTTCTGAGTTGGAATATTCTGCAAAATAAAATACAAACAACTTAAAAACAATAAAAAACAAAATTACACAAATATACATACAAATTAAACACGTACCACAGGGATAATCCACTTTACCAAAAACTTCTCATGATAAAAAGAAACAATAGATCTGCAAAACAATATCATATATATGTCAAGCTATTGCATTCAATAAATAAAATACATTATAAAAGAGCATTTGATTATTAACATACTCATCAACAACATTTCTCCATTCATCATTTTCCACGCCCAAACGACTTTTCAATGGATTCAAAAGAAAAACACGTTTCCGCTCAAGATCAACAACAGTCAAAGTCCAATGATAACTGAAGAAAACAAACACATAATAATACATTATTAAACAAATAAAATAATCATCAATATAGACAAATAATGCATACCCTTTGTTTCGTGGTATCAAATACAAACATTTGTTGCCAAACTGTTCATATCTCTCGGTCAAAAACTTGATCTTCTCCCCAATCTTATCAACTCTTTCAAAATTATTAGTTATGTTTGGATCAACAAGAGAGAAGGTGGTATCCAATCTATCATTATCCACAATCACATCATAAAGGTGCCTGTAGAAAACACACACGAAACATATACACTAAACATGTCATTCAAAAAAATAAAACAATATAACCACTAATACAAACATACAATTATAAACAAAAAAATAACTCATGTAATACAAAATTGGGCCACAGCCTATTGGATCTAGATCAGCCAATTCACGAATATCCTTCCTCAATATAACTGCTTTAACAGAATGATCAAAAATGTAATCTTCAAATGTAGTAAAAACTGTCCTCCCATTACATAAATAATTGTTAGCCCATCTACACATGTCAGCAAATTCATTTGGAACATCTCCAGGCAAACACTCCAAATCTATATCATCATCAGAATCAGAATCAGAATTCTCTGACTCAATCGCATCATCGATATCACTGGCAAAAATATAAAACAACTTAAATATATAACAAAAAAAAAATAAAAAAATAAAAATGTTCCATACATATACAACAAAGGTTCCAAAAAACTGAACCATTTGTTCAACAAAATAATAACTTACACAGTTTCATCAGCAGCATCAACAAACTCATCCCCTTCATCTTGATTTAAACAAACTAAAGGACCAGCCCCAGAAACTATATCAGCAGCCCTACAAACAAAAAAAATAAAAAAACAATTAAGCCACAAATATTAAATGACATGATCCAAAACAAAAAACAGGAATTATTCAAGCATAAATAAATTACATTTCAGACGAAACAGATTGATCAGCCACACTCTGGCTTAACAACTCAAATTAAGGAGCAGAATTCATCTTTATTCTCAACCTCAGACTTTCAGATGACCCTACTTTCACTCTAACTTTCTTCACTACTCCTCTCTTCTTTTTCTTATCCTTCTCCTTCTCTGCTCCTCCTCTCTCTTTTTCTAAACCTTCAGCTACCTTTCTCTGAACCTGCTTGTTATATTCTTCATTAACAGCATCATATTCTTCCCAAAAACCAGGCAGATTAAAAAATTCATTATCCTCATCACATTCATTAGATAATCTTCCTGAATGCTCACTTGCTGGCATTCGCTCAGAACGCTGGCTCATCCTCTCTTCCTTACTAACTCTGTACTTCGTAAAAATGTTTTCAACAAATCTATTCATCCGTACAGGTAACTCATCCTCATCAAACATATTTTCAGCTTCATCCACCAGCATAAACATCTCAGTTACAGCATTAGCTAACTTTCTAGCCACTGATTTAAAACTGACAGTGAAATCCTGCATTTATAAAAACACTAGTTACTAATCTATTAAAACGAAACACAAACTTCTATATAAAAGAAAAACACAGTTGCATACCATGAAGGGACTGGGACAGCCAGAAACTCCTTCTTGAGTATCTTCTTCTTCTCCTTCTTCTACATGCTTCTTTTTCTTCTTTTCTTCTCTCTTCTTCTTCTCTTCTTCTCTCTTCTTCTTCTCTTCTTCTCTCCTCTTCTTCTTCTTACCTTCAACATTCGGGACTTCACATTCTACATCTGCTTCAGATGTAGATAATCTCTTTAATACAATGCCCTTGCCAAAACCACTGGCATTTTCCAACTTTATTCTTTCAGAAATAAGAACATTATTCCAAACAGAAGTTAGCGGAAAGGAACGTGGCCTCAAATCAACCCCACGTTGCAACCGATCAAAATAACATATCTACAATAAAAAAATGAGAAAAACAAATTATAAGCTAATACATAAATTATTCAAAATAAATTCAAACATATTAAAAGAATTACCAGAATAAATGGAAGAGGGCCTGTGAAGAAATACGGATTGGAATCGTTCTTGAAAGAACGAACTGAATCAATAAGATGCTTAAAACTAAAACGACACCAATCTAACTTTGAAATTTCATTGACATTCATACAACTACATAAAAACTTATGGTACAATGCCCTGTTCTTGTTTGAACGAATGCAAGAATTAACCACAATAATGATAAAGTTCCAGATGAACTCATCACATACATCAACTTCCAACAGACTTTTCAGCTTACAAAGCACATCCTTATCCTTCGGGCTGCCAGTACTTAAACCATAAGACTTCCTCCAAGTGTTTAAAAAATTACACCAAACATCCCCACTCTTACTATCAGCTTCCAATATTTCCTTTCCTCCACAAGGCAGACCATAAACACAATTAAAATCCTCTGCACTCAAATCAATCCGGTCATTACCAGAAAGAATGAAACAACATCTATCAGGATCAACAAAATCCACAACCTTCCCACAAAAAATTCCATTAAGCTTCCCAATATCCAAACACAAAAAACCACCAAAACCTATCCTCCTAATGGCAGCTTTATGTGTCTCTGGCATAGTTTTCACAAATTTAATAAAGGCTGTTGGACGAACCCTTTGATTCAATACTACACCAGATAAACCTTGCTCTATCGTTCTTCCACAATCATTGTTCACAGATCTAGGAGAACCAACTCCTTTCACAACCTCAAATTTATTCCTTCTCAATTTAGAAGCACCAGATACATTCACAAACTCAACATTCTTCATCTTCAACTTAGAAGAAACATCACCCTTCAAACTAACTCCAACTCTTCTTCTCTTTGTAACAGAACCAGAAACATTATATTCATCATCTGCTTGTTCTGATGGTGTACTTGCACTGATAACAAAATCAGGATCATTAATATTATCCCAATCATCAGAAGAAGACTCATCAGCATCAGAACAACTTTCAACATCCTTGAGAGCATCTGAAGAACTTTCATCAACACGAACACAACTATTTGATGACTTCTTCTTTAAAGAATGAGATTTCTTGATAAATTTATGTTTACTTGCTCCTTCATTATTCTTTTCAGAGACCCTTGAAACATAAAAAATAACAAAATTAACAACAATACTAAATAAACAAAATACATATATAGTTACAAACGAAATTAAAAAATGTTCCAAACGAATACATATATTGTTCAAAACGAATACATATATTGTTCCATACAAAAACATAAATTGTTCCAGACGAATACATATATTGTTCATTAAGAATGCATATATTGTTCCATAAAAACATAAAATAGTACCTGTCCTTATCAACCTCTATATAATCAGAGTTTATAGAACGAAGTAACGCAGGATCAATAACATGATCAGGCAAAATATCTTCCCTACAAGAAGAAGCTTTCGACATTCTGATATATACTGAAAAACAACAAAAAAAAACACATATACATGTCACAAAACTAAGAAATGATAGACGCAAAAAATGAAAAAACACAATAAAATGCCGTTGAAAACCTAAAAACAACAAACAAAACAAAAACAAAATACAAAACCGAAACAAAACATATAAACAAACAAACATAATGTACATGCATAACACAATCTAAAATGAACAAAGAAAACACAGAGGAACTCACCGATAACTTCAAAAATACACAAACAGAGAGCCTAACCTAGCGATAAAGAAAAAAATATAGGAAATCAGAGCCATAAATATTCAACTTAAAAAAACGAAGAGAAATGAACAAACCTAAAAACATAAAAACGATCAAAACAAACAAAAAAATATACAGGAACTCACCGATATATTCCAACAAACACAAAAATGCGAGACGGAACAAAGAAATCCAAACAAAAACTCAACAAAACACGATCGGAAATGTAATGGAGCAACCGCAAAAACCAGAGAAATATCAGAGAATCACGGGAGAAGAAAGAACGAGAGAAATATATGAGATTACAAATTTGCCCCTAACATAATAACTATTTATACTAAGCGCGAAAAATTACAAATATACCCCTCCATTTTTTACATAATTACTAAAAAGCCACTGTTGTCACACAATAAGCTTTGTCACACCATAAACAATGTGTCACACCTGATCTCTCCTATATATATATATATATATATATATATATATATATATATATATATATATATATATTTATATTTATATTTATTGAGTCCCTGAACTAAGAAAAAATCATGAATTGAGTCCATATCTTATCCTAAAATAAAAAATTGTGACTATTTAATGATTTTCTATGAATTCTCAATTGATGATTTTTTCTTAGTTTAATGATCTAGTTGATGATTTTGATAGTTTAAGGTTCTAGATGACTTTGAAGCCTTAATTTGAAGAGCCAAATAAATATTATGTCATTTATAATTTATAAGTACTTACATTTTTAATATAATTATTACAGGGTTTATTTGTTACTATTGTAAGTATTTACCTTTTTCTTTTTTTTTGGTAGGAAAAGGAAAGAAAAAAACAAAACAGAACACAAAACCAAACCCTTAACCAGGAACAAGCCTGGGAAAGCAAACACCAACTGCGTCATCCAACAGCAGCTGCAAGATGAACTGCGGAGGGGCGGAGAGCATAGAAACCCCCAGCTCCCTCGAGAAACCACTCTTCGCAAAGCTGTCCACCACCCGATTACACTTCCTGAAGACATGGCTGATTCGGATCCCCGTAAAAGAGTTCCACAACCTTTTAATAGACTTAACCAAAATTCGGTTGGCCAAGCAAACAATATCCTTATTAGACAGCAACCTCACCGCCTCAAGGTTATCGGATTCAATAAGTAAGAAACGAACACCCCACTGTTCCGCCAATCTCATACCTGAAAAAATCCCCAAAGCTCCGCAGTAAATGAGGACCCCTTACCCAGATTTTGAGAGAAACATGCCAACCACACTCCATTAGCGTCTCTTAAGACACCACTAGCGGCAATACACCCAGTCAAACTACACGAGCCCTCTGAATTCAATTTAACCCAGCCATCCCTAGGTCTAGCCCAACCTAATAACTGAACGCAAGCCGAAGGAACAGATAACGCAAGTTCAAATTATTAAAACTCTCCCTGAAGGTCTTCAAATTACAGACAATGCACCTCCTGAGGTTTGGGAAGAACAACAAAATTATCCCCAAAAATCTCAGCATTCTGCCATTTCCAAATATGATGGCAAGTAACAGCAAACAGAGCCACCCCATCCTCAAAAGCAGCAAGCAAATTTCCTTCCATACACTCATGAAACCAAACGTGCTTTGGCAAGGAGAAAAACACGTTCTGAATATCCGAAGGAAGCAGCTGCCTCCACACAACCGAGCTTCGAGTACAGTCCCTCAAAGCATGGCAAACCGACTCAACAGTAAGATTGCATCTACCACAACCATCAAACGAAGACAGATGACGACAATGCCTTTCCACATTCGTAAAGAGCCTGTTCTTAGCACAAAGCCAGAGGAAACATCTGATACGGTACGGAACCTTAACATTCCAAATTATTTTCCAAAGTTTTGAATTTGTATCGTTATTGGGAGTTCTGACGGTCTCATAGGCCGACTTACATGAGTATTTACCATTATTAGACACAGCCCAACAATGGGTATCTACATCTTCCTCAAGATTACTAATCTTTATGCTCCTAATATGCAGAAGATTATCCTCCCCTAGGAAATTCTCAAATTTCGACCATTGCCACTCCCAATAATAAGAAATAACATCAGCAATCTTCCACTTAGAACTAACAGTATCAGGTTGAACAATACAAGAGTCCAGGAGGGGCTTTTTGCCAATCCAATTATCCTGCCAGAACCTTACTAATCTCCCATTCCCCACAGACTAACCAATACCTTTACAGAATTGAGAAAAGACTGTACTAACACCTTTCCATAAAAAGGAACAAGATTTGACCCTCTCTTCATTTCCTCCAAAAATCCTATCTCTCCAGTATTTACCACAAAGAAGAACCCACAGTGCAGACGGGGATTGCCACATTCTCCAAAGAAGCTTCATAAGCAAGACAATGTTATTATCTTTAGCCTGTCTGATCTCAAGCCCTCCTACGATCTTAGGTTGGCACACCTCCTCCCACGGCACAAGGTGCACTTTCTTACTATCCCCCGAACAACCCCATAGGAAACTATGATTCACCTTATCCAAATCATTCAAAATGGGATTAGGAAGAAGACAGGCTTGCATAACGTGATTAGGAGTAGCACAAGTGATAGATTGAACCAGGGTAAGACGCCCCGCAAGCGACAACGTATTAGCTTTCCAACTCGCGCATCTACCATTAACTTTATCAAAAAGATCTTTAAAGGAAGCTTTAGAGACTCTCCCACTATGTAAGGGGATCCCGAGGTACTTCCCTAAGGAATTAGTCACAGGGATGCCCGACATATCACTCAAACGCTTACAAAAAGCATTCTTCATATTCTTGGAACACAGCTTAGAACACTTGGAATCTTCTTCACTCTATTGCTTCGACTAGTTCATTTGTATGGGTAACAATTGGGGACTTTAATGACATGCTATCTCATGCGGATAAATAGGGGGTGTTGTCACTTTCCATTTTTAATTCAGGGGTTTCCTGAGACTATTGAAGATTGTGGATTGATCAAAATTTGTATCGTTGGCCACAGGTTCACTTAGGAGAAGAGTTGGGGGATCATTCAAGATTGTGGAGGAAAAACTCGATTAGGTATTCACTACTATGAACTAGATGAATATGTTCAGCTCAGTAAAAGTTTATAACGAGGATGCTCATGCCTCCGACCACTCTACCCTTTTATTATCTTTTCGATAGAATAGTCCTTTGTGGCAACACAAGTTTTTGTTTTGAAAATTCATGGGTTCAGGAGGTGGGTTTCAAAGAGCAGGTTGCATCGACTTAAGGTGAATGTGGCTCGCCTAATCTGTTGGTAAAACAACAAGTATGCAGTGAAAAGTTGTTTCATTGGATTGAGGAAGTCAAAAATCGATATCAGTTGTGTGTCGCGATACTGTTAGACGACTGAAGCGAAGATCAGATCAGGGGTCCCATACGGAATTTGTTGCTGCGAGGGAGAAGCTTGATGCTCTATTCCTTCAACATGAGGTTTCTGGCGCCAAAGTCGAAGCAACTTTGGCTGAGTCCTGGGATCTTAACTAAAGATTTTTTCATGCTCCCACCACTACTCGACACAAGAATAATCTAATATAGAAGCTCAAGGGCGATTCTGGAATTTGGACACTTCGACAAAAAAAAGTTGTGATTAACTTATATATGGCAGACTTAGTTATTAAGTATTTTAACATATATTTTTTTTTATAATTGTGTTAATAAAACACTATATATATCTTAGTCATAACTGATGTTTGAAAGATTTGACGTGACAGTTAAATAATAATCAAGCTAGTATGTATTTTCAAAATTGCAATAACATAAGGGTAACATTGATCTTAATTAGAGGAGTTAGAGGTAAATTTATATCATTTCATGTTCAAAACTGCACTTTTCTGAAAACATTATGAAATTCAAAATCTATCATATTTACGGATTCAACGAAAAAAGCAAAATAATTTTATGTCTGCTATAATATTGTATAATTTTGAATTTCCAATGTGACAATTTATTAAGGAATCAAATACGGTAAACCAATATGTTCAGATTTTCTATTAGGTATTAATAAAATTAATCTCTTGAAAACTTTAAGGGTAAACTTTTTATTATCGCAATATTAGGAATATAAATGAAGTAAATTTTTTTTATATATAATTTGCCTGATTTCTCGATTCGAGACTCGTTAGATACCATTTGAATGGATCCTTTTACAATTAAAACTATCTATAGAAACTTGAATTCGAACTCGATATCTCCAGTTTAAGAGACTTAGGGGGTGTTTGGTTGCTCATTTTCAGACTCATATTTGTTTTTCATTTAAAAAAGGATAGTTTTAGGTGTTTGTTTAGCGACCTTCTGTTTGCCTTTTACACCTGAAAATTAACGACTTAGTACATCATTTGTCCCCTGAACTTGTCCAAAAAGCTTTATTGGCTCCCTGAACTTTCATAGTGTCCGGATAACTTCATGAACTTGCATAAAATGTTCAGTTAACTCCATGAACTTGCGTAAAATGTAATCAATTGATCACTCGGCCGCAAAAAAGTAAGTTAAATGCGGAGGATGTATTCCACGCATCTTAGAATGTAATAATTCAAAAATAAATTAAAAATGAAGTTATTACTTGCTAAATTATAAATCTTGTCTTCTCTAATATTAGAACCGAATACCCCGATTTTGGTCGTTTTACTTTTTTTAGGACTCGTGCAATACATCTTCCATATTTAAATTACTTTTTTTTTTTGCAACCGAATGATCAATTCATTACATTTTGTGCAAGTTCAGAGGACTAAATGAACATTTTATGCAAGTTCAGGGGGGCTATTGAGACACTTTGAAAATCCAGGAGGCCAATCAAATTTTTTTTACAAGTTCAGTGGGCAAATGATGTATTAAGCCAAAAGTAACATTTTACAAAACCACGAATTCCTTACTTTTTGGAAAAGCAGCTTTTCCGAACAACAAACATCAAACTATAACAACAACCAGCAAATAGCAACATCAAACAATAGGTAAAATAAACGGTCCCTTAACGACTCAAGCCAACTTTAATTGGTTTTAAGTAAATACTTAGGACCCGTTTGTTTGACATATTGTTTACTGTTGGAAAAAAAAACTGCTTTTCCAAAAGTAGGGATTACCTACTTTTATAAAAGGTTACTTTTCAGGTGTGAAAGACAAGCATGAGGTAACCAACCAAATACTTAAAACTTTCCATTTTGAAGTAAAAAGGCAAACAGTAGCATGAAAATGGACACCCAAACACCCCTTTAAATTAATGAGAAATAATTAATACGTCAAAAAAAAAAAAGAGAAATACTTAATTATATTATTTTTTATCAAAACTTTTGTATCTAGCATTATTAGTTTTCTTTTTACCAAGGAAGCAAAATGCACAGAAACAATGTATTTCTCATCTTTGACTCTTTGTAATCTCATAATTCATTCGATATCCCAAACGACGACGCATCTCATAATTGTCTCTGTGCATTGGAGGTTTTTAACGGTGGAATTTACTCAATAAAATCGTTCTCACTTCCTGGGGCTTAATATATGATTTTTTCTAACTTGTTAAAAAAGCTTGATTAACCCTTAATTTGTTTAAAAAACTTAATTGGTTCTTTAAATTTTAAAAAGTATCCCGATAGTTCTCTTAACTTGCATAAAATATTCAGTTAGTTTTCAGAATTTGCGTAAAATGTAATCAATTGGTCACTCAGTTGCAAATAAATAAATAAATAAATAAATGTGGAAGATGTATTACATGAGTCTTAAAAAAATAAGCAAAACGACCAAAATGGAGGTATGCGTGGAATAATTTTCTGCATTTAACTTATTTTTTTTTGTGACCGAGTAATCAATTGAATACATTTTACGTAAGTTCACGAGACTAACAACTTGTTTGGATGAGGTATTTTAAAGTAAGTGATGGTAAGTGAGGGTAGGTAATCTTGTTTGTTTTGAGGTGTAATTGAATGTAATAGTAAATGAAGGTAGGTGAGGTGAAATTTGACTAATTTTCTTTACATCCCAAATTAGAAGGTAGGCCAGTAACAGATCTTTCTTTTCCAAAATTACCCTCTATGTTTGATTTTAAAATAAGACATTAACACAATTACATTATTAAACCGTCACTTAACTTACATTCTATCCAAACACAACAATACACTTCACTTACCTTATCTTACTTTAAAATACCCGCATCCAAACAAGGTATAACTGAACATTTTATACAAGTTGAGAGAGCTCTCGGAACATTTTAAAAGTTCAGGAGCCAATCGCATTTTTTTTGAACAAATTCAGACGTCAAATGATGTATTAAGTCCACTTCTTGCCTCTAAACCAGGAAAAAAAAACTTTATAAGCGATCTTCTATTGGAAGATTAATCGACTGTTCTGTGGTCATTCATCTTCTCTTTCTTTTTTTTTAAGAAAAAAATGGCCGGACGATCTCAATTTGGGGCGGGTAAAGAGGATTCCGCCGGCTTGACGGTGTCGGAGTGGATAGTTGTTGAGAATACAGTAGAGAATGAGTTGTTAGAGAAGGAGATTGTGGAGTTGAAGGAATTGAATTCACGCTTAAGAGAAGAGAGAGATGAAGTCTGTAAAAGATTGAAAGAGAAAGAAGTTCATCAGAAACTAATTACTGAGCTTAAGACTAAGATTTGCGAGCTGGAAGAGAAAGTACTGAGTTTGGAAAAGGATGTATCTACTGCTCAAACAAATCCAGGTATTGCTAAACACACTTATGAAACTTATATATGTACTATTGCAGAGAAACTCTTTTTCATTAGTGTTTCCGTTCGGGGTGGATAAAAGAGGGCCCGAGGGGATCCGGCCGCCGGAACGACCATGACCAGAAGTAGTTTCAGTCCCTTTTTCTCTACAAAATTTGAGGTTGTGGTGGTTACGGTCAGGGGCGGAGCTAGGGCCCTTGACGAATAGTGGTTCAGTCCTGAGCAGCTTCCCAAAATAGTTAAAATTAGTACTTATAATATAGAATATGATTATATGACATAAAACTAAGTTTGCATAGTTGGTTGTAGTGATAATTAAAGGAATCTCTACATCCAATTGGTCCTATGTTCAAATCTTTCTCTCTTCACTTTTTATCTCATTTTAATTTTTTCCCTTAAACCTCATTCTCCTTTATTATTTTTAATTGTATTTTTTTAGTTATAAAATTCATGACCGAAAAGACAATTTGATGAATTATTTCTCCAATTGACCAAACCTGTCGACGTTAGGGATAAAATTGCTCTTGGCTGCCAACGTTAAAGGTAAAATTGCACCATTTTAGACGTTAAGGTAAAATTATTCTTAGGTGTAAACATTAGAGTATTTTTGCACCTTATCCTTACTTTATATTGAATCTCACTTGTTTTGTACCTTAATGTTTCCAATTATGATCAAATTTACCCTTATATTATCAAAAATTTGAAAATTTTGATTTGACTACTATGAATCAAAGCCATCAAAGCCTTAAGTCGTTATTAAGAAAAAAAATCTTCATGTAATGGAGCCCCTCCGGACTTTGAGCTCTGGCTCCGCCACTGGTTCCGTTCCTGTCTCTAAAAAAATTTATCGGGACGCTGCTGTCAGGTCACTAAAAAAAAGGACATTTGCCAATACTTTTTTAAGAAGACTTTTTAAAAGTGTCTCATGGGCTGTAGCTAAAAAAGCCCAAAAATTCGATATTAGAGACGGTTTAAACCGTACCTAGAAAACGTCCCTATTAACAAACCTTACCCGACGTCCAAGGAAAACCGTTGGTAAAATAACAACGCTAGCATTCACAACACTTTTCCAACGGTCGCAAATATTTGTACAAGCAGTTAAAACCGTCGATAAAACACTTTTTTTTTGTAGTGTGTCCGTTTTAAATTCAAAAATTTTAATTTTTTTTGCTTCTTATGTCCTCTGTAAATCCAAATTTCTAATTTTTTTGGTCTGTTATCTAAATCCAAAATTCTAATTTTTTTGGCTGTTAGGCATTTTCTAAATCCAAATTTTTTTTTTACTGCTAGGTCCTTTTTAAATTCAAATTTCTATTTTTTTTTTTTGCCTATTGGGCCCTCCCGGCATAAATTTTTTTACATATTAAGAATTTTAAACACAATTTAGTTTAATTTTGAAAAATTTTACATTGGTACTTAAAAAATTGGTTCTTGAGCACTCAAATTATAACACATATTGATAACTTGTGGAAAAATCCTTGATCGGAGCACTTCCCTGTGAGGCGCCGTTGGGATCGGCCTGGGACACTCCGATGCCAAAGTCAGTAATATTTTTGAGAATAAACTGTAAGCACAAAAGTAGAGAATCAGTAAGTGTACCTTTGATCCTAGGAAGCTGGGGTATTTATATAGGTTTTTGTAACCTTCAGCATTAATGGGGAAGCAGGTGAAGAGTCGTGTCATTACTCGTCTTTAATTGCTATCAATTCTCCATTAATCCCAGTATTTAGCATTGAAACCCTCAGAGTTGAGGTATTCAAACAGTCAAGTCTTTATTCCCCTTTAATGGCTATTAATTGCCATTTAATTGTATTTATTCCCATTCATGGATGGTAATAAATGCGCCTTTTCGTATTCTTTGATCCGTCAAGGCGTATGTACGCTCTCCTTGAGAGCTATGGCGGGTCTCCGCTACTCGCTCTCATCGGGCGTATCTCGTTATGGCGTATCTCGCCATGGTCCACGTGACGTGGCATAATGCTAGAGACTCCTTCATTTTCCTCATTATTTGCATATTCACCTCTGCATTAATTATCATTAATTCCACATTAATCATGCATAAATATCTCTTTTAGAAGAAATAATGGTTTGCCATTATTTCTATTAATTTTCCCTTATTCCTTATTCAAGAATAATTTGGGTTGTTATCAGAAGCCCCCCCTAAAGATATAAAAAGCTCTTTAGGGCTGTCTAAATGGTGTTTTATTTTTCTATCTTGGAGGAAAGTGGACCCGTCCTAGATGGGGGATCATATATGGAAATGATGCGCTTTTAGGGGCTTTTGCTTCCTTGTGGATAGGTGGCCAACCGTATCCATTGTAAGCCTCTAGGGCCTTCTTGAGAGTTATATTTCTTTTAGAAAGGGAATAACGCGCCCTTTATGGGACCATTTGTTCCTACCGCATAGGATTATGATTCGCCTTAGGGAATTTTCTTCTTTAGTGGTTGACTTTTCTGTCATATTGAGGAGAATGACCCGCCCTTAGGGATCAGTAAGAATGATCAGCCATTTAGGGACTTTTGCGCATTTTGTGGGAGGGTTTTGGCACTCTAGGCACTTGCCTTTTTTAGCCTTTATCCATTTTCCAAAGTGTTTTTACTTTGCATTTGTGAAGGCGAAACTTCGTTATTTCTATGATGAAGACGAGGCTTCATTGTTTGGATGAAGACGAGGCTTCATTATTTGGATGAAGATGAGGCTTCATTGTTTGGATGAAGACGAGGCTTCATTATTTGGATGAAGACGAGGCTTCATTATTTGGAGATGAAGACGAGGCTTCATTATTTGGATGAAGACGAGGCTTCATTATTTGGAGATGAAGACGAGGCTTCATTATTTGGAGATGAAGACGAGGCTTCATTATTTGGAGATGAAGATGAGGCTTCATTATCTTGGATGAAGACGAGGCTTCATTATCTTGATGAAGACGAGGCTTCATTGTTGGATGAACCCTTTTCTTTCCAGAACTATTTTTACTAATGCATTATATCTTTTAGCAAGTAACTTTTTAGAATCTGGTTTAGGATTTCTCCGATTGTTTAGGGTAGGTGGCCAGCCGTACCCCAATGTGTGAACCTTTGTGAAGGTTAGAAGCTTTTATTCCTGGTGAGGAAGTTAAGCTGCCTTAGGCGATCGATTTGCTTCCTATCTTTGAGGTGAATCGATCCGCCGCCAGGTCTTGAGACTCTTCTTTGGGAAGAGTATTTGAGAGTGTAAAGTTCTCACGTCTGAGAAATGTTTTAACTCTGTCTCTGACGACGATCAATCGTTTCCTATCTTTGAGGTAGATCGATCCGCCGCTGAGATTATTGTTCTCCTATCTTTGAGGAGAAAGTTTAGGGTGTAATTTTCTCATGTTTGAGATAATTTTAACCCGCTTTTGATGGTGACCAATATTGTTCCTGTCTTTGAGGAGAGAGTTGAGCTCATTTGAAAGCTCTTGAGGGTCTGTGCTTCTTATCTTTGTGGAAAAGGGATCCGCCCGTGATGGGGATCAATTGTCCTATCTTTGAGGTAATTGATCCGTCTGTGGAACTTTTCATTCGCCAGCCACTGGGCGTATATCAGGAATAAAAGCTAGGCAAATGAATATAAGAAGTATGGCGAGAAAGAATAAATTATAAAATATAGGATACTATAATAGTTTAATGCACATAAAAGAATACGTAAAAATACTGATTTTTAAGCCTATGGTTCCGTCTTTTCTGAGCAACTAGAACCGCATCCTCAATGATGTTTAACTTATGAGTAATCACATCTGGGCTTACTCCTGTGGGGATCTCATTCTCCTATGCAAATAGGCTTTCAAACTCAATGAGAACTTTCGTAACATCCTCCTTGATCTCGGGTTTTAATCCTTGGGCGATCCGCACCCGCTTTCCATCAGCAATAAGGAGCATTTCTGTATCGCCCAAAGCTGTAGTGACAAGTTCATCTTCCTCACCCTCGTCATCTTTGAATTGTGGGCGGATCGATAGCGACGCCGAGTAGGTCTCTTGAACCGCCTTTTGGTTCCCACTAATCATTATTCCTCCTTTGCTGGTGGGAATGTACATTGTCATACGACGGATGGAAATTAGGGCTGCAACCTCTGAGATGAACGGCCGCCCAAGAATGATGTTATAAGCTGATTGTCCATTCATAATAGAGAACTCCAGATCACCAATCCACGCTTGATCATCAACCGCCAGCTTGCATTCCAAAGTTACCTGGTCCTTGGTCCGGATAGTGTGACCTGTCACTCCCATGATGTCAACAATGGTTGTTTCTATTTGGATTGGATCAACCTTGAGTTTGGCGAATGCACCTATGGTGATGACATTGCAAGAACTGCCCGTGTCTACCATTACTCGCTTCATTTCATCTCCCATCCTTCAATTGTCAACGTATCTGTATATGGAGAGATTACTGGACCTGTTTCTGCAAAAGGGGCAATTGAGGGATGTTTTATCCAGACGGATATTTTTGCTTTTTCCACGGGTGGCTGATACACTGGTCCATCTGCTATGACATTAATGACACTTTTGAATTTCTTTTTGGGATCTGTCTTCTACTTGTTGTCTTGTTATTTGTTATTCTGGACAAAGCTATCTAGTTTGTCAGCTCCCAGCAAGCTTCAGTGTGGTGGCCAACCTGTAGTACGTTTTGGTGTTTCTTCCAACGGTTACATGCTCCCCTCATTTGGGTTCGGGATATGTAATGTCCCGCTTATATTGATTCTTTTCTTTTATATTGTGGCAAGTTGGAAGCTTTAATCATTTTTTCCGCCTCGTACCCCATGATTCGCGCTGTGAATGGCGAATTCCTGTTAACTGGATGGCGTATCTTTCTACATTGTTCTCTTGTCTATCCAGAGCGGCATGCACTCGCCTTTCAATCTCATCATTCGTGTGTTCAATGTTGAATCATGATGGTGAAGCCGGCTCTTGATCTTGATCTCGATCATGTTGAGGTTATGCTTAGAGCTATGGTTTAACGCGGATGGATGTTGTCACAATCGTGGGAGCCATTTTATCTAGCTTCGAATATCTTGTCCCCGCATCCTTCAACATTTTGCTAACATAATAGATGGAGAACTACTGACCTTCTTCTTCTTGAATAACCACGGTGCACGTAGCTTTATCCATGACAGATTGATACAAATGCAGGTCTCCCCTTCAAATTGGTCTGCTCATCAAGGGTGGTTCTGCTAGGAATTGTTTTATACCTTGATATATGCTTGTTGACAATCTTTCTAGTACGATGATCCGCCCGTTCAACCTCTGGATCTTTCTCACCCATAGTGGGGCTTTCATTTAGGCGCTCTTTTCACATTTTTCCTCGCATGGCTTTTATTTAGGCGCTCTTTTCACCTTTTTCCTCGCAGGGCTTTTTACTTTATCTGGATTTGCTCTAACTCCTTTTTTGCTAATGACATAGTCAAGGAATTTTTCTGAAGTGACTCTGAATATACACTTCTCTGGATTGAGCTTTATTTTTCATGCTAGTGTTTGGCACTGGTTGCATTATTAGCAATTCCCTTGTACCTGTGGGTTAGCACTGAAAGAACTCCAGAAGTGGGGCATACCCTGTCCATTATTAAAAGATTGTGGTAAGGCATAAAAGCTATATTCACTTACCTTGGGGATCAGTGGCTTGATCCACGGAACATACTTCATAGCAAAAGAATGTTTGCATTGACCTTGTTGGCAAATATCATGTATAATGCAATGTCTCTTTATGGAATTTTTAGTTCATCTTGGAATCAACTTAATAATTCATTCACGTTGGTCCCTGACTCTAGAATGAGCTTAGTCAAAGGATAAAACCGAGTAAATATTATATGTCAAACAAATTCATAATAGAATTTTAATCGTGCTTGTTTTAATAATAATATCACGTATAACGGTCATAACCATAAAGATTGCTACTGCACATGAATATCATAATGAATTCTTAATAAATAACCATAATGAGAATGGTTTAAGGATAATGTCCTTTTGTATTTCAATGCGCATTAATATCCAAGATAGCATATTTATTTTAAACGTCATAAAAGTTATGACATTCTATATTGGGTAAGATATCTTACATAGTTCCTATTTACTTGCAATTAATATTGTGCATCCATACATTAATGGCATTCAGCGATCATTAAAGCCTCATTTGAATGAGGTGTAATTAAAGAAAGGTAAGTGATGATTTAATAATATAGTTATATATAAAATTACTCTTATATCATTTCATTTGTACGAATAAAATAAAAGAGAAAGGGTAATTTTGGAAGAAAAATACATGTACCATGATTCTCCTCCAATTTGGAGTGTAAGAAAAATTACTCAAAATTCACTCTCACCTACCTTCACATACAATCCTCCAATCTTTAAGGAATTCTCATGTATATCCTAAGAATTTTGCATAAATTAATGTTCTGATCCGAAACCGACATTTGCACTATTTTGTAGTTAGTGCAGGACATGAAAGTTTTGTTTATCAAATTTGGTAATTCATCAGCTCATAATGGCCTTAATAGTTAGGGACAATTATACGATAATTACAAATAGACTCAATATTTTCAAGTCTCTTGTGTTGGTAACAGAAATTCTAACAATGTCAAATAAATAGTTTTTATATGAATAGACACATCCTTGTAAAAAAGGGAATGAAATAACTGTTTGACAAAACAATATTCAAAAATATGAATTTTTGATATTAAAAGTACTATATAGGAGAAAAGCCATATATAGATGATGAATTGTACAAGAAAAAACCAAATATGATTTTTTTGTAATTTCTTCTAATAGTTATATGCATGTTCATCCAAAAGACCAACCAGATCTAAATCATTTGTAATTACATGAGCCCTTTTATGATATTTTAATATGAAATGACAAAATCACATTGAATGGATGATTTTTTTTGTAAATCCCAAGATTACGGGTCTTATAGAGAACATGTGTAATATGGACCCACAATTACTATAAGAGGTCTCACTATTTTAATTATTACGTAGGGTCACCATACACGTGTCCAAATGTGAATTCAGAATCCTCCGAATGACATGGAAGACCGGATGCTTAATATAAGAACTCGGCATTGACAGCTTGCATTCAAGTAGTTTTGATTTATACTAGTTTTTTAGTATTATTTTATATTTTAAAATCATCGAATTAGTTAAAAATGTGTCTTTTAAATTTGATATAAGATTTCAGAGAAATTTTATGGTATTCCAGCTAATCAAAATCGTTTGGAATAAAATTAAAGTCAAATCTTAGTTGGTATAGTAAGAATACTTCGAATATGTGAAGTAATAAAGATTTTTTTAGAATATATTGTATTCCATATGTAATTAATAGTAAAATTGCATATAAATCTCATTAGTAAACTTTTTGTGTAAATATTTATATAATTATAAACAATTTTTTAAATATAAATAGTTATTTCCAAAATATTCGTAACATAATATTTTCTAAAAATATGAAATTCAACATCTATCATAATATAAATATATCATTTGCTTCCTGAATTTGTCTAAAAAGTTTGATCGATCCATTGAACTTTCAAAATGTCCATATAGTTCTTTCAATTTGCATAAAATGTTCAGTTAGTCCTTTGAACTTTTATAAAATATAATCAATTGATCACTCGGTTGTAAAGAAAAATAAGTTAAATGCGAAAAATTTATTGCACGCGTCTTAAAAAGAAGTAAAACGACCAAGATCGGATATGGTCTTCTAATATTAGAGAAGACAAGTAATAACTTTATTTTTGCAAGTAATAACTTCAATTTTAATCTATTTTTGAATTATGTAATAACATTCTAAGATGCGTGGAATACATCTTCCGCATTTTAACTTACTTTTTTTTTTTTTTGTAACCGAGTGATCAATTGATTATATTTTACGCAAGTTGAGGGGGCTATGGGGATACTTTAAAAGTTTAGAAGGCCAATTAAACTTTTTGGACAAGTTCGGGGAGCGAATGATGTATTAAGCCCAAAAGTTACAAATTTTTTTTTTTTGGCTTAATGCCTTCCTAGCCCCCCCAAAGTTATCCTAATACTGCAACTGACCCCCCGAACTTAGATTTGTGACAACCAACCCCCTCAACTTGCTTATTTCAAACAAATAACCCCTCAAATAGGTTATTTCGGGAGTTTTTTTTTTGCCCTTTACTTAATGTATCACTAGATTAGTTAGATGAAGCAACCGATAATTTGAAATCTTTTATTTCTGATGTAATATTATGTTAAATGTTTTTTTGGGGGTTTAAAGGTTATTTGTTCTAAATAAGCAACTTGATGAGTTATTTGTTCCAATTGAACAATTTGAGAGGTTATTTGTGACAAATAAACAAATTGAGGGGGTTAGTTGTCACAAGTCTAAGTTCGGAAGGTCAGTTGCAGTATTGGGACAACTTGAGGGACCCAAGAAGATATTAAGCCTTTTTTTTTATGTGAGCTATGTATTGTATTAATTTTGAAATTATTATAACATTATAAGCAAATTTGATTAAAAAAAATAGCTTAATATATCAACGGCTTCCATTATTTGTTCAGGTTATTCTATTGGAACTCTAAATTTTGGACGAACTTGTTTAAAATATTTTATTAATCATCTAAATCAATGTCGTAGGATAAATAGAAATTTGTACAAATAAAACAACGTATCATTTTAAACAAATTCAAAGTGTTAATAACTTATTGTAGTTCTATCACTATTTAAACAAGTTTATATGATAAATATATCATTAAAAGTTAACTTATTGTAGCTCTGTCACTATTTAAACAAGTTTATAGGATTAATATGTCATTAAAAGTAAGTTTCTATGGGCTTTTATTAACCTCTTGAGCATTAACCAAATACGATACATATAAGTTAAATCGAAAAAAAAAAAACTAAAACAAAAATTTTAAGTAAAATATGAGTTGCCAAGCTAAGGTAATAATATCGTACTAATATTCCAACTAGGTTAGCATGAGAACAAGAAAATTCAAAGGCAACGAATCAAATATTATTAAAATAGAAACACAAAAACAATAGTAACAGTAGAAAATATAACAAGGCACGGTTGCTAAAATTAAATAACATGGAAGTAGTCCGATTTAGAGCTATCTTTTTCTTCAATAGTCGATTTCGAGCTATCTTTGAAAATAAACGAAGAACAAAAATTTGGACATACCAAGGCACCTATTGATAAACGATTTCACAACTTAAATTAAAATTTTAAATATTATTTTAATTTAAGTCTGTTTGATAACGACTACTTTTCTATTATTTAAATTAAAAAATCATTTATTTTTATAAGTAAAAATATTTAAATTAAAAATCACATATTGCTAGAGAGGTTATGTATGTATTAAGTGTCCGTTTGTTCCCATTTTTCGGAATTGGATTTGTACCTTTCAATACTAAACAGAAGATCGAAAATATTGGTAAAATTTCGAAACAGCTGCTTTTTGCAGAAAAAACAACAAATGTCTATTATTTATCAGCAAACAGCTAACATCAAATATAAACAGTTGAAACAATAGGCTCTAATTAGACATTTATTTTTCTTAGGGTTAAGGTGCAAAAATACCCCTAACGTTTTGGGTTAGGAGCAATTTTATCCCTAACGTCTAAAATGGTGTAATTTTACCCCTAACGTTTGTAGCCAAGAGCAATTTTACCCCTAACGTTGATAAATTGGGTCAATTTCAGAAATAATTCATCAAACTGTCTTTTCGGTCATGAATCTTATCATCTACACTTCACATGTGCATCATTTTATCAATAACAAATCATAAACATATGTTGGGATGTGAAAAAAAATAAAAAAAATAAAAAAATATACCGTCTTTTGTACGAATTAGACAAAAAAAATTCAAAAAATTCACCGAATTTATAAATATTAATCTCAAATTCTATTATTAAATTACAAAAAAATATGAAATCCTTTTTTTTAGAATGAATTTATATGAAATTGGTGCAAAATAATGAACAAAAATATCTGTGTTTTATAATATTGTCTAAAATTGACCCAAATTACCAACGTTAGGGGTAAAATTGCTCTTGACTACAAAGGTTAGGGGCAAAATTGCACCATTTTAGACGTTAGGGGTAAAATTGCTTCTGACCAAAAACGTTAGGGGTATTTTTGCACCTTAACCCTTTTTCTTATATGAAAGTATGTTTGATTATTTACAGGGAAAAGATATGAAAAGAGAATTTTTGTGAAAAGTGGATCAAATGCAAAAGTATGGGTGCAAATATTGCTCGTCCGAACAAATGCAAATGTACCCGTGGGCACTGGCGGATCTAGCACAAAGGTCGGAGAGCCTTCACTCCTTCTAGTCGCAGGCTCCATCTCGAAGTAATAGTATTGGCTTGGATTTATGTAGTTTTGACTTATATTGGTCTCTTTATAGTATTATTTTAATAGTTTAAAATAACCGAGTTAGTTTAAAAGATGTCTTTTAAATTTAATATGAAAGATTGTTAGTTTAAATTTCATTCAACATTTAAAAAAAATTCCATTGAGTTTATGAACTCAATTTTTGAAATTTGCGCAAACACAGTTGAACACAATTAAAAAACACTTTGGTAATAATTTTTGTTTCAGAGACTCTTAAAGGGTGTTTAGTGCCAATGAAGGTTGGTCCGACTGGTAAGACGTTGAATCTCTACTTGTCAGGTTTGAAGTGGAGCCAATGAACAATTCATCTTTAACTCTCTTAATTTATTGTAGTGTAGTCTATAGTTATTATTAGGGGTGACAACAAGACGGGGTGGGGGCGGGGCCGGGGATGTATTTCTCATTCCACCTCCAATATTTTCGTGGACGGTTTTAGAGAATCTCCAAAAGAAGAATCAGAGATTTTTTTTTGCCTCCATACACGCATGCAACAGGTCCCCACGTAGAATCCCCATCACCTAAAAACTTAAATTACCTCAAATTAAATGATGGCTTGTATTATGTCTTTCAATCTATGCAAAAAGCATAATTAAGCCTCTGAACTTTACATGTTTTAAGGATCAAGTCTCTGATCAATTATTTTTCCATATTGAGCTCCTAATAATTGATTTTGTTATGAATTTGATCCTTATTTAACTTTTCCGTCGAGTTTAGGAGATGATGAGATCGATTTGGCGATTCTAATGTTGAAAATAACAAAATGGGAGAGGAGAAAATCGAGTTTGGAAAAATATACTGGAAATTAATTTCTATAATTTCGTTTTAGTTTTTAATTTTTATCTCTCCTAATCAAGGAATTCTTATTTTTATTTGTCCATGTCAACAAGTTGAATCGTCCTAACGATGTATGCAGTCCAAATCCGACGAAAAAGTTAAATAAGAGCCTAATCCATAATAGAATCAATGGTCAAGGCTCAATGTGGAAAAATAAATGATCAGAGTTTTAATCCTTAAAACAACTGAAATTCAAGAGCTTAATTATGTTTTTTTTTTTTTGCCTTAAATCTATATGGCCTTCAAATCATATTATGTCTTCAAATCACATAAACTCTTGGAACAAAGTATTTAATATAAATTAATTATTTCATTAAAGAAAATGATTGGATAGTTTAAAGTTAAAGTAAAAGTTACAGTAGCTACTGTAACTACTCCCCACTCCGTCAAAATTACAGTAGCTACTCCCCATTCCATCAAAATTTAGTCCCCATTGATAGGTGATCTGTAAATTCCACTGTAAACTCTCATCGAGGTCTGTGGTTCGCTATGACCTTGGGAGTGGGTAGACCTACCTTTACCTAAACTTTTTCCTACAAAAAAAGGTTACAGTAGCTACTTTAATTTATATAATGGGATCTCCATGTATTTTTTTCTCGAGGGCGGGGTGGGGGTCCCACGATTCATGTTCAAATTTAGTTTTCGAGTGTAAAACTTCCCCGGCCTCTAGATCCGTATCGAAAAATTTCGATTTTTTTTTCCAGTCCTATCAGTTTGAATCCCAATGATTTTCGGTTTCTTCCCACCCCATTGCCTCTCCTGGTTAATAATATATAAATTATAGTAATTAATTAGGGTAAAGTAAAAAAAGACATGCATTTTTAGTTTTGCTAAATAGGTTGATGACTGGTGATGAATTCTTGATCGAAGTTCTTCCCTGTGAGGCGCTGTTGGGATTGGTGAGGGACACTCCGATGCCAAAGTCAGTAACTTGTATGAGAATAAACTGTAAGCACAAAGTAGGGTTTTGGAAAGTGTGTACCTCAATAGTTTGAGGTGCAAGCTATTTGTACTCATATAGTTGTAACTCCGGATAACTAGAAAGTCTCCATTAATGCCTCATTAATGGCGGTTACTGATCTTATTCAAGTATGACTGTTAGCACATTAATGGGTTATTAGTTGCCTTTATTGGGAATCGGCTCTGCCGTTCAGCGGGCGTATTGAGGTGTGACAGCGGGTCTCCCGAAGTGTTTGACCATCCATGGCGTGTTGAGGAATCTATCATCCGTCGTGTCTATACCTTGCTTCATACACCACTGCTTCGGCGGCTCTCCTTATCCGTAGTCGTTTGATTAATTACTCTTTTGATCCCGTAAATAATATCCGGATGTTATCATAGGTACTTGTAATTTTTTTTCCCAAATAGGTACTTAAAAACGATGATAAAAATGACCGTTAACGATATAAGATATAAAAAGAAAATTTCATAAAATTGTTTAGTACTACATTTACTATGTAACCAATTTTTTATTTTTTAAAATTATTATTTTTAGAATTCTTTAAATATTTATTTTTATATCTTCTCACAAAACAAAACCTAAATAACATTAAAATTAAAAAAAAATTGAAGAGTTAAAATTACTCGAAAATTCAATAAATCTTTAAATTTTTTAGTTTCAAATTCATCAATTGCTAATTTTAATTTTAACATCCTTATTTTTAACAAAATTACCGTTATCTCCTAGTCTTAAAAAAAACCTAAATCCATATTTGTAAAATAAAAAAATGGGAAAATACATCGGTTTTTATTTATTTATTTCCATATTGTAGAGCCAATAAAACGACGCCGAGTCCATTTTGAATGATGGAGTTGATCCTCAAGAAAATCGTTCTCACTTCCCAACTCTGATAGACCAGCAAAACCTCTTATTTTTTAAGTGCTTGGATGGGATTCGAGCAGATTTATTGAAGGGAGGTTATTTTTTTCACCCTGTTTGAAAAGGAGTTTAAATGGAGGTTATTTTTGTATAAACTTGCTTGGCTAGAAGTTTAAGTTTAAATGAAGGTTAAATGAGAGTTAAATTGAGGTTCAAAAACCTTGAAATAACCTCAATTTCAGTTCCACCAAATTGGTGGGATACAGAGGATCTATAAATAATCTCCCCCCTTCCCATCCCCTCCCTCCCTTTAATGAACCTTGAACCGACCCATTTTTTCCAGTCGCCAAGTGCCAGCTTCGCTACAGCTCCGGCGCAAAAGAACCGATCGATCACTATTCAGCAGGTTAGTTTAGGATTATTAATTAGATTATTTTGTTTGTAACAGACATAATTTCAGAGATTTTTTTGTTTTCTTCTTAACACATCGGATCATTCATCTTCTATTTACTTTTATTGAGAAATGGCTGGACGATCTCAAGAGGATGTCGAAGGCCCGACTGTGTCGGAGCTGGTAACTTGTTTGAAGTCAGCCGTTCAAAATGCCGAAGAGGCTTTGTTATCCAGAGAAGATAAATTGAGGAGGGAAATTAAGGGGAAAAAGGAATTGCAAAAGGAATTCGAGATTCAAGTGTCGGAGAAGTTAAGGCTAGAGAAGGAGTGCAGGGAGTTTAAGGAATTAGCTTATCGTTTAATAGAAGAGCGAGATGCATTACTCAGTAAATTGAAAGAGAATGAAATCGACCAAAATGAAATTATTGAATTGAAAAGGAAAAATTGCGAGCTAGAATGTGAGAAGTTGAGAACTAAGACTGATATGGATATCTATGAAAGGAGATTCAAGGAATTAGAAAGGAGGATTTTGAGTTTGGAGAAAAAGGATGCATCTGTGATTTAACTACTGCTGAAACAAATGAAGGTATTGCCATTGCTTACTCATCTTCAATTTATTTATATATATATATATATATATATATACACATATATGATCTTGCCTTTGTTGGAATTGGATTTCTGATGTTGAATGACATCTGATTGTTTGAAATGGCTTAACACATGAGAGGCGCTTGTAATGATCTAAATTATCCGATTAGCCTTTGAACTTAGGAGATATTTCATTAGGTTCCTGGATTTGTTTAAAATATCTCCTACGCGTATGACTTTAAGCAGTTCAGAGGCTATAAATAATATAGGTAACTTCTTTGATGTCAGCGGTTCAAAATGCCGAAGAGGCTTTATTATCTAGAGAAGATAAATTGAAGAAGGAAATTGAGGGGAAAAAGGATGCATCTATCAATCTAACTACGGCTGAAACAAATGCAGGTATTGCCAATGCTTGAAACTCATCTTCAATTTATTTATCTATCTATATCTATATATAATCTCTCTAGGTATGCTTGGTTGATTACAGTGAAAACTGAAGAACAGATCTTCCGTTTGTTGCAATTATTTTAATGGCTGGAGTTCTGATGTTGAATGACATGTGTGATTGTTTGAAATGGCTTTAGACAATTAGAACGTATATCACTTTAAGCAATGAGAGATTTAGACAATTAGAACGTGTATCACTTTAAGCAAGTTTAGGAGGTTATAGTGTATAGATTATTGTAGCTACATTAGGAAGTCAATAGGTCATTGTAAGCAAGTTTAGATTGCCAATGAGACATCTCCAAAGTTTAGATAATCTAGACAAGTATGACTAGATAACAGTTATGAGTATATATTAACATTTATGTATCGCTTTTGGACTAGACTAGATAAAAGTTAAGTTGTGAACTAATTTGATACTCGCAGTTCATATTTAGTTATAAGAATATATATAGGCTTAATACATACTCAACTCTCCAAATTACACTAAATGCCTAATGACCTTCTTAAACTTTTAAAGGCTTTTTGACCTCCTTGAATTTGCATAAACTGTAATGACTAACTCTTATGTTCATATGGTGATACAATGTACTTTACGCATCATTGACAGTTTAAGCAAGTTCACGTGATGGAAAGGTCATTTTAAGGGAGTGAAGGTAGCGAGTTCCTTCTAAGCAGTTCTTTTTAAAAGCTTAGGAGGGTCATTAGGTGTTTTGAATGCAATTTGGAGGGATTTAATATATATTAAATCTATATATATATGAACTCAGGGCATTTACATTCATAGTTATTAAAGGCGCGCCTTTGGCACATGGCGCAGGCCTTAGCGCCATGACACCCCCATGGCATGGCGCAACCGCCGTGGCACGCCAGTTTGCGCCCACGGGCAGTTGCCAAAGGCGCGCCTTGGTGACATAAGGGCAGTTTTATGGGTTTTTTGACAGGTACATATCTGGAAGAAGTGTTTTGAAGGGTCCCAAATGAGGGAAAAAGCAAATATTAAAAAGAAAGAGAGAGATTATACATTATTTGAATTAATTAGAAGAGGAAGCGACAGAGTCTTATTTTAAGAGGAAGAAGTGTAGTAGAACAAAACACAGAAAACGAATTCAAACAGAAACAAAGCAGCCAAGGGGGATTCAAATTCAACAGGAGTGATGAATTTGGAGAGTTTTGATCAGGAATAGAAGTTAGAACTTAGGATTAGTATTCAACTTTAGCTTTCCAACATGGGGTTTATTTTGCATTTTAAAGTTTATTTATGCTTAAGAATATTGTCATGATTTAATATTTATTGCATTTTTATGTTAGTTTTATAGTTTTTGTTTTTGTAAGTGCGCCTTGTCTCGCTATGGCGCGCGCCATCACCGTGCGCCGTGCGCCTTAGTGCGCCATGCGCCTTTAGTAACTATGTTTACATTTATGAATTATCAGTAATACTATTTATAAATTATGAGTGTGATAAATACTCTGTTATAAGGTAACTTTTTAGGATTAAATTAATTAGGTCCAAATTCTTTTATATACTATGGAGTAATCAACCCAGATACTGGTGTACTTGCATAATATCTATTCCTACAAACTTTACATTTTTAAAATATCCCATATCATTAGCGTCAATTGTATATAACAACCATTTATGACCTTTTAGAGTGTTGTTAGACTCAATTTGTTTAGCGTTTTAGACATGAAGTGTCTATGTACGAGTAGAACTGAGGTTATCGAAATTTGGTAACCTATGTTGAACAGAAACTGAAACTGAAACAGAAACAAATACCAGAAAGTTTTATTTCTAAAACATAGCCATAATAACATATCCATCAAACTAAACTGACACGAACACAGACACAAAATGTATGAAAATCCTCTTACTAGGCATAATGTTGCCTGAAACCACCTCTCCCACAGTGGATTCCGGTAGCCAAATGCAACGGATCATATGCACTCTCCCTTCGTCAATGTTTGTATTAAAGTACGTATATCCGTTTTGGTGTTTAGTTTTATTTTATACTAATGTTTGGTTTTTTGGTTATAGAAAGTTTAGGTAAACATAGGCCTTCATTTGCGGGTAAATCACAGATCTTGATAAGGATTTTGCATTAGCATTACATGTTGTCTATCAATAGGGGCTAAATTTTGACTGAGTGGGGAATTGAATCAGAAACCTAATAAGCATAGGTACCGGGTTAAAGATACTTTTATGGTAGTGAAGGTAACTAATTACAGATTATGGCTTAATACATACTCAACTCTCCAAATTACACCAAATGCCTAATGACCCTGTTAAACTTTTGAAACGGCTTCTTGGCCTTCCTCAATTTGATTAAAATGCACTTTACGTGCCACTGACAGTTTAAGCAAGTTCAAGTGGTGGAAAGGTCATATTAAGGAAGTGAAGGTGGCGGTAAAGTCGTTCTAAGTAAATTGAGGTGATAAAAAGTTCTTTTTTGAAAGTTTAGGGGCCATTAAGTGTTCTAAATGCAAGTTGGAGAAGTTTAATATAGGCTTAATACATCAAAAGCCCCATGAACTTGCATAGTGTCTCGTTAGCCCCCTCAACTTGCTTAAAATAACCTATTGGCCACTTGATTTTGTTTAAAATGACTAATTGGACCCCTGAACTTGCTTACAGCGATCCATTTGCCTCCTGTACAAAAATTCAAAACTTAAAAAGTAAAGGCTTAATTCGTGATTTTAAGTCTTTAAAACAAATTAATTTTTTATTTTGTACATTTTTATGGCGTTTTTTTTTATAGATTTAGGAACTTAATCATTACATTTTAAGCAAGTTTAGAGAGCTAATGAGACACCATGTAAGTTCAGGCGGCCAATCAACCTTTTTAGACAAGTTCACGGCAACTGATGTATTAAGCCTTTAATATATATAAACGCTGACATAGACTGAAATCGTTTTGTGTTTTAGACTTCAAGTGTCTACGTACGAGTAGAAATGAGGTTGCCGGATTTGAACTTAAGAATTTATTAATTTTTTTTAAGAGGATCCAATAACCTACGTGGAAATGGATACTGAAACGGAATCAATATCCAAAAACGTTATTTCTAAAACATAAACTTATTTGTTTTCTTTAACATTATTCTACTGACATTTTTATGTTTGCTGACATTTGATTGTTTTATTTGGAAAAAAATCCTCTGTCCCGAATTCTCTGTCCCCCATTCAATTTTTGACACGTGTCCCTTTTATCTTACTTTATTGCTACTAACTATGGTTAGATATACTTAACTTTGGTTAAAGTGTAGTTAAAGGGACACGTGTCAAAAGTTGAATGGGAGACAGGGAAGGGGACCGGGAATTCGGGACAGGGAATTCGGGACAGAAGATTTTTTTCCGTTTTATTTTTATCAGAAGAGAGCGATGATGAATGGATGACTTTTAGTCTGTTTGATTAAATGGCGTTTTCTGGACCCGTGTCCGCACCCGAGTCGGTGCTTCATAGCTAGTGAGGAGTTCATAAAAGGGGACCTGATGGCATTCATTGAGTAAGTGTATGTATTTTGGTGTTTAGTTTTTTTAAGTATTTTGAAACTCTAATGTGTTTCTGAAATTATATATTAGAATTTATATAAAAAAAGTTATACACTAAAACCTTTATATAGGAATACACTTGGGACCTGACTATTTGTATAACAATTGGGAGGTTATTACTAAATAGAGTTTGGTATAATAAAATTTCTCAACATATAAAATTTTAAATTTTTATCACAGGTATGCATGGTTTATATATAATGCATAACAATAGACATTAATGAAACAAATTAAATATTTAGAATTTCAATTTAGAGTTTAGGTTTTCAATATAGATATTTGGAAGAATTTTATGGGAAAAATGTAAACATCAATTAGAATACTAAATATTTATAATTTCAAGCTGAAGTTTGTGTTTCCAACTCATAGATAATTTCAATAGTTTTTTTTAATATTTTATAATTTAGTTTGAATTCTTAATATATATATATGTATATGTATACATATAAATATATAATTATTACTATATAGAGGCATAGTTTCTAAAGATGGGACTTGAAAAGTGTATAACAAATAACGTTTGAGAGGTTATTCCTATTTAGAGGTTTTACCATATTTTAAATAGGGATAAGGTACCAAAATAGGCCTAAAGTTTTGGGGATACTGTCAATTTAGGCTTTATGTACAAAATAATACCAATATAGGCTTAAAGTTTACAAAACAATACCAATTTAGGCATCGGTAATGGAACGTGACACATCATTTATATTACTCCGTTAAGTTAAGTTCAATCAGAGAGTAATATAAATAACATGTCACATTTCGTTATTGAAACTTAAATTGATACTATTTAAAATATAACAGAAGGAAGAAAAGAAAAGAGAAACATTTTATGTTCGTTTATGCTTAGACTATATTTTAATGATGCCTAACAGCAGTTTGTTACACATTTGGAAATTTATATAGAAATTCAGTTTTAAAAAATTTATATATAATGTAACAATTTGAATTATATCAAACTAAGTAAATTATTATTTTTAATATATTTTAGGGATAAGGTACCAAAATAGGCCTAAGGTTTTGAGGAAAGTATCAATTTAGGCTTCAGTACAAAATAACACCAATCTAGGCTTAATGTTTAAAAAAGAGTACCAATTTAGATATCGATAACGAAATGTGACACGTCATTCATATTAATCCGTTAAGTTTTTATTTCTCTCTCCATGTAGAATTGACAGGACGTAATGGAGTAACATGAATAACGTCTCACGTTCCATTATTGAGGCTTAAATTGGTACACTTTTTTAAACGTTAAACTTACATTGGTGTTATTTTGTACGCGAAGCCTAAATTGATACTTCTTCAAAAACCTTAGACATATTTTGATATCTTATCCCTATATTTTAAGGACTAAAGTTTATAAATTAGGGGTCTAGATATATCTTTAGGATTTAGAATTTATAAATTGGAATTAGTATTTTTAGATTAGGGTATATGATGAGGGCATCAATGTAAAGGAAGCAGAGGAATCCCTGAAACAGAGTCCACATTGCGTGTGAGCCAAGTGCTTAAAACGAAGAAACAGGGCAACGGCAGTGACACAACGTGTCACCCTAGCCACACGATGTGTGGTCGAATACAGAGCTCCTGATCTTTTTGAGTTAATTCACACAGTGTGTGGACTTTCCAATACGTCACATGTGGAATGTTGAAACCTCAGCCCACACGATGTGTGGATTGACTTCGTCAGCAAGTTCTGCCAATTCTGCCACAAGCTCTATTTGATGTTTTGTCACTATCTATTTACTTTTTTTTGTCATTTAGCCAATTTACTAGCTTGCCATTAGATTATTTGTAACTATTTTACCCTTATTGCTTTAAAAGATAGGTTAATGGTGTATTTGGGGGTATTATGTCATTTCTATTCTAGGATGGTAGACCGTGGCTAATACAGGATTGGTCGGTTGGAGGGCCGAATTGACACGTGTATATTTTTTTTTTGCGCATATTATGATCTCACTGTCCAGAAGTAATTTTTACGTATCACGGTAGAACATCTCAATATTAAGTTAGATTTGGACTATAAAAGTAAAATTAGTCATATTGCATAAACTTAGAATTTTTTTATCATTCTTTTTTATGAAAATGGAAATTTATCGTTTATCACGTATTAATCAAGTTAGATTTTATAATTAAATATAAATTCAATAAGTTAATTAATCATCTGAACCTAAGAAATTGTGTTTAATCAAATCACCAATTTATAACAATTATCTAATATATCAAATTTCCAATCAGATTAAAAGTATCAAACCAAACGTATCAAATTGTAATTTTACAACTTTGTAAAAACTAAATTTGCTCCAAGATGGACCTAATTATTTGCCATTTTCTTGGGCTAAATTTGAATTGTCCAGCTAAGTTGGATTGCCTCTATCTTGGGTGCTCAATAGGAGATAGGAGGCCGAAACCACCTTGGTCGGGGTGGTTCCAACGGCCAGAGGGGTCTGAGCCTTCCAGGTCTCTATCTCTGGTCCTGATTATAGAGATATAAAAGCTTCAATCTTTGTGAAAGATACATCTTATTAGAAGCTAAGGTTTTCAAACCTTTGGATTATTTCTTTCTAATTTAAGATTAAAGCTATCAACATTTCGAATTCGTATAAATATAAAAATATATTTTATTTATAATATAAATAGAAAATTGTTACATATTAAACATTTATTTATAATATATAGAAAATGGTTATATATTAAACATTTATTTTAATAATATTATTAATTATAACTTCATAACTAATTATATTTTTTTCCTGAAAAAATCATACTTAAATCAATTAATCAAAACAGAGTCGGTACATAAAGCAGAATGGAAATAGACTGGAACACAAGAATCACTGAAATAATTAGAGAAATTTACATATAAATTCACTTTTGAAAAACTATTTACAATTATGTTAAGTCATAATTCTAAATTATTATGTTAAACTAATAAAATCATTATTTTAAAAGATTAAAGTGTATAAATTAGAGGTCTAGAAATGTTGCACCATTCGCTAATCTGGAGACAAAAGCCAATAAAAAATCCGGTCGTTCTACCAACAACGTACGAATATCCTCGATCACTCTTCCAACCTCAGTACGATCAACTCGCCCAGAAGAAAGCATCTCCGTAACACTCATCGCATCAGATTCAAAAGTAACATCAAATTTAAGTAATAATTATTTTTTCTTTTCAGAATTTACGTGTTCCAAATAATACACAGTAAAATTGCACTTATTTTTATATTGGAACTCTTGTATTTTTTTTTTTATCCCTTTGTAATATGTTTAACAATTGAAATTTTTTATTTCAAAACATCAATTATATTTAAACTATTTATTAAATATACAAAACATTAATAACCTCAGCCCACAATCCTTTCAAAGGCTTTTATTGAAAATAAGGTTCGAAAACACATATAAGAGCATCTCCAATAGAGGTGTCTAAAAGAGTGTCAAAACTTACTAAAATATTGTATTTTATTGTCTCTTTCATCCACATCATTTTTGGCAACTTTTACTTAAAAAATGCTCCAATAGATGTTGCTTGAAAAGTTATCACTATAATCCTACAAATTATTATTTTATTATAAATAAAATGTTCCAGATTTTATTATTTCTAGGAGAGTATATTAAAAAAATAATTAAACAAGGTTGCCAAAAATTGGCAACTTTCCTTGGCACTTACAATCACTCTAATAGTAGGCACCCTTTAAAAGTTGCCAAACTTGATGCCACATCAACTGGCACTCTTTTGGGCAACTTCTATTGGAGATGCTCTAAGCCAGCCGAAGCTTCGGATTTCAAAAGGAGCGCTTAACTCAGGTTAACGCGAAACAATTAGGTCTGAAGCCAATAATAAATTGACACGTGCCCGTTGGAAAGTGGTGTTCAACTATAAATAGCAGTAATTTGAGAACTTTGGTATGTGATCATTAACCCATTTTCTTTTATTCAAATTGCTTTCAAATTGATATTCTTTATTGGATATCTTACTAACTTAAGCTTCGCCGGATTCCAGCTCTCTGTCTATCTCTTTGTTGTGATTACAGGTCATTGAAGGTCATTAAAGGTTACTTCTGATATTTACGATATCACACTATATTTTGAGATTTTAAAAAATATGTTAAGAAAATATACCATTTTTTAAATATAAATAGGTAATTTAATTTTATGTAAATTTATTTCTAGAATATCGAGAATAACAATTTCTAAAAATATAAAATTCAAGATATGGATTAAACAAAAAATCATAATTGTTTTATGTCAGCTATAATATTGTATCAATTTTGAACTTATAACATTTAATTGAAAGAAAACAATATATACTAAATGGATACCCTCGCTTTGCTTCCGGAAAGAATTAGGTGAAATCAATAAGTTCAACCTATAGTATGTAAAAACTATTTATTTAGATAGTAAATTAGTGATTAAAAACTTACAAACAAATTGCAATCTTGCAAGAATAATCTTAACATTAAGAGATGAATTTCATAAAACCTTAAATAAAGGGTTAAGGTGTAAAAATACCCCCAACGTTTTGAACCAGGAGCAATTTTACCCTTAACGTCTAAAATGGTGCAATTTTACCCCTAACGTTGGAAGCCAAGAGCAATTTTACCCCTAACGTTGATAAATTGAGTCAATTTCAGACACTATCATAAAACACAGATATTTTTGTTCATTATTTTGCACCAATTGCATAATAATTCGTTCTAAAAAAAGATTTCATGTTTTGTATACTTTAATAATAGAATTTGAGATTAATATTTATAAATTCGGTAGATTTTTTGATTTTTTTTTTCTAATTCGTACAAAAAGACAGTATATTTTATTTATTTTTTTTATTTTTTTTCACACCCCAACCAATGTTTGTGATTTGTTACTGATAAAATGACGCATGTATGAAGTATAGATAACAAGATTCATGATCGAGAAGACAATTTGATGAATTATTTCTCAAATTGACCCAATTTATTAACGTTAGGGGTAAAATTGCCCCTGGACCAAAACGTTAAGGGTATTTTTGCACCTTAACCCTTAAATAAAATAGTTCAAGTTTTAGTAGGATTGTAACTGGAAGTAAACAAACAAAAACAAAGGTATATATATAAAAAATGGGAACATCTTTCCTGTAACATTGTTTGAATTGTCAATAATGAAAGGATACGTAGTCTTGAGTTGTTGAAAATTACACCTGCACAAAATAGGGAAAAAAATATACATTTACCAACATAGAAAAAAAAAAAGAATAAGCATAAACAGAAGTAAAATAAATAAATTAAGAATTACATAGATAAAAAAAAAGCAATGGATTGCAGCAGCTCGAATAGAGGGCACTAAGTTATAACAACAAAAGCTTATAAATACCAAATGGAATCAAAGTTTTTTGGATCGAATGCCAAAATTCTGATATAAATAGAGCAATAGAAACAAACATTTGAAGTCTAAGCAACATGATTCTCGATAAACCAAATGACTATATAAATTGAAAATTCTGACCATTTGAAACATTATAGCATAATATTAAACCATAGAGCATAGAAAAAAGAATTTCACAATGAACTAACTGAATTTTTTAAAATAAATACAATACAAATTATATAAAAAAACACAAACAAATTAGAATATTAAATGTTTAAACCACAAATTCGTAATGCAATAAAACCTTTTACAATATATAATACCTCATTTTTCACCAATATGCAATATATACCAGATAGATTGCGCATCTAAGATGCTTGTGACAGGGTAAAAAACTATATCAGACTTCATCGGTACCATAAATTGTTATATACGACATTCCTTGGAGAGGAATGTAACACTTTCAAAACAAATCAGCAGAGTTAAAAAATCTTATCAGATTTCATTGGTACTATAAAATTGTCATTATAAGACCTATGTGACATGGTTGGACAAAATCCATGAGATTCAGATTGAAGAAATATCAATATTTTTCACCTATTATCGGATTGGATGTACCAAAATGTTCTGTCCATCCAACATTTCCAAATTCCCTAAGAAGATTTAGCAGTCTGCATGTCAAACTGACAATGTATAGTTAAATAAAGAAACCAATAGACAATTCTCCACATTTTACGAAAACTCGAAGAACAGGAAATAAATAACATTTCGAACAAACAAACAAATAACTATACCTGGTCAGATTGGCTATTCCAAAATGTTATGTCTATCCAGAATTTCTGAATTCTCTAGGAAGATTTAACAATCTGTGTGTTGAATAAAATGAAAAACATGGAAGAAAGTTATCGGAATGAAGAAAAAATAATGAAAACATAAGATACAACCCAATGAAATTTCTGCGAATGAAGAGTTCATTACAAAATTCAAAATTAGAACCGAAATAAATTCAAAATAGCAAATTAGGAACCACAAAAATCTAGAAATGAAATTGCAAACCACTTGAGGGAGGACTGAATTCTATTGCTTCACGATGTTCACAATAGAAAACATTTCTTGCTCAACCTAGGACAACCAATATACCTCAATCAAACACAAACTGTTACAGGGCGGATCCAGCCCAGAGCCCGGGGGGCCGAAGCCCCCTCGGCCATCGGCTCCACCCTTGAATGTCATTATTTTTGTCCCGTGTAGCCCCCCCAAATATTAGTATATATTTAACCTATGTAGCATTATCTCAAAAGTTTAAACTAGTTGAGTTGGTTAAGAGCCTTATTTTAAGGTGAGAGGTATGGGTTCAAACCACACCAAACTCATTTTTTGTTTTTATATGAAGTTATTTTTATTATATCTTTTTTTTTAAGAATTTATTATCTCTTTTCTATAAAACAAATCAATTTCTTATTTTGAGATTCAATTTAACTTAATTTCTAAATTAAATTTTATGAAAATTATAAAAAAAAAATTATAGCTAAAAATAAAAAAAAGTGTGAAAATGTTAAAATTTTTAGCTAACATACCAAAACCATAAAGTTTAAGTGTGATAAAAGCTTAAAAAAAATTTCCGCCCCTAACGGACTGGACTTCGAAAAATTACTTCCAATAATCGGACTAAAATCAGCACCCCCGGACGTCGATTCCTGTATCCGCCGCAAATGAAACATACACATGTAATTTTCAAAAAACCAATACAAACTGAAATCAGAGTCGTATTGGATACAATGAATTTCTCTTTTACATACAAAAATATATCTCTGCTATAAACACAACACATTTGATAACATCGGGATATTATCGCAAGGACCAAAAGAGATAATCGCCTCAAGTATGCCACGTGGCATAGGAAGCCGCCCGGTGGATCCCCCTGGGTTAGCTCTAAGAGATCCGCTGGCGGATCTCTATGGCGAATCTCTCCATTTACTTAAGTAACGGCTAACCGTCAACTCGGCCATAATGATCATTAAATGAATCATTAATAGTCTTAACCCGCCAGATTAAGAGTAACTTGTAACCGCCATTAAATGAGCATTAATGGAGACTCTTTAGTTACCTAGAAGTTACAAATCCATCAAACTATAAATAGCCTACGTCTAGGCTATCGAGGGATAGATATTCTTACTCTTCTCTAAGCTTTGTCCATACGGTTTATTCTCCATATTTGTTACTGACTTTGGCATCGGAGTGTCCTCGGCCGATCCCAACGGCGCCTCACAGGGACGTGATCCGATCAGAAATTTCTCCAGCGTTATCAATTGGTGCGGTGATCGTGGAATCCTTGGTCAAATAAAGGATTTTTTGTTCACACTGAAACGTCATGACGGAGGAAAGACGAAATTCCTCCTCTGAGATTAAATCACTGATAATTACACCGCCAAGTGCTGGTCGCACAGATACGACCACTCCTGAGAATTGTTATAAATGTCAGAAGGAAAATGGCTATGCGGATGCTCGCTGGAAGTTGACTCGAAAAACCAAACGACTTGGTGGACAAGGTAAATTGGATCGATTTATCCAAATAGAAGGAAGAGAAGATGATAGACTCAAGGAGGACTCGACGAAAAGGAAGAGAAAAAACATAATTAACGTCAAAGCTGGCGGACCTGGTTATCAGCCAACGACAAAGAAGGCAAGGATGACCACCCTTGAGAGAATGTCATTAAACCGCCCTTTTTCAGATACAGGTCAGAAGATTGCACCCCATGCGGACGCACTGGTTGTCACCACGATGGTTGAAGGTTGGGAAATAAGGCGAGTAATGATTGATACGGGAAGTTCATGTAACATCATTACGCGAGGAGCATTCGCTAAACTTAAAATTGATCCTGTCCGGGTAGAACCAACTGTGGTCGATATTTTAGGAGTAACTGGTCATACCATTCAGACGAAAGGTCAGGTTACTTTGGACTGTGACCTTACTGGGGATGATCAAGTTTGGAGAGAAGATTTGGAGTTTTCAATCTTAGATGGACAATTAGCTTACAATGTTATCCTTGGACGACCTTTTATCTCCGAAGTTGCAGCTCTTATCTCCATTCGCCATTTAACACTCTACATTCCCAAGGTCAAGGGATGCATGATGGTCAAAGGTTGTCAAAAAGTGGCCCAAGAGACATATTCTGCATCCTTAATGATTCGCCCTCAATCTAAGGAGGAGGATGAGGAGGAACGCGTCACAATGGCTTTGGGGGAAACCGAAATGTACCCTGTGGCGGATGGGAAGCAGGTGCGGATAGCTAAAAGTCTACAAGGTGAGATCAGAGACGCAATCACCAAAGTACTTGGCGAAACTGAAGATGTTTTCGCGTGGAAGGATGAAGTACTCCCCGGGATTAGCCCAGACGTGATCACCCATAAACTCAACATTGACAAAAACGCGGTTCCTGTGGCTCAGAAGAGGAGAAACCATGGTCCGGAAAGGCAAAAGGTGATTGAGGATGAAATCGCCAAGCTCCAAAAGGCGGATGCCATCGAGGAGGTGCTGTATACCCAGTGGTTGGCGAACGTCGTACTAGTCAAGAAAGCTGGCGGGTCTTATCGTATGTGCATCGATTTCACAGATCTTAATAAAGCTAACCTGGATAATTATCCTCTACCGTGCATAGACATGCTTGTAGATGGAACTGCCGGTCACGCAATGTATTCCTTTACTGATGTAAAGTCTAGTTATCATCAAATCCCTATGGAGCCCTCGGATAGAATCAAGACCTCGTTCGTAACACATCAGGCCACTTATTGTTTCAAAGTTATGCCCTTCGGGCTCAAGAATGCGGGAGCTACCTATCAGAGGATGATGAACAAGATATTCGCGGACAATAAAAGTGGTAATTATTCCGTCTACGTAGATGACATGATCATTAAAAGCACGACGACAGAAAGGCATGCAGAAGATATAAAGGAAGTACTGGGCGTACTGCGACACCACAACATCAAGTTAAATCCTGAGAAATGCACTTTTGGAGCTACATATGGAAATTTTTTAGGATTCATGATCAGTGAAAAAGGAGTTAGCCCAAACCCTAACAAAGTCAAAGCAGTTCTTGAGATGCAAGCGCCCCGGAACATCAAGGAGGTACAATGCCTTAACGGGCGTATCATAGCCTTGGGCAGGTTTATTTCTTGCTCAGCCCGTAGATGTCAGCCTTTTTTCGAAGTTATCAAACAGCAAAAAGCATTCGAGTGGAATGAAGATTGTCAGAATGCCTTTGAAGGAATCAAGCGGTTCCTCACAGAACCACCTATGATGAGTCGACCTTTGAAGGGAGAAGATTTATACATGTATGTATCGGTCACGGATAAAGCCGTATGCACGGTCATGATACGGGAGGAGGATGGCCAACAGTTCCCAATTTATTACGTGAGCAAGGTTTTGAAAGATGCTGAAACCAGATATTCAAGACTAGATAAAATGGCACTGGCTGTTGTAACCACGGCAATACGCCTTAGGCCATATTTTCAGGCGCATACAGTAATAGTTCGTACCAATATACCAATGAGAAAAGTATTGCAGAAGCCGGACACTTCGGGAAGGTTGATGGAATGGGCGATCCGCCTAGGCGAATTTGATGTAAGATATGAAAGCAGGTCATCATTGAAAAGTCAAGTCCTGGCGGACTTCGTGAATGAATTCACTGATGAGGGGATATCTCATCCCAAACCTCCGTTAGAAGAATGGTCGATGTATACCGACGGGGCTTCATCGGCGGAGGGAGCAGGGGTGGGAGTTGTGATCAAGGGTCCCCATTACATAAAATTGCGGTACGCAGCAAAATTAAATTTCCATGCCACTAATAATGCTGCTGAGTACGAGGCCCTGATATTGGGTCTACGTATACTTCAAGAGATCACCCCGGAGCGGATCGTGATCTACAGCGATTCAAAACTAATGGTCAACCAAGTCATCAAGAATTACGAGGTAAAAGACGAGATCCTGGCCAAATATGTAGCAGAAGTCAAAAAATTGCTAGATAACCTTGAAGCTAAAGAAGCCAGATGGGAATTGGTTCACATACCAAGAGAATCCAACACAGAGGCGGATCAATTGGCCAAAATGGCTTCTTGTGAGGCAAACTGGGCGGATTCGGACTGTCCCTTCGAGGTAAAAATGGCCCCGACATTTGTATCTGCAGAAGTAACCCTACTCACAACAGTGGAAGATGATTGGAGGACGGTTATCCACCAATACTTGCTAAATGGAACATTACCTGAAGATAAAGAAGAGTCACGAAGGATAATCAGAAGGGCAGCTTATTTCTCCTTGATCAATGATGGTCTTTATAGAAAATCCTTTAGCCATCCTTGGCTGAAGTGCATTCTACCTGAGGAGGGACAGCAAATCCTTAAAGAGCTACATGAGGGATCTTGTACGAGGTATAGATATTCTTACTCTTCTCTAAGCTTTGTCCATACGGTTTATTCTCCATTGATATTATAAAAGGACATTCATTCTTTGAAAAGAAAAATTAGCATTCAAGATAAGCTCAAGCAAAAACACAAAAGTCCAGCCGGTTAGGGGTGGGTAAATTTTTTTTTTTAGAAACTAGCATTGAACTAATAGAAAATTAAACATGTTTACTTTTTTTTAATGGTAAAGACATAATAAAAATGAAAATTAAATATGTCTACTTTTTTTTAATGGTAAAGACATATTAAAAATGAATTCAAAAGTGTTATCAAAATAAAAATAAAGAGTCCATTTAAATTAATTAATAATGGTAACATGTTTTTATAATTATTGAAAAATAAAATAAAAATAAATAGAAACTTAAAAAAAAAAAAATGAGGTTGAAGGGAATCAAACATAGGACCTCTCAAATAAAAATAAGCATCCTTAACTCTATCATCTACCTTTAAACATTGAAATATTGCTACATAAAATTAATATATTTCTTTCCAAAATGTGCACCATTACTAAAAAAAAATTTCTCAATTCTCCGGCCGCCTGCCGGGACTCGAGCCCCCTAATCCCCCTTGGTTCCGCCCATGTATGCACCTAAATCTGGCACTTAACCTGGAAGACATCATCCCAATACAAAAAATAAATATGGTTAATTTTTTTGATATTATCTTTGGGTCATAACCCAAAGCACAATTATAAACGAAACAAAATTAAACTTTCAATAGTTGAAGAAAACCATATCTCACATTTTCGCATGACATAAAAGAGAACCCCACCATCTTCAATCCTTATGTTATATGCTTTTATCAATCGCTAAATTGCCTCTCGTAACAAATTATGAAAGAAGAGTTCAGCACGAAATCCAAAATTAGGATCGAAATAAATTGGAAATAGCAAATTACAAACCACATAAATCTATAAACTAGAAATTGCAAATTATAATAGATTGCAATTTGTTTGTTTTCCTTAAATTACATATCAATTGCAAAGCTTAAAGAATAAAACTAGGCCTAATGCTTCCCAAACCCTCTTAACTTGTCCAAATTGGTCATTTTACCCCCTCAACTCATTGAATATCCTATTTACCCCCCTTAACTCCATAAAAGTGGTATTTCTCACCCCCTCAACTTGTCCATTTATCCCCCCAACTCATAGAATATTCTATTTACCCCCTTAACTCCATAAAAGTGGTATTTTTCACCCCTTACAATCTGTTATCAAAGTCTAAATTGATAACTTTTGTTAAACGTTAAACCTATATTTATGCTATTTTATAAGTGGAACCTAAATTGATACTTCACCAAAAATCATAGGCCTATTTTGGTACATTATCCCTACATATAATGTATTTAACTTATTTATATTAATGTTCTTGTTATTTGTATTTTTTATTCGTTCTTTCTCTTTTCAACTTTTTTGACTGCTATAAAGGGATAAGAAATACCATTTTTATGGAGTTAAGAGGGTAAATAGGATCATAAGTGGTGAGAAATACCACTTTTATGGAGTTAAGGGGGTAAATAGGATATTCGATGAGTTGAGAAGGGGTAAAATGACAAATTTGGACAAATTAAAGTGGTGAGAAATACCATTTTTATGGAGTTAAGGGGGTAAAGAGGACATTCGATGAATTAGAGGGGTAAAATGACCAATTTGAACAAGTTAAGGGGGCTGGAGAAGCATTAAGCCTTAAAACTAATACCTCCATAAACCTTAACACCAGCATAAACCTCGTCAATCTGAGAGAAAAACAATATTCAATTAGATGTGGCTCCTGAGTTTCCAAGCAGTCTGAGAATGATTTACATATAAGCCATCTGAAAATGAAAAAAAACAAAGAACATACCTCACCATAGCATGGCAACATCAAGAAATCAGACGTCTGATCAATGGGAACTCAATTTTCTCACGAAGCTTCAAAATTTCCTCACTTTTAGAATGAAAGGTTAAACAAATAGGAACCGAAACCTAAATGGAAGGGTTTGCAACCAAAAATCATAATAGAAAAATTCAAACTGAGCTTTATAATGGTGTTGCAACCACTCCACCATAAAAGAAAATTACATTGCCACGACAACAATACAAAGAGACTGATCGACAATGAGAACAAAGGATGTAAACTAATCAACAATCCAATAAAAGACTCCATAGAAACAGATCCGGTGAGAACGATTTGGGATGCTAGGGTAGTTGCCCATCTGAATAAAAGAGAAGAGATTTGAACATCGGAAAAAAAACTGAGACAAATGAGGGAAACAAAGAAAAATGGAGAAGAATAACTCTGTTACAGTCAATTAAAAACTAACCCTGAAAAGGAATTCCATATTCAGTTCATAAATCTGCAAAAAGGAACAAAAATTAGGTAAAGAAAAAGGAAAATATATCTAAATGAAGGAAATCAAAATTACCTCCTCATCATTCAGTTCTGGACGGCTGCGAACTTCTCCAATCGAGTAGGAACCTGATTTTGTATCGGAGCAGGAGAATGAGTCTTTGAAGTCGAAGTTTGAAAGGAGAGAAGGGGAGATAGATCGAAGAAAGAAAGCAATGAAAGAAGGGAGAAGAAGATGGCCCAGATACCGAGGATTGTGAACTGAAAACAGCATCGTTTTCGTGTGCAGAGGTTGGAAATTATTGGTGAATGCTAAGGGTAACACGATCAATATGGAGTCTAAGGGTAAGATTGGAAAAAATTGGCCAAAATTTCCTAATTTTACTGTCCCCTATCTATCACTTTTATATGTATATATAATAAGTAAATTTATATGGTTAATAAGTTTATATGAGCTGTTAATAACCCCTACGAATAAATATTGATGTTTTAGAGCACTAATTAAGTCTGGTACATATGAAATTAATAGAAATAATAATAATAATTTATATAGTGTAATTTGATGCATCTTCTCGAACTTTCCTCAATCACCTGAAAGAAGAATAACAACAGGTTAGAGAGGGTCCAACATCCGACGAACTCTCTGATTCTTAAGTTAACAAAAGTTCATGAGAGGTTGAAGATAATAAAAGTATTACCAACTGTTGTATTCACATATCTTATATATATGGATAATATACCTTATCTATTTATAGTGAATGTTATGGGTAGCTATCATCCTTCTTAGGAATGTGTCCTAATGACTCATCAAACACGTATGTGTCAGCTTCCGGTTGGCTCTACGACCTTTAGATAATACTGACATCAGGTGGTGCACTTTGTCACATAGCAAATGTGTTGCCATGTGTCCTCATTCAGTGTCGGCATTGGGCCTAGGCCGGGAGTGCACCGACCTAGGACTCCAAGCTGGAAGGGGCCCAAAACAAATTTATTAGATCATAATATATGACGTAAAAAAATTATATATATTACTAATACCATTTAGACTTTAAAGAGGTCAAATAATTAACATTTTAGACTTAAAAAGAGATCCAATTGCTTCTTTGAATATAAATTGAAGATTAATTTAAAGAAATTGTGAAACATCTTTTTGATTTTGGGTAAGAAAGGTATTTGATGAATATACTAATACATACCGTACAATAAAATAATTATTTGTTTATCATTCATTGGAATATATTTTAAATTTTCATGTACAATTTTATTATTATCAAAGATCTCCTATTTCATATTTGCGTAGGGCCAATAAAATATCATGACTGGTCTTGTCCTCATTTCATTGGTCTAGGGCCTTCAGCCGTTGTGATACCAACCGGTGTACTCTGTCCTGTATCTAACATCCTTTGTGGAACAGTTTATGCTGATCCAATGGCTCATTTCTCTTGGTCGTACGATGGATGGATGGTGGATATTCATCGACGTGGTCCAAGACTACCATTCACTTTTTTAGGGAATATTCATTTCTTCATATCAAATAGTTCCTATGATTCTTTCGGATTCAATAGATGACATCCACTTGTAAATGATGTTTTCTTAGAATATTCTTTAAGGTATCATATGCTCCCCTCCTCCTCCAGTCCATGCCCGAGCTCTTTAGGGTTCAAAGCACTTCTTGGAGAACCACGTTTGGCCTGCTCACTAAGTGGACTTTGCGAAGGACTTTAAATGTTGTCGTTTCTGCTTTCGAAGATCTTGACAAAATGATTGTTATTTCACTATGGGCATATCAATCGAGTGTTTCTCTCTCCCTACATGTGGCTATTCCGACATGTCGTGTGGATTTTCAAAATCGCTAGAGGCAAAACATTCTATTTCCCAACATTATTCCCACACGTCGCGTGGAACTTCAAAGTCAGAACGAACACCCTCTCTCTAATTTTCTCTTAATTACAAATATGCCACTACCTATTTACAACTTTTACCATCAACTAAATTACAAGTTTGCCATTTATCCTTACCCCATTTTATCCATTTAACCTTTTATTTAGCTAGTTATATTGATTAACCTTTTTTGTAATTTAATGCTTTAGGTTAGAAATGATATAAATTCATATTTTTCATGTAGTACTCAAATAATCTTTATCAATCGAATACAAATTTCTCTTTGGGAGTTTTAGGATTTATCACTTTTATCAAATGAGGATTTCTAATTCCTGCCAATTTTAGCTTGTGAATTTGAGGTTTCACGAATCGTTAAAGTTCGCATCACGAACTAAAGGGCATTATCAAGTTCAGACAATACTCAGCACTAACAACCATTAATCCTAACCGGGATTGGAAGAATTCCAGGTACGCATCATGTTTTTGGTCTTTAGGGTTCATCACTTTTATCAAGAGGATTTCTAATTCATGCCAATTTTAGCTTGTGAATTTGAGGTTTCACGAATCATTCAAGTTTGCATCACGAACCAGAGAGAATTATCAAGTTCAAACAATACTCAACACTAACAACCATTAATCCTAATCGGGATTGGAAGAATTCTAGGTACGCGTCATTTTTTGGGTCTTTAGGGCTCATCACTTTTATCAAATGGGGATTTCTAATTCCTGCAAATTTTAGTTTTGAATTTGAGGTTTTACAAATCGTCAAGTTCGCATCACGAACCAAAGGGCATTATCAAGTTCAAACAATACTCAACACTAACAACCATTCATCCTAATTGAGGAAAATACTATCTTAATGATCCTGAATTTATAAGAAAAAGAAAACTATCTTTATATTATATTTGTAAGTGAGAAATTGTTATTTTTTTTAAGAAATATGGTTGGGCGATTTCAAATACAAATCCAAGAGATTGGGAAGTTTAATACAAATACTTGCTTCTTCTGTCTCTGTAATAGATTGGTAGCTTAATACTGACCATGAACTTTAATGATTTTGTCTTATAGATTACTATGTAACATACATCCTTTGTTTTAATCCATAAAACACAAAGAAGGAAATACTAAAAAAAAAGTACAAAATAATTACACATCTAGCATAATAAGTATTAAAGTCTGTTTGAAATATAAGTAATGTCACACCCGATCCTAGACGACCTCAATCGGCATCGGACGTGAAATAGAAAGATCATAATCAACACTTAGAAGTCTCCAATTTATCTCACTATCATAATATCATATTATATTACAATTGAATTATCAAAGTTCTAACCATAATTTCGAGTGATTCGGACGGTCGAATCTCCGTAAATCAAAGAAACGATGGAGAAACGGTTCAGAGAAAACTGATGATAAATATAAAGGAAAAAGAAAAAGAAAAAGAAGCAGATGATGATCACCGCCTGTTCCAATGTGAGATATATATCTCAAATTTGACAAATATCATGTTTGATCCTCCATCTTTATATAATCTCTTAAAAATTATCATACTTTTTAATTTATACATAAAACCATCAAATTAACTCCAAACTTTTCCCATAGCACCAAATTAACTTCACACGCCAAATAATTATAATATATACTAATATCAAAATATAAATTTTAGAAATTTAAACACGAACGTGACAAGTAAAGTATCCGACTAATAAAATAAAAAAAAATATTTTAGAATTTAATCACAAGAAATAAAGTAAAGTAGTTTTTCTTGTATTTTTTGAAGCAAAATCAGCTATGATATTCGGATAATCAATATTTTCAAGCAAAAGTAGATAATTAAACTGATTCATTTAAATTTCCTTATGACATGGTTAGTCGTAAATAGGTTTTAGTAAATTTAATTTAGAACTATAGATTGAACAATAAATGGTATAGTTAATAATATCTTATTAGAAATAAATACATTTAGAAACCAATCAAATCGTTTAAATAACTCAATATTTTATTAGCTTTTTTTTCCGTCTCTTTTGGTAAAATAATTCTTAAATTTTTTAATTCTTGAAATAAATCTTAACTATCAATATCACGAAAATCATATTCCAGGTGTGATGGTAAAGGTTTCAAGTCAAGAACATGGAGTTCCTTTATCGAAGATTTGGGTGGCATTTTAGGCTCATGGTCTAGAGGTTATTTTCCTCAATTACTTTCTAAATATTGTTGCATAATCGTGTGGATCTGGCTCAGGTTGTGCGTAATGCACTTACATTAAACAAAGAAAAATTACATCAAAGACAGAGGAAAACTTCCAACCCACCCCACCTCACTCTAATGTGATTCGAACCCATGACCTCTAAGTTCTCAACCAACATACTAAGAGCTTCACCACCAATATTCTGGTAACATGAATATCCTCCTAATAATAAAGGTTCTTATAAACATAATATGACATAAAATTTATACTAGCACCCAAGTCACAATGAGCTTTATCAATATTTAAAGAAAAAAAATTTCTAACTAGAATTTAGAGAGTTTTGGAACAAATTTCTTAATTAGAATAGAAAAATTCAATATTAGATTCACAAAAACAACACAATGCAACAATTAGATTCACAAAAACAACACAATGCAACAACTAGAGTCACAAAAACAAAATAAATCTAAAAAAATAATAATTTTAGAAACATCAATTTTAAGAAATTGAAAATGTCTTCCATGGTTGTTCCAGTACTCTTCTTGAGAAGCTAATTAGATCTTCAAAAAGTAACTCATATTGCTTGCATGTAAGCTATATTTTGAAATCTTAAATAGGGAAGAAGAAAGACATACATATGAGATAAATTTCATAAAATGTAAATCAAATTCATCAATTAAAAATGGTAAGAGTTGCTTTTTCCACATGCATAAATAGGGAAATAAATATCAAGTACTTAGAAAATATAACTATTTTGAAAGTGACAAACCATAGAAATAAAGTTGAAGGCACGATAAGAAGCTAAAGGAAAATCATGAATAGTTAAAATATTTATTTTAATTGTTCATACTCAATAGCCATACCAAAAAAGAAGAAGGAAATACGTTAGAAGAAACCCAAATATTAAAGATAATTAAAATAAGGTAATAACAAAAAAATTATATGAAAAAATAGAAAAAGATGAATTAAAAATCAGAGAGTGACATATAAGTATTAAAACACTTCAAAACATAGTTTTTTTTCTCTCATTAATTATTTAAAAGTGTATGGCCGTTTAAAAATTGAAACAAAATGAAAGAGAAAATTGGAAATAAAAGGAAGCAAAATATAAAGTTACAAAAGGAAACATACAAATATAGGTTAGATATTATAATTTCAAAAATCCAATCTAACAAAAGTTGGTAAATGTGAGTTAATTCCACAATTGTTAAAGACAACTTCAGCATACAACAAATCAATTAATATACATAAATATACATGTATCAATATCAACTCTCTCTTTGAATATCAACTTGGTCCTCAAGTTAGATAATGTTTTACGAATTGATCTAAATAAAGTCAATTTTCGTATCTAAAATCTATAAAATTTACAAGTCGAAAAAACGATAATAATAAACTCTAATCCGGAATTATAACTTATTATACTTGTAACAATAGAATACAATTTAAATTTCCATGAATACTTGGTACCAGTAGATTCCATTCCTATCAGCCTCAAGAGCTTCATGTACTGATTTTGGTAATAACTCGAGTGAGTTGAAATGAACATGCTCTCCTACATTCACATCAACTCCATATCTTGCCAACTTATCAGCTGAAATATTCAACAATCTCCTCCAATCGCTAATTATCGTCAACTTTTGGCCTCTAATTTGTTTCATCAATTGACCATAATTTAAGGGTGGTCTAAATCTATGATTATTAATACCATCTACAACGACCTTGCAATCATTTCTTAGCTCAAATTGAGAATCACATTTAAGAGCCATTCTACGAGCAATGCATACCCCCCATGAACTCATTTTGTTCCACAAAGTTCAATGTCTCCAGCCCTCATGTTACCTAAACAATGTGCCTCAACATGTAGCATTCTTAAATGGTCAATAAAAACCATTCTAATGTCTCCCTTTCCATTCATAATAGATGCGTCCGTATTTATCCTAATCACCCCCTTTTTAGGAATAAAAACTCTTCCCACCCAATATTTCAATCCATCAGCATTCATTCATTTCATAAGAGATTCACCAGGTTGCAAAACTAGACCATCTCTTGAAATCTATGAAACAAAAAAGATTAATATATATATAACAAATATATAAGAAATAAGAGTTAAAAGTAATGAAATAATACCTTAAAAGGTGTATCCTTTTTTTATGTCTTCTCCTATTATATCTTTTACTTCATCGGGAATAGCGGTGGGGCTTGGTGCGCGATGAGAGATAACGACACACATTAAAGCAATTTAGAATAGCGTCATTAATTACATCTCTTAATCTATGTGAAAGATTTTTAACCGACAAACAATTTAGAACAGAGGGAATAATTATTAACATATATAATTACCTTAAAGACTAAATTCCAACCACCCAACTTTAAATGTTATATCAATATCATCTTTCGGTCAAAAATTATAATGGAGTAGAATTCCATAACATTTTGGGTTGAATACTAACGACCTAATCATTTGTAGAGGAACAATTAATTAAGGGTAAGAATCTCTTTTTTTTTAATTAAAATAGCCTCATTAATTATATCTCTTAACCTATGTGAAAGATTTTTAACTGACAAACAATTTGAAATATATGGAATAATTATTAACATATATAATTACCTTAAAGCCTAAATTCTAACCACCCGGCTTTAAACGTTATAACAATATAAAAAATCATCTTTCGGTCAGAAATTATTAATGGAGTAGAATTCTATGCCGTTTTGGGTTGAATATCTTTTTTTTAAATTAAAACTCTCATTAATTACATCTCGTAGTCTATGTGATAGATTCTTAACCAACAAACAAGTTGGAACAGAGGGAGTAATTATTAACATATATAATTAACTTAAAGCCTAAATTCCAACTACTCAACTTTAAATGCTATAACAATATCAAAAATCATCTTTCAGTATGAAATTATTAAGAGAGTAGAATTCCATTGCGTTTTGGGTTGAATACTAACAAACAAAGCATTTGTAGAGGAAGAATTCCATTACGTTTTGGGTTGAATACTAACAACTAGACCTGTCCACGGGCCCGGGTACCCGCCCGGCCCGCCCAGGCCCGTGTCCCTTGGACCGGGCTTGGACAATAAAAATTGTTCATCGGCCCAGGCCCGCCAAAGCCCGCCTATTTTTTGGGCGGGCTTGGGATTAATAAAAATAACACGGCCCGGCCCAGCCCGGCCCACTTATTAATATTAATTAATAAATATATATTTATATATTAAATATTTATTTTTAAGTATAATATTTATTTTTTTATAATTAACAATTATATATATATATTTAGGTGGGCTTATATGGGTTGGGCTCGGGATTTGATTTTTAAGCCCGAGCCCAGCCCGGCCCGAGCCCACCTAAATTAATTGTGGGCTGGCTGGGCTTGGGCTGAGCATTTTTACTTAAAAACCCGACTGGCCCGACCCGAGCCCGGTCCATGGACAGGTCTACTAACAACCAAAGCATTTGTAGAGGAATAGTTAATGAAGGGTAATAATGTCTTTTTTTTAATTAAAATAGCCTTACTATAATTACATCTCTTAATCTATGTGAAAGATTTTTAACCGACAAACAATTTGGAGCAGAGGGAATAATTATTAACATATATAATTACCTTAAAGCCTAAATTCCAACCACCCAACTTTAAACATTATAACAATATCAAAAATCATCTTTTGGTTAGAAATTATTAATGGAGTAGAATTCCATTACGTTTTGGGTTGAATACTAACGACCTAATCATTTATAGAGGAACAAATAATTAAGGGAAAAAATGCCTTTTTAAAAAAAATTAAAATTACCTCATTAATTATATCTCTTAATTTATGTGAAAGATTTTTAAACGACAAACAATTTGGAACAGAGGGAATAATCTATATATAATATAAAACAGTAACGACAGAACTGAGGTGTCAACTCCTCAATTTTCGTTGATTAACAATAATATTCTTTATTTTTTTTTTGGTAGAAAAGGAAAAGAAAAACGAATAACAACAAACTACCCAGGAATTAGCCTAGGGAAGCTAACCCCAATCCTATCTTCTAAGAGAAGATGAGAGATGAAACTAGGGGAAACAGGAAGGGTAGTAACGCCTAACGTCCCTTCATGGCCCGCCGCCGCCAAGCGATCAGCAACACGATTCTGCTCTCTAAAAATGTGTCTGAACTCTACGAACTCAAAGGAGGAGCAAAGCCTTATAATAGCTTTGATGAGGTTGCGATTGTTAAGACCCATAGAATGATTCTCAGAAATCATTTTGATTGCTTCCAAATTATCAGACTCCACAGAGAGCCTCTTAACACCCAGCCTTTTAGCAAGATTGATTCCAGTAAGAATAGCCCAGAGCTCCGCAGAAAAGGAAGAACCCAACCCTAAATTCTGGGAGAACCCAGAAAGCCAGACGCCCCCTACATCTCTAAGCACACCTCCAGCCGCAATCTTACCGTTACTGAGGCAGGAACCATCAGTATTCAGCTTCACAACCCCCTCTCTTGACCTGCTCCATCCCACGAGATGGACATCACAACACTGAGAGGCTCTGGCAAGGGACTCTCCTTTGAAACTATCGATAATAGAGAAAAGTTTTTTCGAGAAGAAATCAGCTAAGTTTGTCATAAAAACAGTTTTATCTCCAAAAATCTCCTCGTTTCTCCATTTCCAAACTTGGTGACAGATAATAGCAAAGAAAATGTCACCATGCTCCATGTATGGAAGCAACTTTCCTCTAACACCATTAGAGAACCAGTCGACCTCAGAATGTGCCATGAAGGAAGAGAAAATATGGTGTGGGAGAATTTTCCTCCAAACCTCTTTACTATTAGAGCAATCTCTAAGAGCATGGCATAAAGTCTCAATATGGCCTCTGCATCTACTGCAAGCTCCAGAATCAGCCAAGTGCCTTCTGTGCCTATCCGAATTAGTAAGAAGCCTGTCCTTAACGCCCAGCCACAGGAAACTCCTAATACGGAAAGGAACTTTAAGGGTCCAAATCGACTTCCACACATCCGAGGGAGGATGAGATCTAAAGAGAGAGAAAGCTTCAAAGGCCGATTTGCAAGAATAAACTCCATTGTTAGTCAGCGCCCAACAGTGCCTATCCAAGTCTTCCTCTTGATTACTCACCTTCACTCCCCGCATTCTAAGGAGAGTCTCAAGGCTAAAGAAAGTATCAAACTTTGACCAGATCCAGTCCCCTTCCGAGTCAACCACATCGGCAATCCTCCAGTTGCGTATATCACTAGGCGGGGGGGAAGAACACACCTCAATTAACGGTTTATCCCCAATCCAGTTATCAAACCAGAAACTAATGGACTTACCATTCCCCACCTCCAGGCCAACTCCCAAGCAGAACTCATCAAACACAGCACTAAGTCCTTTCCAGAGGAAGGAACAATTAGCAACTCTCTCTTTCGGGCCCCCGAAGATTTTGTCTTTCCGATACTTACCACAAAGGAGGCGAACCCAAAGAGAGGAGGGGTTTTGCCACATACGCCAAAGGAGTTTCATTAATAAAACTTTATTATTGTCCTTTGCTTTCCTAATACCCAGACCCCCAGAATCTTTAGGCTGGCATTAATAAAACTAATAATATTCTTTATTAATTATTATTATCTATTTTTACTAACATTAATAAAAAAATATTTCCTTCCTTCACAAAACTAAATTGGATTAAAAATATTTCCTTCCACTATTTTAAATTTATTAGTTACCGATTCAACAAAAAAAAAAAATGAATTTGATCCTTCTCTTGGCTAATTTGATCTGTAACCAAATTTTCTGAATTGCACAAATGAATCCTTCTCAATTCTTTAATTCAACTTTTATAACTCATTATTTAGGGTATTTGTTTATAAATTAGTACATAGAGTTTATATTTTAGGATTCTGATGCGGACATCCTAACTGGGATCACTGATCACACGCGCTCTGGCGGATCCTCAGACATCAGACCCACGGAGGTTGTACCTAGGAGGGCGGATCCCCAGGACATACGAGCGGGGCGGATCTAGGAGTACACAAGGAGGAGAATCAACATCTACCCCTGGGCGGATCTCTAGGTTTACTTCCTCCCGAAGTAATTCACTAACAACCTTGACAATCCGTACCTGTACCATTGTACTGATTGTCGGGGCGTATCACCTATTTTACCCTTTTATGGATAGCCTTATTGAAACCCTAGTAGGGGTAATCCTCGTCTTTTATTATCATTAGGGGGATGTATTTAAACCCTCATTTTGTAAGGATGAACCAACTTTTATCAATAAAAAAACATTCTCTTTGAGAACTTAAGGTTTATACCTTGTTATTGGGATTCACTCCTTCTAGTTTAGCTAGAGAAGAACCTCTTTGTTGGTTTACGATTAAAACCTCCATTTATCGCTTTCAATCTGTATCAGTTGGTATCAGAGCCAATCGTTTCCTGACCCGAAACTTCTTTTGGCAATGGTTCAACCCCGACAACCGCAAGATTCCATGGAAACCAGTGACCGGAGGTATGAGGAGCTGAGGGAGCACCTCGCGGAGCAGATCCAAGCCAGCCATGAGCGGCAGAGGCAAACCGACCAACGATTCCTGGAGCTAGCCACCTCCCTAGAAAACTTCAAATTGGAGGTTTTGGCTTTAATCCGACCAACCGCGGGAGGATCAACCTAGAGAAAAGAAGGAGTTCCTGAACCACAGCTTCCACAAATGGGTCATAGGGATCCTGAGGTAAGAAGACCCAACTTTGTCCTTGTGCATAACGCTGATAGTGATAGTGATGACTTTGAGGGTATCGGGAATGATGATACCGTTAGAGCTATGAGGGATGTTGGGCCTATTGACAACCGACATATGGAGGTTGCTAGAGTATACCCAGGTCTAGGAAACTTTGATAGAGATGATGCCTTTAAGCTAAAAATAGACTTACCATCTTTTGGAGGCGAACTTGATATAGAGGGATTCTTAGACTGGTTATCGGAAGTTGAACGTTTCTTTGAGTATGCTAGGATTCCTGATAAGAGGAAAGTGAGGCTGGTGGCGTATCGCTTGAAGGGTGGCGCATCAGTTTGGTGGGATCAGATGAGGGAAGAAAGGAGAAGAGGGGGCAGAGATCCGATTAGATATTGGCTATGGATGAAAGCGATGTTGAGGGAGCGGTTCCTACCACCGGATTATGAGCAGTATATTTACAGCTCCTACAGGGGATGCTCTCAAGGGACCCGAAGTGTCCATGAGTATACCTCCGAGTTCTTGAGGCTTTCGGCAAGGGCCAACTTGTCAGAAACTGAAAGCCAAAAGACCTCTAGGTATCTAGAAGGGTTGAGATACAACATCCATGATCGTATTGGCACACAGATGGTGGTTCGGGTACAAGATGCCAGGAATTTAGCCCTCAAGGCTGAATCCCAACTAACCGAGAGATCCAAGTGATCCGCCACTACTGAGTATACGCCTGGAGGAAGTGATAACATGAAGCCTTATGACAAAGGCAAGCAGGTGGCGAGTGCCAGTGGGGCCAAGGTTAACAGTGTGGGAAGGGGATCTGTCGGAGACACTAGGCCATACAAGGAAGCACCTATACCACCTAAGAGCAACAATCTGTACGCGAGGCCAGCGCCTTTTAAATGTTTTCGGTGCAATGAGCTAGGCCATAGGTCCAACGAATGTCCTAGGAGGAAGAGCGCCAACATGGTGGAGAGGTATGAAGATGACTATGACGAAGGGGATGAAGTATTTTGTGAACCCTTAGGAGAAGATGATGATGAGGCGGATGAAGAGAGATACGCCATTCATGTGGTAAGGCGTTTGTTAGTCTCCAGCCGGATAGAGGGAGATCAGAGACACCGACTATTCAGAACCCGCTGTCTTATGAAAGGAGGACGATGCAATGTGATAATAGATAGTGGGAGCCAAGAGAACATTGTAAGCAGCAGCGCCATTCGAAAATTCGGGTTATTGGCGGAGGCGCATCCCGACCACTATCGGGTGGGATGGATAAAAAACGTGGGAGAACTTAGGGTGACCCAGAGATGCAGGGTACCTATTGTGATTGGTGATTATAGTGATGAAGTCTGTTGTGATGTGGTCGATATGGATGCCTGCCACCTATTGTTGGGCCGACCCTGGCAATTTGATAACGACGCCATCCAAGCAGGAAGAGAGAACACTTACAGATTTGTGAAGAATGGGGTGAAGTTCATACTCACGCCAATGATCCGAGAACCAAAGGCCGACGAGAAGTCTACCTTGGTAGTCTATCCTACACACAAGTCATTTGTCAGCGAATGTGAAGAGAGCCAGATGGTGTATGTGGTAATGGTTAAGGCGAATCACGAAACCTTCCCAGTGGGTGAACGGGAAATGCCGAATGAAGTGAACCGCCTGCTTGGCGAGTATCCGGATCTTTTCCCTGAGGAATTGCCAAGTGGGTTACCACCTTTGAGGGACATCCAACATCATATCGATCTTGTGCCCGGGGCTAGTTTACCAAGCCTCCCTCATTATCGAATGAGTCCAAAGGAAAATGACATCATAAGGCAGAAAGTGGAAGAGCTCATTGAGATGGGATACGTTAGGGAAAGTATGAGTCCATGCGCCGTCCCAGCCCTACTTACACCCAAGAAGGATGGATCCTGGCGGATGTGTGTGGACAGCAGAGCTATCAACAAGATCACTATCAAGTATAAGTTCCCTATTCCAAGGCTGGATGATATGCTAGACCAACTTGGCGGATCCCGAGTTTTCTCCAAGATTGATCTCAGGAGCGGTTATCATCAGATACGAATCCGATCTGGGGATGAGTGGAAGACCGCCTTCAAGACCAGAGATGGATTGTATGAGTGGTTAGTTATGCCATTCGGGATGACTAATGCACCCAGTACCTTCATGAGGCTGATGAATCAGGTGCTTCGCCCGGTGATTGGAAAATTTGTAGTTGTGTATTTTGATGACATCCTGATTCATAGCAAGACCTTGGTGGAGCATGTGGAGCATTTACGGATAGTGTTTGACCTGTTAAGGAAACACCAGTTATACGCCAACACTAAAAAGTGTGACTTTGTCATGGAAAGCCTGGTTTTCCTTGGATTCGTGGTTAGTGGCAATGGGGTCCAAGTTGATGGGGGAAAAGGTAAGAGCCATCCGAGAATGGCCTACTCAGAGGAACGTAGGGGATATCAGGAGTTTTCATGGGCTAGCAAAATTTTATCGCCGATTCATCAAGAACTTCAGTCCCATAGTGGCCCCGTTGACGGAGTGCTTGAAGAAAGGAAAGGGATTCGCATGGGCAGATGCCCAAGAGGAGAGCTTCGCCCTGATCAAAGAGAAGTTGAGTACCGCGCCCGTGCTGGCGTATCCCAATTTTGACAAACTATTCGAAGTTGAATGTGATGCTAGTGGAGTTGGGATTGGTGGAGTCTTGATGCAAGAAAAGAGACCCATTGCATATTTCAGTGAAAAACTCTGTGAGGCAAGGGAAAAGTGGACCACATATGATCAAGAATTTTATGCCGTAGTTAGGGCATTAAAGGTATGGGAGCATTACTTAGTAGGGAAAGAATTCATTCTCTACACCGACCACTAAGCCCTCAAGTACCTGGGAAGTTAGAAGCAACTTCGAAGCTCCATGCATGCCCGGTGGTCCGCCTTCGTAGATAAGTTCCCCTATAAGCTTATCCATAAGGCTGGAAGACAGAACAAGGTGGCGGGCGCCTTGAGTCGAAGGGTGTCACTAATAAAGACAGTAAACCTGGAAACCGATTGTTTTGAACACATCCGAGGAGAATACTTTACGGATCCTGATTTTGGCAGTAACTGGGAAAAGTGTCAGCACCAGCATGGGGATGGGGCGTATCACTTGATGGATGAGTACCTCATGAGGGGCAACCAACTTTGCTTACCCTGCAATTCCATCCGCGAGAAGGTTGTTCGTGATCTACATGGTGGATCCCTTGGAGGGCATTTTGGGCGAGACAAGACAAATGAAGTCGTGAGTTCCCGTTATTTCTGGCCTAAAATAAGGAGAGATGTTGCCTACTTAGTAGAACGATGCTATATTTGCCAGACCGCCAAGGGACGCACTACAAATGCTGGCTTGCAGCTACCTTTGCCTGTGCCAGAGACCATATGGGAGGATCTATCCATGGACTTTGTCCTAGGGTTACCCAGAAATCAGAGAGGCATGGATTCCATCTTTGTTGTGGTTGATCGGTTTTCAAAGATGGCCCACTTCATACCATGTCGGAAAACTAATGATGCCTCAGCGACTGCTAAGCTATTCTTCAAAGAGATTGTCAGGCTACATGGTGTACCTAAGAGCATTATCTCGGATCGTGATACGAAGTTCCTCAGTCACTTCTGGCGGACGTTGTGGGCTCTGTTTGATACGTCTCTGAAGTTCAGTACCACCGCCCACCCTCAAACAGACGGACAGACCGAGGTGGTCAATAGAACTTTGGGAAACCTACTACGCAACAAATGTAAGGATAAGCCCAGGATGTGGGATGTGGTTTTAGCCCAAGCTGAGTTCGCCTACAATGGCTCTGTACATTCGAGAACCGGGAGATCCCCATTTGAGGTGGTATACACGAAGACCCCGAATCACGTCCTTGATATAGCCCATCTTCCTAAAGGAAACGTGACTGCCAATTAGCTGGCCAAGGATTATGTACAAATGCACCAAGAGGTGAGAGAAACTCTTGAGGAGAAAGGCTAAAGTGGATGAGCACCGCAGGGACCTACAGTTTGAAGTTGGGGATGAGGTTATGGTATATTTGGGCAAAGAGAGACTCGCCAACGCCACAAGCAGCAAGCTTCGACCTAGGAAATACGGGCCATATAAGGTCACCAAGAAGGTCAATGCCAATTCCTATCATATAGCATTACCGAATTGGCTTGGTAAAATCTCACCGACGTTCAACATCTGTGACCTTAGCCCGTGGAAGTCGGATGGTCCTTTGAAGTTCAACACAGACAAATCAGTGCCGAATTCTTTTAAAGAAAGAGAGAATGATGCGGACATCCTAACTGGGATCACTGATCACACGCGCTCTGGCGGATGCTCAGACATCAGACCCACGGAGGTTGCACCTAGGAGGGCGGATCCCCAGGACATACGAGCGGGGTGGATCTAGGAGTACACAAGGAGGCGAATCAACATCTACCCCTGGGCGGATCTCTAGGTTTACTTCCTCCCGAAGTAATTCACCAACAACCTTGACAATCCGTACCTGTACCATTGTACTGATTGTCGGGGCGTATCACCTAGTTTACCCTTTTATGGATAGCCTTATTGAAACCCTAGTAGGGGTAATCCTCGTCTTTTATTATCATTAGGGGGATGTATTTAAACCCTCATTTTGTAAGGATGAACCAACTTTTATCAATAAAAAAACATTCTCTTTGAGAACTTAAGGTTTATACCTTGTTATTGGGATTCACTCCTTCTAGTTTAGCTAGAGAAGAACCTCTTTGTTGGTTTACGATTAAAACCTCCATTTATCGCTTTCAATCTGTATCAGATTCTTTATAAATTATGTTCTATGAGTTATATTTTAGGCCCAGAGCTTATAAATTAGTTATATGGTTTGTTTTTAAGGATGTATATAATTTATATTTCAAAATCTAAGATTTATAAATTAGAAACTAGGATTTATATTTTATGGTTAAAGGTTTATAAATTAAAGTTTAGAGTTTATATTTTAATGTTTAAAAAACATGACAATATATTTTTAACATATAAAAATAAAAATCTTTTAAATAAACATATGAAACAAATATATATTAAACAGATAATATAGATTTTATTTGCTAATATCCTGGAGCAGCAGTTGAAGAGAAGAAATGGTCTAGCAATAAAATAACAAAATAAATAAATAAATATGCCACTTTCATAGTCATTTATAACTGCCTTTCTCTTTCATCCATTCTTGGGTAATATATGCTTTCATGTATTAGATGTGTTAATTAGATTTTACAGATGTTTGTGCTATTACATCAGTGAAAACCAACGTCAATTGTAACTTATTGAATGTGCAGAGAAATACCTGACAGTGAGATTCTTGATGATATGTGCTTTAGCAAGTCTGAGGTTGGGAGATTTTCACAATAGGTCTTTGTTTGTAAATTGTTTCATCATATCAACAAGTAAAGAAGTCATTTAAAAAAAAAATTGATGTTGTATAATGAAAGTTATTTTAAACTATAGAGATTCTTGCTGAATATTTGCTTAAAATGAAAGGTTGACATTATGTGCTTGGAACTTTAGATTTTTGAATGGTTGCTGGATTTTTTTTAATAGACTACTTTTTTTTTGAATGAAAGATTGAGTATTATAAATTAATGAATATTTGAAGCCAATAGGCTAACAAATTGCGAAGGAATAGACGTTGTTACAATTGGAATTGAAGCAGATAAGCCTAGTCTGGAAAAGGCATCTGCCACTTGATTTGCTGATCGCCGCACAAAGCCGAAAACACAGCATGGCAGTGAATCCGCAATAAAGCGACAATCAGAAAGAATAAGTCCTAAACTAGAAAAATTTGCTTCATCTTCGTTTTGTAGAGCTTGAATGACGGTTTGAGAATCTCCTTCCACACATACCATTGTCTCTCCTCTCTCCTTTATCCAGCTGAGAGCTTCCCAGCACGATATCGCCTCAGCAATAAGCGGATCAGAAATCCCACTAATTCGTTGAAACCTGGCAGCCACAAAAGAACTAGTAACACTTCTAATAACTGCGCCAATACCACTAAAGCCTTCCACCTGGTTTACTGCTGCATCGAAATTTACTTTTAAACCGCTTTGAGGGGCAGACCAGAGTTCAGGATGTCGAGTATCAGTTGCAGCAGCACCATAGCGTCCCATTTTCTGCATTTCTGTCCATCTGCGCAGAAACTCGGTAGCTCGGCCCGTGATCAAATCTGGACTTAACAACCGTCCGTTCCAGGTTTTTTGATTTTGCCAATACCACACAAACCAAAGAAGAGTTGCCCACTTTCCTGCTTGTTCTGGTGAGCTATTGTTCAATGCAGCACTCCACCACAGACTGTAATCATGTGTTGTCAACTATTTGAAGCTTACTAAATTCGATGAAGCCCATATCCGTTCGGTAACAGGACAGATGAGAAGAATATGAGATATGGATTCATCTTGATTTCGAAAAAATGGACAATATAACTCGATATCCACGCGACGTGAGTAGAGGGCTACTTTTGTTGGGATAAAGTTCCAGGCAGAGCGCCAAAGGAAATTTTTAACTTTAGGAGGACACTGAACTTGCCATAGCCTCCTCCAAGGAGCATTACGAACCTCTTCGGGAGGGCCAGGGAGGTCATCCGTCAATGCATAGTAGGCCGTTTTCACACTATAAACACCTTTCCTGTCTCTCCTCCAACATATCTGATCATCACAGATCCGATTAGAAATAGGGACTTGTAAAATAGCCCGAACATCATCCGGATTAAACGAATCAGCAAGTAACTCACAATTCCATTGCCCGTCGCGAATCAATCTATCAACCGTCCATTCCATGTTATCCTCAGATTGAACAGTACACGGCAGCCCCGTTACAGTATTTAACCATTTGTCATGCCAGATTCGAGTATGCCTTCCATGGCCAATACGGTTACCAGTTTCGCGCCTGATCAAAGGTTGCGTTTGATAGATGCTTGCCCATATAGCACTGGGATTGTAGCCCAAAACTGCATCTCTGAAGTCTGAGCGAGGGAAATACCGAGCTTTAAATAGTCTACTAACCAAAGATTGAGGGTCCGTCAAGAATTTCCATGCCTGTTTTCCAAGGAGCGCGAGATTGAATTCATGGAATAGTCTAAAATTCATACCACCCCATTCTCGCCTCAAACATAGCGCCTTCCACGCTTTCCATTTTATTCCATGGTCCCACCAGTAAGCATTCAGAATGATCTCGAGTCTATGGCAAATTGATTTATGCAGCAGGAATACCTGGAATACATAAGATGGAATGGACTGAGCCACTGCTTTAATCAGAACCTCCTTACCACTTTATGAAAGTCGTTTGCTATGCCAACCACGTACCTTGCGCTGGAGCCTGTCGACAATATAACTGAAAGCTGCCGTGCGATTTCGCCCCACAGACGACGGAAGGCCCAGGTAGTAACCTTGACTGTCTGTTTGTTGAACCTGGAAGAAGCTTGCTAATTCAGTTCTTTTAGCAATCAGGACCTTTGAGCTGAAAGCTATCTTGGATTTGGTGAAATTGATCTTCTGCCCGGAAGCTTGTTCGTATTTGTGAAATATACTTCGAACGGTGTCTCTTTCTCCAAGAGTGGCTCTGAGGAAGAAGTAACTGTCGTCAGCACAGAGTAAGTGGGAGATCATAGGGCCCCCGCGGCTAATACGACAGCCGTGAATGCTACCAGAGGCTTCAGCTTGATAAAGTAGGGTAGACAGAACTTCAGTACAAAGGATGAAGAGATAGGGGGAGATTGGATCCCCTTGTCGGAGACCTCTTGTTGGCTTAAATACGGGGAAGGCAGCATTGCTATTAGATATCTGATACTCTACGGATGAAACACAACTCATTACAAGTCCAATGAACTGAGCCGAAAAGTCGAACCTGATCATAACTGCTTCCAAAAAACTCCATTCCACTCTATCATAAGCCTTTGTCATGTCAACTTTCAGCGCCACATAACCTTTGCTACCATGCCCAACTTCATAGGCAATCAGGATGTTATCAGTAATCGACCTCTTTGGGACAAAAGCGCTCTGTGCAGGAGATATGATATGATTTAGAATCCTTTTTAACCGGTTTGCAATGGTTTTGGTCATAATTTTAACCAAAACATTACACAAAGCAATAGGGCGTAAATCAGAGATAGAGACAGACAGATTCTTTTTTGGGATTAATACCAGATTAATGCAGTTTAAACTGGGAGGGATAAGGCCAGAGTTTAAGCAATTTGTGCAGTAAAGGAGAATATCAGGCCTCAGTACCTGCCAATGCTGTTGGTAGAAACCAGAATTGAGCCCGTCTGGACCCGGAGACTTGTCAGGGTGCATAGAGAAAACTGCTTTTTCAACTTCATCTTCAGAGAAAGGCCGAGAGAGCTGATGTTTCATATCAGGAGGGACTTTTGTCTGTATAGAATCCACAATTTCAAGGCCCAAACATCCCTATGACTGAAAAAGAGAGTAAAAGTGATCTTGAATACTGTCGGCTAGATCAGCCTGCCAAGTGTGAAAGACGCCCGCCTCGTCAGTTAAACCCATGAAATTGTTCTTTCTTTTTCTTGTCCGTACTAAAGAGTGGAAAAAATGCGAATTTTGGTCACCTTCGTGCAGCCATTGGATTTTGGGGGCGCTGTTTCCAGTAAACCTCTTGCTCAAGGCGGACTTTGTCGAGTTTTAAACTCGCTGTACGGTAATCATCTGTATCCACCGACCCCCTAAGCTCCTCAAGTCGGTTCCGAAGCTGACGAGTACGACCTCTGAACTTTCCTCTAAATTTTCTGCCCCATACTTCCAGTTTTCCTCAGCATTATAGAAGGCGATCAGGAAAAGCTCTTCCGTCATTGCTATTCCATGCATCAGCAACAACTTGTTTACAATCTATTTCTAGTCCCTAAGAATTTTCATATCTGAACTGATTTACTGCTGTCTGCACCAAATTCTCAGGCCGTAGGACCAGCGCAGAATGATCAGATTGCATTGTTGCTACATTTAGAATAGAGGCTAGCGGGAAACGATCATGTTGATAGGGGAATTTTGTCCCTATCTTTTAACGTGAATTACGGTCTAATTGTGGGCTAAATAAGTGAGTTTAATTACAAAAATAATGTGTTTTTAATAAAATAACAAAATAAAAATAAATTTTATGCTTTTGATTAATTCCCTTTGTTTTTAGTTAATTTCGGAAAAATAAACGTCAAGCTAACTCGGCTGTCGAGAATTGTATTTCGCAGGTACGAGCAAAGGAGTAAAACCCACCGACACACACGCGTCGTCTCTATTAATACGCAGGGCGTACATGAGCAATTCTTCAATCTAAGTTTCAGAAGCTCAGGTACGCGGGGCATGTTCCAAGCCACACGGGGCGCCAAAGACATGATTCAAGTGATTGAACTCCAGAGACTCAACCACGCGGGGCGTACTCCAACCTACGCGGGGCGTGGTTATGACAAACAGTCTGAATCTGATCCACACACAGTCAATTACCAACGGAATGGGAAAACACGCGGGGCGTCTGCCTGTCCACGCGGGGCGTGTTCATGACATCAGGCCTGAATCTTATCCTCATGCAGGAAATTGTCAACGGAATGGGAAAATATGCAGGGCGCCTGCCTGTCCACGTGGGGCGTGTCCTGGGAAAACTGCAGAAATAATGCAACTTGTGTATTTACGATTCTACCCCCGAGCTTGATGTATAAGTAAGAGTGATTAGCACTCATTTCGGTATTTAATTTTCTATGTATTAGAATTCCTCACACCTTGAGAGCTTGTATAATCCTCCCGTTACTCCGTCCAAGTTCCGCTCCATCCGCATTCACCAAGCTCGAGAGTTCCACCTCCAAGTCCTAAGAGACGACTTTGAGTCCGGTTAGCTAGTCTTAAGGGCCGATTCTTCTTCCCTTTCTACTTGTTAATTAGCTTGTACTCTTTCTATGTACTAGGCTTGGTTGTATCCCGTATTTTCGTATTCCATATTTATAATACATGATTTACGATTCCATTTTCACTATACGTGTTAATGTTTATTTCTTGCTTTGATACTTATAATTGATTATTCTGTAGGTCGTTTACGAGCTTCGAAATCTATTAGGAATCACATAGGTGTTGCCTCACCGGAGTTGACAAACCGGAAACCGTAGGAATTGACGAGCCACGGAACTTACGGGCCCTAGTTTCTGATCCTATCTTAGAGTCGCCTTAAGGGGAAATCACGACTCTAGAACCTCACGGAGTTGTTCGGTCTATAAATAGTCGTCTTTGCAAGAGTAAATCATTAATCGTATATATTTCGTGTTGTTTGTCATAGGTTATAACTTATCATCACCCGTATCACTCTAAGAGGGCTTGAAATACATGAAAATTGCCTCACCCGTAGTCTAGGAGTAGTTTATAGTTGTCACCCAACCAACTAAAGTATTCACCGCTTAGATAACGTATAAAACCGAGTAGTTTAATACTTGTAGTTATAAATCCCATGGATTCGATACCCGGTCTTAACCGGATTATTACTTGATACGATGGGGTACACTTGCCCCTACGTAGTAGCGTCTAGTAGAGTTAGAGCACTTAGAAAGATTATATCCATAACCCTAGCACACACTTATCATCGTATTATTACCGCTCTACCGGATTACGCATCACATGCCAGCGTTGATTGGCAACACCACGGTCAAGCTTCTCCTCAATGCATACTTCCCCAGCCCTCCTTCGGAACCAAGTGAACGGGTAGTGATAGGGGTCAAAACCCCCTATCTTTGGGTATGGTTTTAGAACGGGTTTTAGCATTATTTAGTTAATAAAAGAGCAATTCTCGCATTTAAATGCTTTTGTGTGAGTTAGTTAGAAATTGGAAATGTTTTATTTACTTTTCGTTGGTTAGGCTCGTTTTATGATCAATTTAGGCAAATAGGGCCAAAATGGCATGCATATTATAATTCCGTTATCTTTTGAAGCTAATTGATCCGTCAAAAGTCGCACCAAACAAAGCGTTTGCTCAAAATGAGCGATTGACGGGTCAATTTAGCCTTTGGACTAATGCTATCTGGAGTTTTTGTGCATGCGCAGGGATAAGTTCGGGCGAAAAAACACACTTTTGGCATTCAGTGACTGCGTAGAGGCGTGCCGGGCAAGACTGCTCGATGAATTGGCCTATTTAGGCCAGCTCGCCGAGCAGGCCCTCAGGGGCCTGCTCGGGCGAGTAGGGAGCCTGCTCGCGACGAGCAGTGCCTGCTCGCCGAGCAGCTCGCCCTGCTCGGCGAGCAGACCTGCGGGAATTGGTCAAAAAGACCAATTCCGCCCCACGACTTCACGATCGGCCCCACAACTTCCTACCTGCATAAGGACACGAAATAGGTCATCAAAAGGGCCCGAACCACGCCTATAAATAGGATTTTTCCAATGTAAATAGATATCTTTCATTAATTGTAAATTACTTTAGCTTTCCCCTTGAATTTCCTCTCCATCTCCTCCATCTTCTTCGACCTCCATTGAAGCTCCTTCAAAGCTGTTCTTCGAGGAATATTCAAGGTCCGTCCTTAAGACCTAGGAAGCCGATTGCAGAGTAGACAGGTTCCTTGAAAGGGATTTTCGTATCTCCTTTTACCTTTCCTTGTTTGTACTCTTTGATACAATCTATGAATCCTAGGCTAATTGTATCCTACGATATTATTCTTCATCTTTAATAATATTTTAGCTCTTGTTTTGTTCTATGCTTATTTGTTTAATCTTTGTCTTACGCTTTATTCAATTGGTTTAACTCATTCAAAAGCCCCAAAATCTAGTAGGCACATATTGTGAGCTGAATCTGACCTAGTTAGAGCATAGGAGATTGGCGACCTCTTAGTTGATTAAGCCCAAATTGTTGAGCCTTAGACCTAGTTTCGGCCTTACAAGGGAATCACGCACTAGGAACTTCAGGAGGGTAAGTAGGGTTAATCGCCTTGAATACAAGTGACTTAGATTAGGTTTTTAATCAATAGACCTAACAACCTAACTTCATTATTATCATTCATACCATGTTCCTTCGGGTAATTGCATTAGTGAAAGATCACCTAGGAGTAGTATAACTTAATTAGGAGTAGTTTAACTTAATTAGGCGTAGAATAACTTAGTTAGAATTAGTATAATTTAGCTAGGAGTAGCGTAATTCAACCTAGGAGTAGATTAACTAAAACAAACAAACTCGAAACCCACAAAGCCTAGATAACACCTGAGACCAAGTAATTCGATACTTGTGGTAAATAAGTCCTGTGGATTCGATACCTGGACTTTCCAGATTTATAACTTGATAACGACGGGGTACACTTATCCCTGAGATCGGCCTTCCTCCACAACCGCGGAAGGCCGCGTCAGGTAGCCATTCATAGCAACTTCAGATAATTCACAGAAGTCTAAGACATCATTAAAACCTGATAATAATTGAGATGGGTGTCTCTGACCACCTTTCTTTTCAAACGAGTACAGCATATCGTTGAAATCACCCACCACTATCCAAGCCATATCAGATAATCTATAAAGATCTTTGAGGCATTGCCATGAGAGTGCGCGTCTACCTCTTTCCGGGAGACCATAGAAACCTGTAAGCCGCCATGGTTGCATATTCTCTGAACTGACTGTAACATCGATAAAGTGCGCACCGTATTTGAGAAGGCTAACAGATGTGTTCTAACGCCACAGCAAAGCTAGGCCTCCTCCTCCACGAACACTGTTAACTGCAAATTGATTTTCGAAACCAAGGGAAATTTTTAGACTATTAATCGTATTAGAACCCACCATTGTTTCCATGAGGAAGATAATAACGGGTTTGTAGGTCTGAACGAGCTCTTTAAGCTCTCTGACTGTCTCGAGGTTGCCCACGCCCCGACAGTTCCAACTGATACAACTCATAGCGTCCGACCGGTCCGCTCAGCGGAACCTACCGATATCTCTATTTCATTATCAATATTGTCCTTAAGTGAATCCTGATCAGTAGTCTCAGTTCTTTTGTGTTTTGGGTCTGTCACTTGCAGCACTTAATTCTCCGTTTTTTGAATTGTTTCTGCATTCTCTTTATCCTATTTGAGGGCTGTTTCAATATTCGGATGTGGGATCATCTGGGTTGGCTGATTTACTTTGTCATGGAAAGCCTGGTTTTCCTTGGATTCGTGGTTAGTGGCAATGGGGTCCAAGTTGATGGGGGAAAAGGTAAGAGCCATCCGAGAATGGCCTACTCAGAGGAACGTAGGGGATATCAGGAGTTTTCATGGGCTAGCAAAATTTTATCGCCGATTCATCAAGAACTTCAGTCCCATAGTGGCCCCATTGACGGAGTGCTTGAAGAAAGGAAAGGGATTCGCATGGGCAGATGCCCAAGAGGAGAGCTTCGCCCTGATCAAAGAGAAGTTGAGTACCGCGCCCGTGCTGGCGTATCCCAATTTTGACAAACTATTCGAAGTTGAATGCGATGCTAGTGGAGTTGGGATTGGTGGAGTCTTGATGCAAGAAAAGAGACCCATTGCATATTTCAGTGAAAAACTCTGTGAGGCAAGGGAAAAGTGGGCCACATATGATCAAGAATATTATGCCGTAGTTAGGGCATTAAAGGTATGGGAGCATTACTTAGTAGGGAAATAATTCATTCTCTACACCGACCACTAAGCCCTCAAGTACCTGGGAAATTAGAAGCAACTTCGAAGCTCCATGCATGCCCGGTGGTCCGCCTTCATAGATAAGTTCCCCTATAAGCTTATCCATAAGGCTGGAAGACAGAACAAGGTGGCGGGCGCCTTGAGTCGAAGGGTGTCACTAATAAAGACAGTAAACCTGGAAACCGATTGTTTTGAACACATCCGAGGAGAATACTTTACGGATCCTGATTTTGGCAGTAACTGGGAAAAGTGTCAGCACCAGCATGGGGATGGGGCGTATCACCTGATGGATGAGTACCTCATGAGGGGCAACCAACTTTGCTTACCCTGCACTTCCATCCGCGAGAAGGTTGTTCGTGATCTACATGGCGGATCCCTTGGAGGGCATTTTGGGCGAGACAAGACAAATGAAGTCGTGAGTTCCCGTTATTTCTGGCCTAAAATAAGGAGAGATGTTGCCTACTTAGTAGAACGATGCTATATTTGCCAGACCGCCAAGGGACGCACTACAAATGCTGGCTTGCAGCTACCTTTGCCTGTGCCAGAGACCATATGGGAGGATCTATCCATGGACTTTGTCCTAGGGTTACCCAGAACTCAGAGAGGCATGGATTCCATCTTTGTTGTGGTTGATCGGTTTTCAAAGATGGCCCACTTCATACCATGTCGGAAAACTAATGATGCCTCAGCGACTGCTAAGCTATTCTTCAAAGAGATTGTCAGGCTACATGGTGTACCTAAGAGCATTGTCTCGGATCGTGATACGAAGTTCCTCAGTCACTTCTGGCGGACGTTGTGGGCTCTGTTTGATACGTCTCTGAAGTTCAGTACCACCGCCCACCCTCAAACAGACGGACAGACCGAGGTGGTCAATAGAACTTTGGGAAACCTACTACGCAACAAATGTAAGGATAAGCCCAGGATGTGGGATGTGGTTTTAGCCCAAGCTGAGTTCGCCTACAATGGCTCTGTACATTCGAGAACCGGGAGATCCCCATTTGAGGTGGTATACACGAAGACCCCGAATCACGTCCTTGATATAGCCCATCTTCCTAAAGGAAACGTGACTGCCAATCAGCTGGCCAAGGATTATGTACAAATGCACCAAGAGGTGAGAGAAACTCTTGAGGAGAAAGGCTAAAGTGGATGAGCACCGCAGGGACCTACAGTTTGAAGTTGGGGATGAGGTTATGGTATATTTGGGCAAAGAGAGACTCGCCAACGCCACAAGCAGCAAGCTTCGACCTAGGAAATACGGGCCATATAAGGTCACCAAGAAGGTCAATGCCAATTCCTATCATATAACATTACCGAATTGGCTTGGTAAAATCTCACCGACGTTCAACATCCGTGACCTTAGCCCGTGGAAGTCGGATGGTCCTTTGAAGTTCAACACAGACAAATCAGTGTCGAATTCTTTTAAAGAAGGAGAGAATGATGCGGACATCCTAACTGGGATCACTGATCACACGCGCTCTGGCGGATGCTCAGACATCAGACCCACGGAGGTTGCACCTAGGAGGGCGGATCCCCAGGACATACGAGCGGGGTGGATCTAGGAGTACACAAGGAGGCGAATCAACATCTACCCCTGGGCGGATCTCTAGGTTTACTTCCTCCCGAAGTAATTCACCAACAACCTTGACAATCCGTACCTGTACCATTGTACTGATTGTCGGGGCGTATCACCTAGTTTACCCTTTTATGGATAGCCTTATTGAAACCCTAGTAGGGGTAATCCTCGTCTTTTATTATCATTAGGGGGATGTATTTAAACCCTCATTTTGTAAGGATGAACCAACTTTTATCAATAAAAAAACATTCTCTTTGAGAACTTAAGGTTTATACCTTGTTATTGGGATTCACTCCTTCTAGTTTAGCTAGAGAAGAACCTCTTTGTTGGTTTACGATTAAAACCTCCATTTATCGCTTTCAATCTGTATCAGATTCTTTATAAATTATGTTCTATGAGTTATATTTTAGGCCCAGAGCTTATAAATTAGTTATATGGTTTGTTTTTAAGGATGTATATAATTTATATTTCAAAATCTAAGATTTATAAATTAGAAACTAGGATTTATATTTTATGGTTAAAGGTTTATAAATTAAAGTTTAGAGTTTATATTTTAATGTTTAAAAAACATGACAATATATTTTTAACATATAAAAATAAAAATCTTTTAAATAAACATATGAAACAAATATATATTAAACAGATAATATAGATTTTATTTGCTAATATCCTGGAGCAGCAGTTGAAGAGAAGAAATGGTCTAGCAATAAAATAACAAAATAAATAAATAAATATGCCACTTTCATAGTCATTTATAACTGCCTTTCTCTTTCATCCATTCTTGGGTAATATATGCTTTCATGTATTAGATGTGTTAATTAGATTTTACAGATGTTTGTGCTATTACATCAGTGAAAACCAACGTCAATTGTAACTTATTGAATGTGCAGAGAAATACCTGACAGTGAGATTCTTGATGATATGTGCTTTAGCAAGTCTGAGGTTGGGAGATTTTCACAATAGGTCTTTGTTTGTAAATTGTTTCATCATATCAACAAGTAAAGAAGTCATTTAAAAAAAAAATTGATGTTGTATAATGAAAGTTATTTTAAACTATAGAGATTCTTGCTGAATATTTGCTTAAAATGAAAGGTTGACATTATGTGCTTGGAACTTTAGATTTTTGAATGGTTGCTGGATTTTTTTTAATAGACTACTTTTTTTTTGAATGAAAGATTGAGTATTATAAATTAATGAATATTTGAAGCCAATAGGCTAACAAATTGCGAAGGAATAGACGTTGTTACAATTGGAATTGAAGCAGATAAGCCTAGTCTGGAAAAGGCATCTGCCACTTGATTTGCTGATCGCCGCACAAAGCCGAAAACACAGCATGGCAGTGAATCCGCAATAAAGCGACAATCAGAAAGAATAAGTCCTAAACTAGAAAAATTTGCTTCATCTTCGTTTTGTAGAGCTTGAATGACGGTTTGAGAATCTCCTTCCACACATACCATTGTCTCTCCTCTCTCCTTTATCCAGCTGAGAGCTTCCCTGCACGATATCGCCTCAGCAATAAGTGGATCAGAAATCCCACTAATTCGTTGAAACCTGGCAGCCACAAAAGAACTAGTAACACTTCTAATAACTGCGCCAATACCACTAAAGCCTTCCACCTGGTTTACTGCTGCATCGAAATTTACTTTTAAACCGCTTTGAGGGGCAGACCAGAGTTCAGGATGTCGAGTATCAGTTGCAGCAGCACCATAGCGTCCCATTTTCTGCATTTCTGTCCATCTGCGCAGAAACTCGGTAGCTCGGCCCGTGATCAAATCTGGACTTAACAACCGTCCGTTCCAGGTTTTTTGATTTTGCCAATACCACACAAACCAAAGAAGAGTTGCCCACTTTCCTGCTTGTTCTGGTGAGCTATTGTTCAATGCAGCACTCCACCACAGACTGTAATCATGTGTTGTCAACTATTTGAAGCTTACTAAATTCGATGAAGCCCATATCCGTTCGGTAACAGGACAGATGAGAAGAATATGAGATATGGATTCATCTTGATTTCGACAAAATGGACAATATAACTCGATATCCACGCGACGTGAGTAGAGGGCTACTTTTGTTGGGATAAAGTTCCAGGCAGAGCGCCAAAGGAAATTTTTAACTTTAGGAGGACACTGAACTTGCCATAGCCTCCTCCAAGGAGCATTACGAACCTCTTCGGGAGGGCCAGGGAGGTCATCCGTCAATGCATAGTAGGCCGTTTTCACACTATAAACACCTTTCCTGTCTCTCCTCCAACATATCTGATCATCACAGATCCGATTAGAAATAGGGACTTGTAAAATAGCCCGAACATCATCCGGATTAAACGAATCAGCAAGTAACTCACAATTCCATTGCCCGTCGCGAATCAATCTATCAACCGTCCATTCCATGTTATCCTCAGATTGAACAGTACACTGCAGCCCCGTTACAGTATTTAACCATTTGTCATGCCAGATTCGAGTATGCCTTCCATGGCCAATACGGTTACCAGTTTCGCGCCTGATCAAAGGTTGCGTTTGATAGATGCTTGCCCATATAGCACTGGGATTGTAGCCCAAAACTGCATCTCTGAAGTCTGAGCGAGGGAAATACCGAGCTTTAAATAGTCTACTAACCAAAGATTGAGGGTCCGTTAAGAATTTCCATGCCTGTTTTCCAAGGAGTGCGAGATTGAATTCATGGAATAGTCTAAAATTCATGCCACCCCATTCTCGCCTCAAACATAGCGCCTTCCACGCTTTCCATTTTATTCCATGGTCCCACCAGTAAGCATTCAGAATGATCTCGAGTCTATGGCAAATTGATTTATGCAGCAGGAATACCTGGAATACATAAGATGGAATGGACTGAGCCACTGCTTTAATCAGAACCTCCTTACCACTTTATGAAAGTCGTTTGCTATGCCAACCACGTACCTTGCGCTGGAGCCTGTCGACAATATAACTGAAAGCTGCCGTGCGATTTCGCCCCACAGACGACGGAAGGCCCAGGTAGTAACCTTGACTGTCTGTTTGTTGAACCTGGAAGAAGCTTGCTAATTCAGTTCTTTTAGCAATCAGGACCTTTGAGCTGAAAGCTATCTTGGATTTGGTGAAATTGATCTTCTGCTCGGAAGCTTGTTCGTATTTGTGAAATATACTTTGAACGGTGTCGCTTTCTCCAAGAGTGGCTCTGAGGAAGAAGTAACTGTCGTCAGCACAGAGTAAGTGGGAGATCATAGGGCCCCCGCGGCTAATACGACAGCCGTGAATGCTACCAGAGGCTTCAGCTTGATAAAGTAGGGTAGACAGAACTTCAGTACAAAGGATGAAGAGATAGGGGGAGATTGGATCCCCTTGTCGGAGACCTCTTGTTGGCTTAAATACGGGGAAGGCAGCATTGCTATTAGATATCTGATACTCTACGGATGAAACACAACTCATTACAAGTCCAATGAACTGAGCCGAAAAGTCGAACCTGATCATAACTGCTTCCAAAAAACTCCATTCCACTCTATCATAAGCCTTTGTCATGTCAACTTTCAGCGCCACATAACCTTTGCTACCATGCCCAACTTCATAGGCAATCAGGATGTTATCAGTAATCGACCTCTTTGGGACAAAAGCGCTCTGTGCAGGAGATATGATATGATTTAGAATCCTTTTTAACCGGTTTGCAATGGTTTTGGTCATAATTTTAACCAAAACATTACACAAAGCAATAGGGCGTAAATCAGAGATAGAGACAGACAGATTCTTTTTTGGGATTAATACCAGATTAATGCAGTTTAAACTGGGAGGGATAAGGCCAGAGTTTAAGCAATTTGTGCAGTAAAGGAGAATATCAGGCCTCAGTACCTGCCAATGCTGTTGGTAGAAACCAGAATTGAGCCCGTCTGGACCCGGAGACTTGTCAGGGTGCATAGAGAAAACTGCTTTTTCAACTTCATCTTCAGAGAAAGGCCGAGAGAGCTGATGTTTCATATCAGGAGGGACTTTTGTCTGTATAGAATCCACAATTTCAAGGCCCAAACATCCCTATGACTGAAAAAGAGAGTAAAAGTGATCTTGAATACTGTCGGCTAGATCAGCCTGCCAAGTGTGAAAGACGCCCGCCTCGTCAGTTAAACCCATGAAATTGTTCTTTCTTTTTCTTGTCCGTACTAAAGAGTGGAAAAAATGCGAATTTTGGTCACCTTCGTGCAGCCATTGGATTTTGGGGGCGCTGTTTCCAGTAAACCTCTTGCTCAAGGCGGACTTTGTCGAGTTTTAAACTCGCTGTACGGTAATCATCTGTATCCACCGACCCCCTAAGCTCCTCAAGTCGGTTCCGAAGCTGACGAGTACGACCTCTGAACTTTCCTCTAAATTTTCTGCCCCATACTTCCAGTTTTCCTCAGCATTATAGAAGGCGATCAGGAAAAGCTCTTCCGTCATTGCTATTCCATGCATCAGCAACAACTTGTTTACAATCTATTTCTAGTCCCTAAGAATTTTCATATCTGAACTGATTTACTGCTGTCTGCACCAAATTCTCAGGCCGTAGGACCAGCGCAGAATGATCAGATTGCATTGTTGCTACATTTAGAATAGAGGCTAGCGGGAAACGATCATGTTGATAGGGGAATTTTGTCCCTATCTTTTAACGTGAATTACGGTCTAATTGTGGGCTAAATAAGTGAGTTTAATTACAAAAATAATGTGTTTTTAATAAAATAACAAAATAAAAATAAATTTTATGCTTTTGATTAATTCCCTTTGTTTTTAGTTAATTTCGGAAAAATAAACGTCAAGCTAACTCGGCTGTCGAGAATTGTATTTCGCAGGTACGAGCAAAGGAGTAAAACCCACCGACACACACGCGTCGTCTCTATTAATACGCAGGGCGTACATGAGCAATTCTTCAATCTAAGTTTCAGAAGCTCAGGTACGCGGGGCATGTTCCAAGCCACACGGGGCGCCAAAGACATGATTCAAGTGATTGAACTCCAGAGACTCAACCACGCGGGGCGTACTCCAACCTACGCGGGGCGTGGTTATGACAAACAGTCTGAATCTGATCCACACACAGTCAATTATCAACGGAATGGGAAAACACGCGGGGCGTCTGCCTGTCCACGCGGGGCGTGTTCATCACATCAGGCCTGAATCTTATCCTCATGCAGGAAATTGTCAACGGAATGGGAAAATATGCAGGGCGCCTGCCTGTCCACGTGGGGCGTGTCCTGGGAAAACTGCAGAAATAATGCAACTTGTGTATTTATGATTCTACCCCCGAGCTTGATGTATAAGTAAGAGTGATTAGCACTCATTTCGGTATTTAATTTTCTATGTATTAGAATTCCTCACACCTTGAGAGCTTGTATAATCCTCCCGTTACTCCGTCGAAGTTCCGCTCCATCCGCATTCACCAAGCTCGAGAGTTCCACCTCCAAGTCCTAAGAGACGACTTTGAGTCCGGTTAGCTAGTCTTAAGGGCCGATTCTTCTTCCCTTTCTACTTGTTAATTAGCTTGTACTCTTTCTATGTACTAGGCTTGGTTGTATCCCGTATTTTCGTATTCCATATTTATAATACATGATTTACGATTCCATTTTCACTATACGTGTTAATGTTTATTTCTTGCTTTGATACTTATAATTGATTATTCTGTAGGTCGTTTACGAGCTTCGAAATCTATTAGGAATCACATAGGTGTTGCCTCACCGGAGTTGACAAACCGGAAACCGTAGGAATTGACGAGCCACGGAACTTACGGGCCCTAGTTTCTGATCCTAAGAATTAGAGTCGCCTTAAGGGGAAATCACGACTCTAGAACCTCACGGAGTTGTTCGGTCTATAAATAGTCGTCTTTGCAAGAGTAAATCATTAATCGTATATATTTCGTGTTGTTTGTCATAGGTTATAACTTATCATCACCCGTATCACTCTAAGAGGGCTTGAAATACATGAAAATTGCCTCACCCGTAGTCTAGGAGTAGTTTATATTTGTCACCCAACCAACTAAAGTATTCACCGCTTAGATAACGTATAAAACCGAGTAGTTTAATACTTGTAGTTATAAATCCCATGGATTCGATACCCGGTCTTAACCGGATTATTACTTGATACGATGGGGTACACTTGCCCCTACGTAGTAGCGTCTAGTAGAGTTAGAGCACTTAGAAAGATTATATCCATAACCCTAGCACACACTTATCATCGTATTATTACCGCTCTACCGGACTACGCATCACATGCCAGCGTTGATTGGCAACACCACGGTCAAGCTTCTCCTCAATGCATACTTCCCCAGCCCTCCTTCGGAACCAAGTGAACGGGTAGTGATAGGGGTCAAAACCCCCTATCTTTGGGTATGGTTTTAGAACGGGTTTTAGCATTATTTAGTTAATAAAAGAGCAATTCTCGCATTTAAATGCTTTTGTGTGAGTTAGTTAGAAATTGGAAATGTTTTATTTACTTTTCGTTGGTTAGGCTCGTTTTATGATCAATTTAGGCAAATAGGGCCAAAATGGCATGCATATTATAATTCCGTTATCTTTTGAAGCTAATTGATCCGTCAAAAGTCGCACCAAACAAAGCGTTTGCTCAAAATGAGCGATTGACGGGTCAATTTAGCCTTTGGACTAATGCTATCTGGAGTTTTTGTGCATGCGCAGGGATAAGTTCGGGCGAAAAAACACACTTTTGGCATTCAGTGACTGCGTAGAGGCGTGCCGGGCAAGACTGCTCGATGAATTGGCCTATTTAGGCCAGCTCGCCGAGCAGGCCCTCAGGGGCCTGCTCGGGCGAGTAGGGAGCCTGCTCGCGACGAGCAGTGCCTGCTCGCCCTGCTCGGCGAGCAGACCTGCGGGAATTGGTCAAAAAGACCAATTCCGCCCCACGACTTCACGATCGGCCCACAACTTCCTACCTGCATAAGGACACGAAATAGGTCATCAAAAGGGCCCGAACCACGCCTATAAATAGGATTTTTCCAATGTAAATAGATATCTTTCATTAATTGTAAATTACTTTAGCTTTCCCCTTGAATTTCCTCTCCATCTCCTCCATCTTCTTCGACCTCCATTGAAGCTCCTTCAAAGCTGTTCTTCGAGGAATATTCAAGGTCCGTCCTTAAGACCTAGGAAGCCGATTGCAGAGTAGACAGGTTCCTTGAAAGGGATTTTCGTATCTCCTTTTACCTTTCCTTGTTTGTACTCTTTGATACAATCTATGAATCCTAGGCTAATTGTATCCTACGATATTATTCTTCATCTTTAATAATATTTTAGCTCTTGTTTTGTTCTATGCTTATTTGTTTAATCTTTGTCTTACGCTTTATTCAATTGGTTTAACTCATTCAAAAGCCCCAAAATCTAGTAGGCACATATTGTGAGCTGAATCTGACCTAGTTAGAGCATAGGAGATTGGCGACCTCTTAGTTGATTAAGCCCAAATTGCTGAGCCTTAGACCTAGTTTCGGCCTTACAAGGGAATCACGCACTAGGAACTTCAGGAGGGTAAGTAGGGTTAATCGCCTTGAATACAAGTGACTTAGATTAGGTTTTTAATCAATAGACCTAACAACCTAACTTCATTATTATCATTCATACCATGTTCCTTCGGGTAATTGCATTAGTGAAAGATCACCTAGGAGTAGTATAACTTAATTAGGAGTAGTTTAACTTAATTAGGCGTAGAATAACTTAGTTAGAATTAGTATAATTTAGCTAGGAGTAGCGTAATTCAACCTAGGAGTAGATTAACTAAAACAAACAAACTCGAAACCCACAAAGCCTAGATAACACCTGAGACCAAGTAATTCGATACTTGTGGTAAATAAGTCCTGTGGATTCGATACCTGGACTTTCCAGATTTATAACTTGATAACGACGGGGTACACTTATCCCTGAGATCGGCCTTCCTCCACAACCGCGGAAGGCCGCGTCAGGTAGCCATTCATAGCAACTTCAGATAATTCACAGAAGTCTAAGACATCATTAAAACCTGATAATAATTGAGATGGGTGTCTCTGACCACCTTTCTTTTCAAACGAGTACAGCATATCGTTGAAATCACCCACCACTATCCAAGCCATATCAGATAATCTATAAAGATCTTTGAGGCATTGCCATGAGAGTGCGCGTCTACCTCTTTCCGGGAGACCATAGAAACCTGTAAGCCGCCATGGTTGCATATTCTCTGAACTGACTGTAACATCGATAAAGTGCGCACCGTATTTGAGAAGGCTAACAGATGTGTTCTGACGCCACAGCAAAGCTAGGCCTCCTCCTCCACGAACACTGTTAACTGCAAATTGATTTTCGAAACCAAGGGAAATTTTTAGACTATTAATCGTATTAGAACCCACCATTGTTTCCATGAGGAAGATAATAACGGGTTTGTAGGTCTGAACGAGCTCTTTAAGCTCTCTGACTGTCTCGAGGTTGCCCACGCCCCGACAGTTCCAACTGATACAACTCATAGCGTCCGACCGGTCCGCTCAGCGGAACCTACCGATATCTCTATTTCATTATCAATATTGTCCTTAAGTGAATCCTGATCAGTAGTCTCAGTTCTTTTGTGTTTTGGGTCTGTCACTTGCAGCACTTAATTCTCCGTTTTTTGAATTGTTTCTGCATTCTCTTTATCCTATTTGCGGGCTGTTTCAATATTCGGATGTGGGATCATCTGTGTTGGCTGATTTACTTTGTCATGGAAAGCCTGGTTTTCCTTGGATTCGTGGTTAGTGGCAATGGGGTCCAAGTTGATGGGGGAAAAGGTAAGAGCCATCCGAGAATGGCCTACTCAGAGGAACGTAGGGGATATCAGGAGTTTTCATGGGCTAGCAAAATTTTATCGCCGATTCATCAAGAACTTCAGTCCCATAGTGGCCCCGTTGACGGAGTGCTTGAAGAAAGGAAAGGGATTCGCATGGGCAGATGCCCAAGAGGAGAGCTTCGCCCTGATCAAAGAGAAGTTGAGTACCGCGCCCGTGCTGGCGTATCCCAATTTTGACAAACTATTCGAAGTTGAATGCGATGCTAGTGGAGTTGGGATTGGTGGAGTCTTGATGCAAGAAAAGAGACCCATTGCATATTTCAGTGAAAAACTCTGTGAGGCAAGGGAAAAGTGGGCCACATATGATCAAGAATATTATGCCGTAGTTAGGGCATTAAAGGTATGGGAGCATTACTTAGTAGGGAAATAATTCATTCTCTACACCGACCACTAAGCCCTCAAGTACCTGGGAAGTTAGAAGCAACTTCGAAGCTCCATGCATGCCCGGTGGTCCGCCTTCATAGATAAGTTCCCCTATAAGCTTATCCATAAGGCTGGAAGACAGAACAAGGTGGCGGGCGCCTTGAGTCGAAGGGTGTCACTAATAAAGACAGTAAACCTGGAAACCGATTGTTTTGAACACATCCGAGGAGAATACTTTACGGATCCTGATTTTGGCAGTAACTGGGAAAAGTGTCAGCACCAGCATGGGGATGGGGTGTATCACCTGATGGATGAGTACCTCATGAGGGGCAACCAACTTTGCTTACCCTGCACTTCCATCCGCGAGAAGGTTGTTCGTGATCTACATGGCGGATCCCTTGGAGGGCATTTTGGGCGAGACAAGACAAATGAAGTCGTGAGTTCCCGTTATTTCTGGCCTAAAATAAGGAGAGATGTTGCCTACTTAGTAGAACGATGCTATATTTGCCAGACCGCCAAGGGACGCACTACAAATGCTGGCTTGCAGCTACCTTTGCCTGTGCCAGAGACCATATGGGAGGATCTATCCATGGACTTTGTCCTAGGGTTACCCAGAACTCAGCGTGTCTGGGAGCAGCTCGCAAAAACGCGTCGTAAAGCATATGATGTTTTGGGTCTTGAAGGGCTCGATAAATCGAACACTCCCTTTCTACATGTCCCATCAGACCACAGTAAAAACAGAAGTGGGGCAGTCTTTCATACTTATAGTTAATCCAAACCCAATGTGACACCGAAGTTCCTAATTTCATCCTTCTTCTGAGCGCCTTACTGACATCCAAAAGCACTTGAACCCGCAGATAGCCAATGAAAGGTTCAGAATAGTCACGAGGGTCCGTTCGTAAAACGGCTCCTATGTATGCCCCATATACCACTGTAATTTTTTCCGATCGAAAGCCGCATGGGATGTAATATCCCGAATTTCAGGGATGCATTTGAAAAAAAATCTAATTATTATTTTTATATAATATTAGAACCTTTAGTATATGTTTACTACTAAAATATTGATGATTTCGAAAAAAAAAGAGAATTAAATCAGCACAAATTTTGATTAATTAATTATTTAATTAATAATATATTTCATATAAAATAGAATCCACTAACCCTTATCCTTCTCCTAAATTTAAGCCTTCCATTTTACTTAAACTACCCAACCTCCTAATAAATTAGTAAATAAATAAAACAAAATCAGCTTTCTCTGCGCCAAAAGCTATTAATACACCTGAACATCAAATTGCAAAAGGAATTTCTCTAACTCTTCAAAAAGAAAAAGGTAATTTAGTTTTTTTTATAGTTGTTGTTCTTTTATAAAACATATTTTCATATATTTATATATAGTATTTGATTTTCACTAAACTCGTATTTTAATACCGTTTGTTATATTAATTCACTTGATCCCCCAATAGTTTAGTTTGACTCAATTTTATTTGGGTTGTAGATTTTATTAAGTATGATAGAAAATTTTGGAGTAATTTTAGTTGTATTGATTGAATAGGAAATTTGACGGTATTCAGATGGATTGGGAAAATTGACAACTAAGCTTTGGATTTGGCTATTATTTGGAGTTCGAGGTGAGTGGTTATTATGGTTCATGACACTATTTGTTCGATTTTGAAATCTCCATCATGAAATCTGTTTGATGAAAGTATTATCTTTCTATCCTTTAGTAATTAATATTAAAACGTTTGATAAATATAGTTCTATCTGATTTTTAAATTTGTCTCCTATTTTCGTTCCTTTAAGATAGTTATGATGAACTTTCCTAAAAATGTTATTTGTTCAAATAGCCCTTATTCTAGTTAGATGATAAAATATTTTTTTGAGCTTAAATTTATTTGTCAAATATTCTCTGCATTAGAGCTTAGGCTTCTGGGAACAGGCCTTTTACACTTTTAGTTTTTTTTTAATCATTTACTTTATTTGGAAATGGAAAATTCTTTTGAGTATATTTAATTCTGATAATCGATTGATTTATCTGTTACCATTTGTATTGAAAATCTGAAATTTTATTTGAATTCTGTTATCTGGATATTTAAGTTATTTGAAAAAATATTATGAGATATAATTTACACATTTTGAAACCGGTACATGTGCTCAGTATTATCTGTATCTGTTTTCATGTCTCACTGACCTTCATATTAGGCTTGCATTATTTGTTATTGTTTTATCTGTGTATCTGATTGTCTTGTGTCGGTTGTATTAGAATCATGCATAAGGTCGGTGAAGACATTCTGTATCTGAATCTGGTAGCGCTACCATCTGTGTCTGTTATCTGGCCTTTGGCGATGTGGAATATCATCACTCTGATGTTACTGTACCGTGGTTTTGAGAATTTCTGCAATTTATTATTATTATGCGATTTATTTGATTTGAGTAAATATCGCAATGTTATTTGATTTCTCTGCACCATCATGTTTGATAAATTCTGAAAACAAATTTGAAACTTATCTGCATATCTTCCTGTTCCCCGTCCGTTGTGCTATGATTATCACTCACTGAGATTTTCGCTCGCATAGACGGAAATCTCATACCACGTTGATTTTATATTTTTCAGATTAAAATCTCTATAGCTGCGCAGACATTTGGGTTCGATATTGAAGGAGGATATTGTTAGTTAGATATTGGTATTGTACGTAGTTGGAGACATTTTGAGTATTATGTAGTACATATTTCTTTTTCATCACATTATAAGGTTTTATCAGATAAAATAATAGTATTTTGTAATTTGAATTTGAGGCTAGCATAGGTAGTCTTAATTTATGCGCCGGTCATGGCTAGGTTCGGGTCGTGACATGGGAGGTCATGAAGCTGTATCCAGAATGGAACCTCAATGAGGGGGACTGTGTAAAAGTCTTCCTGTTTCTCGATTCTTCTAAGGACTAGTAGCTTATTGTCGAAAGACCATGGGCCTCCGTTCAAGACCGCATTAACATCAAATATGTGATTGAATTGAAATAAGAAACGACTATTCTCAAGTTCAACGATAGCCATGCTACCAGCTGGTTTCCAGTGTTTAGAGAGTGTAACTTTCATACCTTCGACATTAATAGACCTTCCAGACACAAATCTGCCCACACAGCTCCAGTGAAGATCATATGTTGGCGCGGACTCATTAACAGGGATTATAACTGGGGCCGAGTCTTCTTCCGCCAGCGACAGGTTAAGACAGTTGTTGGTTAGTGATTCCATAGTGAGGGATGAGTCGGCTTGATAAATAAACAAGAAGGAAAAAGTAGGAGGTAAGATGTAGTCGAGTAGCAGAGCCACAACAAAGAATAGGCGATTGGATAGACAAAATTTGGAGATCGGATGAGTAACGCTAGGGTGAGAGAAGCAAAAACTTGGACCCCAATAAAGGGTAAAAGAAAAAACCCTAGCTAGAATCGCAGGGTAAGGACGCTATACCTTACTGTTGAAACACCTTTTCCACAAGATTTTGATTTGACAAAATCATCCATGATTAAGAGGCAATTAAATTTAAATGCTTTGATTTAATTGTACTAATGTGTTTGTTCAATATTGAGTGCAAAAATATATATAAAGTAAAGACAAGACAAAAGTCAGCACAAGCAAAGCTGAGTAGAACGGAACTCAGCATGACATAATGAAAGCTGAGTGGAGTAGAACTCAGTATCAGAAGTTCTCTTCTAAAAAGTTGCCAGAACGAAGCTGACTGAATTAGAAGACTTCTTCAGAAGCGTTTAAACAGAACGGAGCTGACCAAGAAGGAACTCAGCTTAGAAGTTGAACATCCGAAGATAACGAATGAAGCTGAGTGACAGTCAGGACAGCATGAAGGATCCGTTCACTAAAGGACAAACTCTGCCAATCTTCTGCACCAATAATTGGAACCTCGAAGACACACAAAAGACTAATTCCAAGAAACATGGGTCATTGGATTATTGGTAAAAGACAACTGGCGCAAAAAGACAAGTCTGGTGCAATAAGACAAAACCTGACGCCTGAAGAAAACAGAGGAAGGGAATGGCGGAACAGACTGAAGCTGACCAGAATCTGTCCCCCAAAAAGAGCCGTTTTGGTGTTAACGGTAACAACAATTCAAACGATCCAAATCTGCAGTTTTCCTTCTATAAAAGGACAATGAAGAACCTTGGATAATCACAGAAGCATCAAGAGAAAAATACAAAGAGAGAAAATCTTGAAAGCACTCAAATACAAAAAGATCTTACACTAACTTTTCATTCTCTGTGTAAATGCTAGATTGATTGTTTTGTAATCATCTAAAGTGTTCTTTAGTTGAAAAAGAACAAGTTTGTGATCAATAGGAATATTGAGAGTGTTAAGCTGAGTGCTTGGTTGTAAGCATTCAGTGGTAGAGAAATCTAGGTGCTGGGTTGTAGCACTTAGTAGGAGTTGAGAAGACGAATAGAGGAAGGTACTCTTGCATATTCAACTACCTTGTAATTGGTTTGTGCTCTACCGTTAAAGAGCTCAGTATTGGATTCAAAAAGCCCGGAGGACTCTGGGGACTGGACGTAGGCAGAGAGGCCGAACCAGGATAAGTGATACTGAGTAATCTCTAAACTCTCTCTCATATTGCATGTGTTGTTTGCTTTATTTACTCAGCATATAAATTGCCAAATCTAACCTTGAGTAAATAAGTGGTGCTGAGTTAGAAGCTGACCTCCAAGAGTGTCAATTCCTAACTTACAAGAAAATAACTTTAGTCAACATCTGACTAAAGCTGTCTTAAAACATCTCTCACCAAGCTGACCAAAAGCTGAGTTAACAAACTCCTAAAATAACTTCTAGTCAGCATAATTGAACGTGAAAAAGTTATATTAGTTCCTAACCCCCCCCCCTTGGAACTAATTACTAGGGACCAACAAGTGGTATCAGAGCCTAAGCTCTCTACTCAAAGATCTAACAATCTTGAGCTGATCCCTAAAAATGGGTGAGAATAGCACTCGGTTCCTTCCAGGAAACCAAACAACACAGATACTCCCTAAGGGATTATCAATCACTAGACCTCCCCTATTCTTTGGGTCAAATTATACATTCTGGAAGAATTGGATGAAGAACTTTATAAAAGCCACAAACATGAGTGCATGGCTTGCAATTGTTCAAGGTCCACACGTGCCATACAAAACTGTTAACAATGAGAAAATTGTTAAAAGTGAGGCTGAGTGGACAGAGGATGACCTCAGAAAATTACAAAATAATGCTTCGGCTATCAATATGCTTCACTGTGCTTTAGATGCTGCAGAATACAATGAGATTTCAGGTTGTGAGTCAGCATAGGAGATTTGGAAGAAGCTTGAAGTAACCTATGAAGGCACAAGCAAAGTCAAGGAGTCTAAAGTCAATCAGCATATGAGACTCTACGAGCTGTTTGAGATGAATGAGAATGAAGACATCTCAGAAATGAACGCAAGGTTCACAAACATTATAAACGAGCTCAAAAGGCTTGGAAAGAACTTCACTGAAGAGGAACAGGTGAAGAAAATCCTGAGAAGTTTGCCTAAGAGCTGGCAAGCAAAGAAAACAGCTGTAGAAGAAGCTCAAGACTTGACTACCTATAAATATGATGAGCTGATCGGATCCCTGCTGACCCATGAAATCTCTATGAAAAACTTTGAAGCTAAAGAGAAAGAGAAGTCAGAAGATAAGAAACAAAAGTCACTTGTCATGAAAGCTGACTCGACTGAAGCGGAGTCAACTGATGATGAGGAAATGGCCATGTTCACCAGAAAGATGAAAAAGCTGTTCAGGAGAAATGATAGAAACGGCAAAAGGTCATTTAGAAGAAATGACAAGTATAAAGCTGAGTCAAGTGATAAGTACAAGAAGGACAGCTCGAAGTCTGTCACATGTTTTGAATGTCATCAAACTGGGCACATCAAGTCAAGCTGTCCCAACCTCAAGAAAGAGAAGAAAGGAAGCAAAAAGGCTATGGTAGCCACGTGGAGTGACAGTGATGAGTCAACATCATCTGAAGCTGAGCAAAATGAAATAGCCAACATATGTTTCATGGCAGATGATGGAGCTGACCAATCCCAATCTGAGCAAGCTGACCTCTCTGGAGAATCCGAGCAGGAGGAAAACAACAATGAGGTAACATCCTTACTTTTGCTTAGAAACGAAATGGTAAATGCCCTAAGTGACTTATATACACTAACTAAGAAGTGTAACAAAAAGATTAAATCACTCAGCAGGCGGTGTGACGAGATTGAAGAGGTCAAGCTGAGTGACCTCCGATATCTCCTCCAGGACAACTCTGACTTACATACCAATATGCAAATCATACATGAGTTTGTCACGGAGGTTCAAACTGAGTCAAAGAAACTTAGAAAGGATGTCAAAACATTACAAAGCCAAGTAAAATGCTCAAGTAAGAATAAATCCCATGCTGAGTACGCAAGTACTAGTCAGCGTAAGCAATTCACTCTATGTGAATGCTGTGGAAAAAGGGGGCACACAAAGGATGTGTGTTGGCATAACAAGCGGATTGTCCAATGTGACTTCTGTGGAAGAAAAGGGCATACCATAAAAGTATGTTGGCATGCTCAACACAACCATGCTCAGTTCAACCCTCAAGGGGTACCATTTTGTGATTTCTGTGGTAAGCCAGGCCACACCATAAAAGTATGCCGTCACAAGTTAAAATATGATTTTGCACCTGTTTATGCTAACAAGAAAGGACCCAAAAGGAATTGGGTACCTAAAAATAAATAGTTTGAACTGCAGGTCAGCTTGACATGCGTGGAGAAGTCAAAACTGTGGTATATAGACAGCGCATGTTCAAGACACATGACAGGTGATGATACTCAGTTCATCACACTAGAGCTTAAACGAGGTGGAAGCGTAAGCTTTGGAGACAACAAGAAGGGTAAGATAGTCGGCTCAGGTACTATCGGAGGTAACCCAACCATTGAGTATGTCTCCTTAGTTAAAGGTCTCAAATACAATCTGCTGAGTGTAGCTCAGCTTTACAAGAGTGGCAGAAAGGTTGTATTTGATGATACTAAGTGTCAAATACTCGAGGGAAATACAAATGAATTGATTTTAACTGCCCCTCGTGTAGAAAATGTATACATGTTGAACTTAGAAAAACATATGCTTAGTGTCTAAAGAGGACAACTCCTGGCTATGGCATAGAAGACTTGGGCATGTCAGCATGGACCTTCTTGCCAAATTAGCTAGAAAGCAATTAGTTGAGGGATTACCCAAATTAAAGTTTGAAAAAGATCAATTGTGTAAAGCTTGTCAGTAAGGCAAACAAACTAAAAAGTCATTTCATAGCAAAAATATTGTCTCAACCAAAAGACCATTGGAATTACTACACTTGGATCTTTTCGGACCCATCCAGCCACTCAGCTTGGGAGGTAAGAAATTTTCCTTGGTTATTATAGATGATTTCTCTCGGTACACTTGGATCATCTTGCTGAGTAGCAAGGATGAAACCTTTGAGATGTTTACCATATTGATTAAAAAGCTGGAAAATGACAAAGACCTAAGAATAGCTCACATTAGAAGCGACAATGGTGGAGAATTCAAAAACCGACAGTTTGATGGATTTTGTGAAACTAGTGGTATTGACCACAATTTCTCCGCTCCTAGAACACCTCAACAAAATGGGGTTGTTGAAAGGAAAAATAGAACCATTATCGAAATAGCTAGGACAATGTTGAGTGAAAATAGGCTTCCAAAGTACTTCTGGGGTGAAGCTGTTCACACGACATGTTACATACTGAATAGGGCTCTAGTCAGACCTATACTTAAGAAAACTCCATATGAGCTTTGGAAAGGACGAAAGCCGAACATTGGATACTTTCGTGCTTTTGGATGTAAATGCTTTATACTTAATACAAAAGACAACCTTGCAAAATTTGATGCTAAAGCTGACGAAGCGATCTTCTTAGGGTACTCAACAAACAGTAAAGCATATAGAGTATTTAATAAAAGAACTCAAGTTGTAGAAGAGTCTATACATGTTGAGTTCGATGAAACTGACCCTACAGGTAAGTCAGCTCAGCTCGAAGAAGATGAACCAAGCTCAGCTTCCGCTGATCAACCAGAAGCCTATGTGTCATCTATACAAGGACTGACCTCAGGTAAGCAAGAAATTGAAATATCATTTGCTGACCAATCTGTTCCTGTAGAGATTGTAGAAACACCTCTTCCAAACAACTCAATATTGCCCAAGGAAATAAAGATCCCAAGAGGACATACAGAACATGCCATTCTTGATGCTGCCAACAACAAGTTGATGACCAGAGATCAGCTTAGAAAATACCTTAGCAATGTTGCCTTCGTCTCAATGCTTGAGCCAAAGAATTTTGCTGATGCTGATCAAGATGAATATTGGATAAATGCCATGCAAGAAGAACTTGACCAATTCACCAGAAATGAGGTATGGGATCTAGTACCTAGACCTAGGAATCAAAAGCCCATAGGAACCAAGTGGGTCTTTAGAAATAAACTAGATGAGCATGGAAATGTGATTAGAAACAAAGCTCGACTTGTAGCCCAAGGCTATAGTCAGCAAGAAGGTATAGACTATGGAGAAACATTTGCACCTGTTGCTAGGCTAGAAGCTATACGTATATTGTGTGCCTATGCTAGTTTCATGAATTTTAAACTATACCAAATGGACGTAAAAAGTGCATTTCTTAATGGCCTTATAAACGAAGAGGTATATGTTAATCAACCTCCTGGGTTTGAAGATTCAAAATTTCCAAACCACGTTTATAAACTCAAAAAGGCCTTGTACGGTCTAAAGCAAGCTCCAAGAGCTTGGTATGAGAGGTTGACCAATTTCCTGCTGACCAGGAACTATGTCAGGGGAAAAGTTGACACAACCTTGTTTATTAAGAAAAAGGGTAAACATACCCTACTTGCACAAATATATGTAGATGATATAATATTTGGTGCTACTGACGAGTCTTTGTGCAAAGAATTTAGCCAACAGATGCAAACTGAGTTTGAAATGTCGATGATGGGTGAACTCAACTTCTTCCTTGGACTTCAAATCAAGCAAGGTAAGAATGACATCTTTATAAGTCAGTCTAAGTACACCAAGGAAATGTTAAAGAAATTCAGCATGGTAGATTGCAAACCAATATCAACCCCCATGGGTACTGATACTGTCCTATGCAAGGATGAGAAGAGTAAGTCAGTTGATAGTAAACTCTATCGAGGTATGATAGGTTCTTTACTCTATCTCACAGCTAGTAGACCTGATATTCAGTACTCAGTATGCTATTGTGCTAGATATCAAGCTGACCCCAGGGAATCTCATCTAACTGCTGTAAAAAGAATTTTTAGATACTTGCAAAGCTCAGTTGATGCAGGTCTATGGTATCCAACTTCAAATGAATTCACACTCATTGGATATACTGATGCTGACTATGGACGAGATAAGCTAGAACGGAAGAGTACTTCGGGAGGATGTCATTTCCTCGGAAGCTGTCTAGTATCTTGGTTCAGCAAGAAGCAATCATCCGTAGCCCTGTCTACAACCGAAGCTGAGTACGTGGCTGCTGGAAGCTGTGTTGCACAAGTCCTATGGATAAAGCAACAACTTGAGGATTATGGAGTTAAAACAAAGACAATAGAGATAAAATGTGACAACAAGAGTGCCATTGATTTATCTAAGAATCCAGTCCAACACAGCAGGATGAAGTATGTTAGCATAAGACATCACTTCATCAGAGATCACGTACTAAAAGATGAGATCAAGCTGACCTATGTGCCAACAAATGAACAGCTTGCAGATATCTTCACTAAGCCCTTGGCACGAGAACAATTCCATACATTAAGGGAAGCCATCGACATGTCAAATCCACTCTAAATAAAACTGTATAATTGAATGATTGAGTGATTGCTATGTTGAGTGGACTGTTGAATGTTTGTACAAATGCCATGCTGAGTAAATTAACAATAAGAAACTTCTACTCACCAAGTTTAAAATGATCACCCTATGCTGAGTTGACATATACATTGCATGATTATACTGAGTGGATAAACATATTGAGTAATCACCTTATGCTGAGTAGATGCACATACTGGATGATCAAAGTATGTTGAGTTATTTAGAGATAGAAAAATCATGTATACAAAAACTAGGCACTCAACATCGCGAATGCTTTGAATTCCAGCGAAACCAAAAAGAAACCCACTCGCGTAAAATAAATACCTACACGTGTAACCTCTGGCACCTTGGAAAGACGCACATTAATGACAAATCCCATGCGCCGAAGATGTCATAAATGACAGTATCTTTGTCAGTTGAACGTCCCTAGGCAAAACGGCTAGTTAAATGAATAGGGCCGCCATAAATCTATATAAAAAGGGGAAGAATCCCCACTCATTACTCTTTACGCCTACGATTTTCTGAAATCAAACTCTTCTCTCCCTAAAACCTCAAAACCTTCAACAATGGCTTCCGGCAAAGACAAAATCCCTACCCTCACTACTTAACTTGGCCAAACCTCTGGCAAACCCACTCAGACTGACCACGCGGGTCCTTCGACGCAAATAGAAAGAAAAATGATCAAAGTACACAAAAAGGTCAACAATCTGGAGGTTCTGAAATGCAGATGGTTCTCTCCAGGATTCGTCACCTCTGAGAAACCATTTTGTGACTGGATCGAGAAGAACAAGTGGACTGGTCTCTTCTCTCTCTCGAGAACAACCTACCCTAGGTTAGTACGGGAATTCTACTCGAATCTATATGTTGATGAAGATGATTCTGATTATTTGGAGACCACGGTCAAAGGTCAGAAAATCACCATAACTCCTGCCTATCTAGCCACTTTATTAGATTTACCAGACGAAGGAATAGAGTTTAGGACAACAAAGGAGAAAGTACCAAAAGACAAGGTTGAGAAGATCAAGGGGTTCTGTAAACCCAAGGATCATAAAGGTGAAATACCCAGCACCTGTATGGGGAAAGAACAAAAGATGGTCCACTACATGCTGACCAACTTTATCTTCCCCAAACTCAGCTCAGCTTCATCCGCCTCTAACTTTGAGCAGTGCTTCATATGGCACATGCTGACCTACACTCCGCTCAATCTCCCCGACCTTTCTCCGACACCAGCACTTGAACTTGAACTTGAACTTGATCCAAAGGTCTCGTAATTATCATCCCTCGGGCGGAAAGCAGTAGATCTCCCAAAGGTCGCCTTTTGTTTATTCCTTCTTTTGAAGGTAAGAACAACAGAAAACCTAACAGCAGCAAAGCATAATAAGATAGGTTGAAGCTGTTGGGGAGATAGAGGCAACCTTCTTAGTTGGAGCTCTTCAACGAGGTGGTAAGAAACTCCGCTTGGGCTCTCTAATCACAAAAATTCTCGAAGACAAGCAGATCGAGACGATAAATGAAACAAGTAGTTTGGGGAGTGAAATCACTGTAGTTCTGCTGGATGGATTGTTGTACAATCAACCCTTGAAAGGCTATGAAGAAGTTGAAGATGCTGAGGAAAATGAAGAAGCTGAGCAACTAGAAATTGAGCTTGAAACTGAGCCAGAAAGAGAAGTGGAGGCTCATGCTGAGTCCCCTAAGACAACTCAGCCCGAGAAGAAGAAGAAGAAGAGGAAGGCTCTTGAGACTTGCTCCAAAGACATTCATGCTGTTCCAAAGAAAGTAAGGTTGTTGTCTCAAGAAAAAGTTAAAGCTGACAAGGCTAAGGAAAAAGCTAAGTCAACAGAAAAGAGAAAGAGGCCAGAAGGACATAAAGATGAAGAAGAGGAATCTCCAGAATTCCCCTTGATGAAGAAGAAGAAGGTTAATACCTTAAAGACAGTTGAAGCTGATCCCCTAGATTGGGCTGTCTCTGAAGGTCATGGAACTGACCTAGAAAAACAAGCTGAGAAAGAAAGGGAAGCTGAAACTCAAACTGAGGATGAAGTTCATACTAAGCAGAAAGAACCTACTAATGTTGAGCAACCTCAGGATGATGCTAAGTAGAGAGTTGAAGAAGGAAAAAGTGTTGCTATTGAGGATCAGGGTGAGCAACAGGAGAATCCAACTGTAGAAGAGGAAACAATTGATACTGAGTCCAGTGAAGGTATTCGAGCTGACCCTTCACCGCCAAGAGCTGAGACACGGCGAAGACTCAAAAAGAAGGCACAAAAGCAAATTGATCTTATGGACGACTTTCCTGTTGATGAGATTGAGACTGATCTCTCCAAAATCCAGTTCCAGTACTTCTCGAATGATGCTGAGACTGAGTCACCTCCAGCAGATCCCGTACAAAAGCAAGCCTCTGTTACTCAGGATGAGAAACAAGCCAAAACCCCTGACGATCCAATCCAGGCTGCTCACGATGGATCAAATCCTGCCTCAACTTCACCCATTCAAGTTGAGCAAGTCAACATGCCTAATCAAACTCCACCTCCAACTCAGCATGTTGACGACTCAGCTCATGAAATCAATCAAAGTCCAGGTACCAATCAAGGTACTCAATCTGGCAAAGAGCCAACTCCTCCACCACCATCAAGCTCAATACCAGCCTCTGAGTCTCATGCTACTACATTCACATACTTGAATGCCACTGAGTCAGGACGCCGTATCATTGCTTCTGCTCAGTCCTTGCTTTAAGATTTGAACCTTCCTCAAGATAATGCTAATCCAACTACTCAAGCTGCGTCCTCCCGATTGTCAGTTATCACTCAGCTTCTCAATGAACTCCGAGGACTGAAGGATCTGGTCAGTATCATAACTATGGTTCAAACACGGCAACCCAATCAAGATCAAATAGCAAAACTGACCGAATCGGTGCTCACAATGGCGAACCATATGAATTCGCTTGAAGGAAAAATTCAACAGCTGACGGCAGTCAATCCAGGGTATGCCACTTCTACTGAACTTCAAGGATATTTTACCAAGTTAACTGAAGAACTGACCAAATCGAGTGCACCCGGCAATGCTGAGTTTGCCACCTCTGCCAAACTTCAACAATGCTTTACCAAGCTTAATGCTGAGCTGACCAGTACACGTGACTTAGTATCCTCCTCTTCTCAGTGTACTATTGACCAACTGAGTGAAGCAGTTAGCCTACTCAACATCAACAGAGCACAGATGGATGTTGATCCAGTCTCCAACAGTGAACTCTTGAGCTTTTCACAAGCTATAATGAAGGCAATGCGCATCAACAATGCCCATCGCATGTTTTATGATTCTGCCTTGCTAAAGCTGTACCATCAATCTTTTGGTCAGATCACAAGCTCGCTCACCTGGCTGAGCAAATCCCATGAATGCCTACTTAGCATGATCAGCAGCTCCCTCCGGGTCCCTCGGCATGTCCAGGATGACAGTGTTCCTGTTATTGATGGTTTGGGTGAAAGCACAAAGAGGCTTCAGCGCTACTCCCATTATCTCTCCACTGCAGCTCGCAATGAAACCTTCCTTTATAAGCCCGATGATGGCAAAACGGGGGAGACAAGTCAAGGAGGAACTCAGCCTGCAGGTAATGCTTCAAGAAGTAAAGACAAAGGGAAAGGAATAGCTCAAGATGACCACCAAGCTCAGAAGAAGAAAAAGAAGAACTAGATATAGTCTAGTAAAGGTTTAGAACTTAGCATAGAAACCTCCACATATGTGTTTGCTTTTAAGTTTTTGCCTTTCTGTGTTCAATCTATGCCAAGTACTATTTTCTCAATATAGTCAAAAATTGAACAAACAAATTAAGAAGTAAAAAATACTCAGTATACATTAACACTAAAACACTTAGGTATTAAACTGAGTAACAACATACTTCTAATATTTTTGAAAGCTGACTTAAAATTCAAAAAGATCAGATCTTGAAAAATCCAACATTAAAACTAAGTCAGCATACACAAGTGTCTTAAAAATAATTCAATTAAACCTTGGAAGGTTTAGAATTAAGACAATATGTGCAACCCTTACGGGGGAGTTATTTCAAAATATCAATCATGGGGTAACTTATAACTGAGTTCCATAATTATGTATTTTGCCAACATCAAAATGGGGGAGTTTGTTGAAACACCTTTTCCACAAGATTTTGATTTGACAAAATCATCCATGTTTAAGAGGCAATTAAATTTAAATGCTTTGATTTAATTGTACAAATGTGTTTGTTCAATATTGAGTGCAAAATATATATAAAGTAAAGACAAGACAAAAGTCAGCACAAGCAAAGCTGAGTAGAACGGAACTCAGCATGACATAATGAAAGCTGAGTGGAGTAGAACTCAGTATCAGAAGTTCTCTTCTAAAAAGTTGCTAGAACGAAGCTGACTGAATTAGAAGACTTCTTCAGAAGCGTTTAAACAGAACGGAGCTGACCAAGAAGGAACTCAGCTTAGAAGTTGAACATCCGAAGATAACGAATGAAGCTGAGTGACAGTCAGGACAGCATGAAGGATCCGTTCACTAAAGGACAAACTCTGCCAATCTTCTGCACCAATAATTGGAACCTCGAAGACACACAAAAGACTAATTCCAAGAAACATGGGTCATTGGATTATTGGTAAAAGACAACTGGCGTAAAAAGACAAGTCTGGTGCAATAAGACAAAACCTGACGCCTGAAGAAAACAGAGGAAGGGAATGGCGGAACAGACTGAAGCTGACCAGAATCTGTCCCCCAAAAAGAGCCGTTTTGGTGTTAACTGTAACAACAATTCAAACGATCCAAATCTGCAGTTTTCCTTCTATAAAAGGACAATGAAGAACCTTGGATAATCACAGAAGCATCAAGAGAAAAATACAAAGAGAGAAAATCTTGAAAGCACTCAAATACAAAAAGATCTTACACCAACTTTTCATTCTCTATGTAAATGCTAGATTGATTGTTTTGTAATCATCTAAAGTGTTCTTTAGTTGAAAAAGAACAAGTTTGTGATCAATAGGAATATTGAGAGTGTTAAGCTGAGTGCTTGGTTGTAAGCATTCAGTGGTAGAGAAATCTAGGTGCTGGTGTTAGACGAGGTGTCGCGGCCTAATCTCCCGGGCGGACCGGGGGGTGGACAACCTCATGGCGACGTAAGCGGTGATTGGCACCGAAAGCAACCAATCGTGGAATCAAGTTGCTCAACAGGACCGGAGCTCGGAGATATGGAAGAGTCGCCACCCACGAATGGGAAAATGAACACCGATCCCTTGCGGGAGACCGGTGTGGGTTCGGGAAACTTAGGTACGAGCCGAGAAGGCTAGCTCCTTTCCGGAGAAAGGCTACTAGGCACCCCGACATCGCCCGGTTATGAACCACCGGCCTCCTACTCAGCATGTTAGGCGATAACGGACTAATCGTATACTTCTTTAAGTTTAAAATTCATTTGAAACCTTTTCTTTCTTTTTTTTTAGAAACCGTTTTGAGCATATATTATTGGAAAGCCATATTAGTAAAGAATCACCCATTTGTATTATACATATACAGAGAAGGGGGAAGAAAGAAGTGATTTATTTATAACCTTATTTAAATGTCATGCCGTGTGTTTATTCTACACTAACTTATTTCCCCAAAACGAGTTTATTTACATGGTTCGCACCTTAATCACCGTTGGAACGATTTAGGTGCGTTTTAAAACCCCGATTAGTGAAGTTTACTCGAGTCGCCGTTGGAACGACTCAAGTGCTTTGGAAACGTTTGAGACAAAAACCTTTAGTTAAGAAAACGTGGTTAAACATACAAGTCAATTTTATTTTGTACAAATCCTTTAAGAAAATGATTCAAAAACTCTATTATTCACAAAGAAAGCGATTTTAATTACCATGTTCACTTAATCCGCCTTTGGAACGGATTAAGGTTTTAAAACGTGGTGTTTTGGAAATGATTTGAAATATTAACAAAAAAACAACTCCATTTATTTACATTAGGAACCTCTAAAAATTCATTAGTTTAAATAATCAAATTGAAAACTCTCTTTCTTTTGATTTATTTTCCCCTCTTATTTAATGGACTCTCTCTACCTATTATAATTACAATAATAAACCCATTTAAAGCAAGATTCATAATCAAATAAAGTCAATTTGAAACATGGACCCATGAATGATCCAAAAGAATAAGAAAGTAATTCTAGCATATATATATATACATTTAAATCAAAAAGAGAATATGAAAATAAAAGTTAATAAGAGGAAACTATATAATACATATATAAAAATATTAGATAAAATACATTTATACTTTAAAGATGTGAAAATAGTAAATAAATCTCATAAATAAGAACATAACATTTACCCAAAATAATTTCATTCAATAACCAATAAAATAACCCAAATATCCCAAAACTACATATATACATAAAAAAATAGCAAAAATGGATCATAGTCAATAATGGAAGTTCCTAAAACGATTTTTTATTTTAAAACATTATTTGGAATTTTTTTTTTAAATTAGAAACTTATAATTTCAACGTTTTTTCGATACCCGAACTACCTTTTTATCGGATCACGGTTCGTATTGGGATATCAAAACGAGGTTTTCTATCTTAAAACAAAACCGAATTTTATTCAACACGAAACGAAAATTAAATAAATACGCTAATTAAATAAAACATGATAAAATAAATAACTAATCAAATAAAGAAACTATAACATAAAAAATAAATAGAAGAAGAGAATAAATAAAATAAAATAAAAGAGTCTAGTCCTCGGATAATACCTTAAATTCGGTATCTGACAGTCGAAGCCGATCGATTCCACGAGTCGCGATCTTCCTTTTTTTTATATTTTTTATTAAAAGTTTAACTTTAGGAAACTCAGAATTTTTGAGAAAAAAAATATTTTTCTCAAAAAAAATTCACTTTCTCTCTCTAAAAATGTTTAGAGTGAGAAAGGCTCCAAGAAATCCCCCCTTTTTTCACTTTGCATTGGGATCCGTGCCCCTTATATAGGGAAACGGGTCCCGGAAACTTTGGGCGACGCCCGAGCAAAATTGGGCGTCGCCCAAAGCCGTTGGGCGGCCGCCCAACAATAGTTGGGCGGCCGCCCAACGATTGTTGGGCGATCGCCCACCAATTGTTGGGCGGTCGCCCAACGCGCGGTTGGGCGCGCGCGCCCAACTACCGTTGGGCGTCCGCCCGACGCGGTTGGGCGCTCGCGCCCCCCTACCTTTGGGCTTCCGCCCAACGCGATTGGGCACTCGCTCAACGGCCGCCGGGGCGCGCCTCGCGCCGTCGGGCGTGCACGCCCCGCGGTCGTCGAACTCGCGTTCCGCGTCATCGGGCGTTCACACGTCGTGACCGCCGAACGCGTGTTCCGCGCTGCCGGTTGCACACGTCCCGTGGCCGACGAGCGCGCGTCCCGTACCGCCAAGCTCGTGCCTTGCTCGGACACCGAGGGCGTACTATTCTTGGTTGGGTGCGTGCGTCCGACAGACGTCGAGCGCGTGCTTCGCGTCGTCGAGCGTGCGTCCGACTGTCGTCGAATGCGCGCCGGCCGCCGCTAAGCACTCGCACCGTGCCGTTAAGCATTCGCGAGCTATCCGATCGACAACAGCGACCGACTGTAACTTATTTATTTTATTATTTTTGAAACTTTCGAAATCAATCGCTTCAACCGTCTTGTTTTCAGGTTTTCGTCACAGGTCCTCCGACTCGGTGTCTATAGTTGCCCCTACTTTTCTATTTTGACAGTGATGTGTGTGTTTTGAAAACGTTTTTTGCTAACATAACATATGCAATGTAAAACATAGAAAAGTAAAAGACACATAAAGAGTAGGAGGGAGCATACCTGACCTTCGCACTGCGCGCTCCGGTGTCGTTCTCTGATTCCTTCCATCGTCACCTTTGGAGTGGCCGTCGATGAATGTTCTTTTCTCGGAATCCAGCGTACGTTGGTTATGGGTAAGAATGGCTCAAAAGCAATTTCGGTCTGCGACCGTTAATGGGATGGCTCAAAAGCAACTCAGGTCTGCGACCGTGAGTAAGATGGCTCAAAAGCGGCCCTGGTCCACGACCGCGGGTAAAATGGCTCAAAAGCAACTCCGGTCTGCGACCGTGAGTCAGATGGCTCAAAAGCAACTCTGGTCTGCGACCGTGAGTAAGATGGCTCAAAAGCAACCCTGGTCCACGACCGCGGGTAATATGGCTCAAAATCGACCCTGGTCCACGACCGCGGGTGATATGGCTCAAAAGCAACTCCGGTCTGCAACCGCGAGTCAGATGGCTCAAAAGCAACTCCGGTCTGTGACCGTGAGTCAGATGGCTCAAAAGCGACCCTGGTCCACGACCGCGGGTAATATGGCTCAAAAGCGACCCTGGTCCACGACCGTGGGTAATATGGCTCAAAAGCAATTCAGGTCTGCGACCATGAGTCATATGGCTCAAAAGCGCGTACATTTTTCACTATCTACGGGAATGCCATTCCCTCTCCCTATATAAAGTGGTGGGGTTTCATTTCAACCCCACCCCTTCTCTCTCTTCTTTCTCTCTCTAGACTTCGATTTGGATTATTCTCGGAATGGATTTAGATGAATGGGATGGCACTAGAGGCATGGACGAGGTTTACGTAAACCTAGATAGAGTGGAGCCCTTCCACGACCCTACGACGCATCTGAGCCGGACACACTGCAACGAGGTAAGTAATTTCTCACTTTCATTTGATTCAAACTCTAGGCTTTAATATTCCTGTCCGAACATGATTTGCATGCTAACCTTTAGACTGCCTTAGAGGACTTTAGCTAGAAAACATGAATTCCTTGACTTACAAGTAACACCTATTTATTTCTGCGTGAGGATGCGCGCTATATGCATGTGAATAGTGACACTACAAATTCATGCATGCTAACAGTAAAAAAAACAATGTGAATAGTAAAAACGTGAATAGTGCACGTGAATAGTAAAAACTTAACTAATGCACGTGAATAGTAAAACTTAACTAATGCGCGTGGATAGTAAAACTTAACTAATGCACGTGAATAGTAAAACGTGAATAGTGCGCGTGAATAGTAAAAATGTGAATAGTGCGCATGAATAGTAAAAACGTGAATAGTAAAGACTTAACTAATGCACATGAATAGTAAAAAACGTGAATAGTAAAAACTTAACTAATGCACGTGAATAGTAAAAACGTGAATAGCAAAAACTTCACTAATGCACGTGAGTAGTAAAAAAACGCGAATAGTAAAAACTTAACTAATGCACGTGAATAGTAAACCTAATCTATGCTTCTTGTCAATGCAGACGAGAGTGGATTAGAGAATTGACTAAACCTTACATGAATGACCCTAAAGGAGAGATTTTTACAGCAAGTTGGTCCTAACTGACCGGATGTCTCTAGGTTAGATAATGAAAGAATACCTAGTCTTAACGCGTTCTCATTAATTGCATGCTTTAGGAACTGTATTTAAATTTTCTTGTCTCGTTCTTTTTAGTTTATTGAGATTTTCGGGACCACCGCCGAGATTCACTCGTGGTATGCTAGGCTGGGTGCCGCGGCGAGAGCCCGCGTGCGCGAGTTGGGCTTCGAGCCTTTTATTACAGCGTTGCCCCGTACCAACGGGGTATGTGATCGTTTTGGCCTACGGGCCTTATGTGAGCGGTGGGTTGACTCGACCCACACCTTCCACCTTTCTTTTGGGGAGATGACCATCTCGCCCAGAGATTTTTCACTGCTGATAGGGTTACGAGGGAGCAGCACTCCCGTTCCCTTTCATTTCGATATGATGCGACCACGGGTCGACCTTGCTAGGCTTGCTGCCTTGATTGGACCGGGAGTTCGCCCATGCGCCAAATCTACTCCGGTGAAGTTTGTTTCCACCGCGAGCCTCTTGAGTCGGCGAGATTTCTGCGAGACCGATGATACCGACTTGGTGGTTCGTAGTTTCTTGGTATATACCTTGAGTGAGACGATTTTCCGCACGAAGGGCGGAAAGGTACACGCGGGTCTCATTCAGGCACTCAGCGATTTGGATGCGGCGGCTTCCTATGATTGGGCGGGGGCAGGCTTAGCCTTTCTCTACAAATTTTTGGATCTGACTTGCTGGAAGCGCAAGGATTTTGGTGGTTACACCTTTGCTCTGCTGGTACGTGACGCCTTCTTGACTTGCCCGTCTTATCTTCTTCGCGTTTTTCACACTCCTAGTCCTTGTTTTTACCGCAGGTGTGGGCGTATGAGAGGCACATCCTTCCCAGCCGGTCTCGACCTCGACCGAGAGTACCGAGGCCGCCTTTCATGACCCGATGGAGAGATTTTGACTTGGGTGCCGAGAGGAGTCGGATGGTGCCGCGGCTCCTAGATTGGATCGACTCGCTGACCCTCAGACAGGTAGATTTTGCCTAAGTCTTTCTGACTTTCTCTTTGTGCATTTTTTAGATTAAGTTCAGGTGGGATGACCTCGACTTCGGTCCCGATTATACTTATGTATCTATGATCCAGGAGCAGCAGTGTGTGCTCACCGGCCCCTGCGTGCGGGCATGTTATTTGGGGGACCGGGGCATCACCGGAGTTAGTGACGCCCACTGGACACCGGGTGAGATTCCCGTTTCTATGTTCGCGGTGCGGACCATGCCCCTATCGACCATTCGTCAGGACCTGACCCGTCGGTTTGTTGGTAGAGCGGTGTGGATTCACGCCGGGGGCCGCGAGCTTTACTTATCTACTCTGCTGAGCGCGAGGGATGCCCCGGTGGCAGCGATGGAGGTGGATCCGGTGGCAGATGTATTTTCGAGGGAGGCTGTTGCGGCAGTCTTTGGTTAGGAGGAGGTCCCGGTAAGTGGTTCCGCCCCCTTCTCATTTTACCATTTCATTCATGAGACGTTTAGAGGTTTTTATTGTGTGTTTTTTTGTAGGAGGGATCCTGGAGGAGTGCCCATTTATCCGATTTCTTTGACGGCACTCGAGCTCAGACGCCTGTGTGCGAGTAGCCCTACTATGTCAGCGAGTCCTCCAGCGCTGCCCGACCGGAGAGGTCTTCCCTAGGTGTGCCCCTACCAGACTACGGGAGAGACTTTGCCACGATTTGTTATGACGAGTTCGGGGCCGCTTATGCGGGATTCGAGGCGGCTCCTCCCATCTTCTCCTCGAGGGTCCCATTTGATCCCTCAGACGCTTCTCTGACTACGAGAGAGACCTGTACAGATTATGTGGGACTGTCCGGTTACCTCAGAGACCGTCTCAGCTTGCGTTGCGCCGATCACCTGGTATGTATCCTTACTTTATTTTAGTGTAGTGGGATGCATGCATGTATGTATGATTTCTGTTCTTGCCTATGCTGCTTCGTTTTTTTCTCTCTTTTTTTCATCTTTTTTTCTTCTTTTTTTTTTCTTTTTTAGAGCGATCTTCACGCCCATTAGCGAAGACGGAGTGAGTCGGTGCGGGAGGCCGATGCCAGGGTTGGCCAGGTGTACCAAGAGCGGAACGACCACTGGTCGGAGGTGATACGGAGGGAGACTGAGGGTCGCCTTGCCGTCGAGGAGAGGGCGCGTGATGAGTCGATCGGACGCCTTGCTGCCGAGGAGAGAGCACGAGTTGCAGATGAGAGAGCACGAGCTGCTAATGAGAGAGCACGAGCTGCCGAGGAGACACTATCTGCGGAGCGGGCGTCACATTTGAGGACTATTGGGACTTCCCTCCGTATTAGGCTCTTTATGTATTTCTTTGTAGTTTTTTTATTAGAGTTTCCCCGATGTATAGCTGATGTATATGGAGTGGGGTGGATATCAGGTAGGCTTTTTATGAAAAGTAAGATAGGAAATGTATGACTCATGATTCATATTACCATGCATTTAGTAGATTATAATGATTCCAATCATTCTCGTCAAATATATTCATGCCCTTTATTTATTTACAAACAACAGAAATACTTAGTCTCTTATACATTGTTTTTGTAACTGCTCAAGTCATAACTATTGTTACCAGGACCCGCCTTTCGGTTTTCGGATCCCGGTGATTTTTCTCCTCTCCTTTTACTATCCCGGAATTTTTAAAAGAGTGCCCTTTCGGGTTTTCACCCATTGGGATTTTCCTCGTTGTTGCATAGGTCGCCCTTTGCGGGTTTTCAACCTATCGGGAATTTTTCTTTTTTTTTTTTTTTTTTTTTTTTTTTTTACGAAAAGTATTCCTTAAGCCTATCCAGGTTGGTAGGTTCGGAGAATTCCATGCCGTCCATTGTGGTTAACTTCACTGCTCCTTTGCTTAGCATCTTCTTCACGACGAATGACCCTTCCCAGTTAGGCCTAAACTTCCCCCTTGGGTCGGTGTGCGTCACACGGATCTATTTTAGCACCAAATCTCCTTCTTTGATAGGGCTGGTCTTGCCTTTTTTATTGAAAGCTCGAGCCATTCTTCTCTGGTATAACTGTACATGGTAAAGCGCTTCCATCCTTTTTTCGTCAACTAGAGCCAACTGCTCACATCGCCTCTTCACCCATTCCGCCTCGGGAATTTCTGCTTCCACTGCGATTCTCAACGATCGCTTTTCGATCTCAACCGGCAAGACTGCTTCTGTTCCATACACCAAAGAGAATGGCGTTGCCCCAGTTGAGGTTCTAATTGTCGTGCGATAAGCCCACAACGCGAGTGGGAGGTGCTCATCCCAATTCCGATGTGATTCCACCGTTTTTACGAGAATCCTCTTAAGGTTCTTATTAGCTGCTTCTACTGCTCCATTAGCCTGTGGACGGTACGGAGAAGACCTGTGATGTTCAATGCCATATTCTTGGAAAAGATTCCTTACTTCCCCCTGAAACTGGACCCCGTTATCCGTAATCATGTGATGAGGCACTCCAAACCTGGTGATCAAGTGTTTTTCAATGAACTTTCTCATCTGCTTGGATCCCAATTTGCTAAACGACTCTGCTTCTACCCACTTGGTGAAATAATCGATGGCGACAACAATAAACTTATGTCCATTTGAAGCGTTAGGCCTTACTTCACCGATGATGTCAATGCCCCAAGCAGCGAATGGCCAAATAGGTGCTAGCACATGTAGTTCCATGGCCGGAAGATGACTGCAATCGCCGTAGATTTGACAATCATGGCATTTCTTTGCATACTCGTTACAATCTCTTTCCATAGTGAGCCAATAGAAGCCTTGCCTAATAATTTTCTTAGCTAGTACTGCTCCCTCTATATGGGCTCCACAAATTCCTGAATGTACTGATTCCATTGCCTCGCGGGCTTCTCCCGCATCCAAGCATCTTAATTGTAATCCGTCAATGTGCCTTTGTAAAGCAAGTCATTATGGATGACGAACTGACGAGCTAGCCTTCTAACCACAGCTTGATCCCTAGGTTTTGACTCTGCCGGATATGTTCCATCTTTCATGAAGTTCACGATATCGAAATACCACGGTTTTTCATCTGTCCCTAACAGCATTACGTCTTCGTAGCACGGTTTGTGAGATCTTCTCAATACCAACGGTTTCGAAGCAAGGTTCCGGGGATTGTCCCAAACTGACACCAAAGTGGCCAAGGCATCCGCCGTCTGGTTCTGTGCTCGAGGAATATGATAGAAACGACATTCTTTGAATCTTTGTGCCAACCCTTCTAGCTGATCGAGGTACGGACGTAGTCTTTCTTCTCTTACCTCCCAGTTTCCTTGTGCCTGTTCGATGATCAACTTTGAGTCACCCCAAATTTCGACATATGACGCTCCCAGTGCCGCTAATGACTCTAAACCATAAATGCACGCTTCATACTCGGCCATATTATTGGTTGGAGGGAAGGATAACTTCTTGGCCATCGGGATCCTTTCTCCTTCCGGTGAGGTAAGTAGTACTCCTACTCCGACTCCATTCGAATTAACTGCTCCGTCGAAGAACATTTTCCACGGTATAACTTCGATTGCGTTCAAGTGCTCATCGGGGAAATCATAGCTTATCTCTTCTTCCTCTGCATTCAGGGGTTGGTTGGCCAGAAATTCTGCCACGGCCCTCCCTTTGATAACCTTCTTCGTCACATATTCAATGTCAAACTCGGACAAAAGCAACAACCATCTGGCTAACTTCCCCGTTAAGGATGGAGTTCGGTATAGATACTTCACGGGGTCCATCCGAGAAATAATGATCACTTTATACGATTGGAAATAGTGCCGCAGTTTCTTTGTCAACCATACTACTGCCACACATGTCTTTTCGATCATGTTGTACTTGAGCTCGTACTCCAGGAATTTCTTACTCAAATAATACACCGCGTGCTCCACACCGGTGTCTCCCTCTTGAGCCAACATTGCCCCAATAGATTGCTCCTCAATTGCTACATAGAGGAGAAGCGGCTTTCCCAGTTTAGGCGGTCTCAGCACTGGTGGATTAGACAAATAGTTCCGGACGCTCTCCAGAGCTTGCTGACACTTATCATTCCAAGTAGCGGCTTGGTCTTTCCTTAGCAACTTAAAGATTGGCTCGCAGATTGCGGTGAGTCTCGCTATGAACCGACTAATATACTGAACCTGCCCCAGAAACCCTCTCACTTCCTTCTCATTTCTCGGCACCGGCATCTCCTGTATAGCCTTCACTTTATCAGGATCCACCTCGATTCCCTTATTTCCGATTACATAGCCTAAGATTTTCCCCAACGAGATGCCGAAAAAGCACTTCTTCGGGTTTAACCTTAGCTTGAATTCTGCAATTCGGGCCAAAAACTTCTCGAGCGCGGCAAAATGCCCTTCTCTTGTCTCTGATTTAACCATCATATCGTCCACGTAGACTTCTACATCTTTGTGTATCATATCATGGAACAGTGCTGTGGCCATTCGCTGGTAAGTTGCCTCGGCATTTTTCAAACCAAACGGCATTACTCTGTAACAGTATGTCCCCCACTCGGTTGTGAACGAGGTTTTTGCTTTGTGCTTTTCGGCCATCTGAACTTGCATGTAGCCCATGAAACCATCCACATTCGTGTGTAAGACGCTTGACGCTGCACTGTCGATCAATACGTCGATATGAGGCAATGCGAACTCATCCTTGGGGCATGCCTTGTTAAGATCTCTGTAATCAACGCACATCCTTACTTTGCCGTCCTTTTTTGCGATTGGCACCACATTTGCGACCCAAGGGGGATAGTCGATCACTTCGATGAATCCTGCTTCTAACTGCTTCTTCACCTCCTCTCTGATCTTATCTGCCCATTCTGGTCTCATACGTCGGAGCTTCTGCTTTACGGGCTTTGCTTCGGGGTAAGTTGGAATGCGGTGAGTTACGATAGATTGATCAATTCCAGGCATGTCTTCGTATGTCCATGCGAATACAATTTCGTATTTTTTAATTATTCTCTCGAATTCTTTTCTCTCTTCAATAGTTAATTCTTAAGCAATTTGTATAAGTTTAGGATTTTCATCCGTACCAAGATTGAAAGTTGACATTTCTATTGCATTGATTTCAAATGTAGGCATGTTATATGAATGAGAATGCATGGAATGATCATGATCAACATCAAGCAAGTAAGCAAAATCAGAATTCATTTCATTGATAGCATGGGTGATTACATCATCTGATTCAAACAAAGCAGTAATACAATTTTCATCATCAGGGTCTTCGAACTTCTCATGAATTTTAGAGGTACTAGGCTCATCTCCCGCTCCTGCAGTTGCTTCAACGGTGATGACTTGCTCCTCGGCATTCAAATCCAGCATCATAATCTCCTCGACAAAGCAGCTCGCCTTTCCTTTGCCCCAGTCGGCAACATCATTGAAGATTTCGAACCCCGGTAGAATCTTCCCTTCTGTGCTAGTCCATGCCTCGGGGGTCCCTGAATACGCCTTTCCATGCCCCTCGTTCACGAAGTACTTCCTTAGGCCCACTTTTCCTTCACCACTCACGTTGGACGGACCTCCCTGCTCATATCCCAAACCCCTCCGGGTTTTCTGACTCTTAAAGTCCGGAAATTCCGGCAACCCCTGATGGTGTGCTCCTAAACCCATTCCTGGGATGAAACCTCCCTTCATCATCTTCACCACATCGGTGGTCATGCTTGATTCGTAAATCCCAGAGACTTGGAATCCGGAGAAAAGTTGAGGCTCAATTCCCAATGCTGCCACCGAGCTCAATTTCTCAGCTCTAATTGTCACTATCTCCTCCCCGAAGGGGAATTTAATCATTTGGTGGAGCGTGGAGGGCACACCTCCCAACTTATGGAACCAAGGGAGTCCCAAAAGTACGGCAAAGGTTACCGGGATATCCAGCATCGTGAACTCAGTTTCTTCCTCATACGGCCCCACTTTCAACTTGGCCTTGAAGACTCCTTCAATGTGCCTACGGCTATCGTCATATGCTCTAATCACAGTTTCAGAAGCTGTCAAATCTCCTCTCTCCACTCCCAACTTCGACAAGAGTTTCAACGGGCAAACATTAATGGCCGATCCGTCATCGACCATCACACAGCTAGTCTTCTTTCCGTTGATTTCCGCTCGGATGTACAAAGGCTTATTGTGAGCCTTCCCCTCTTCTGGGAGATCCTCGTCAGTAAATGTGATTTCAGCCTTCTTTCGGGCCATAATTGCTCCCACTAGCGCTGCCGGCTCAGTATCGGTGGAGATAACCAGATTCTGCAACTCTTTCATCAGATTCTCACGATGGTACTTAGAATGGCATAAGACTTCCCAGACTGTGGACTTAGCTTGCGTCTTCTTCAACTGCTCAAGAACTTGGTCATCGGGCTTAGGAGCCGACCCTTCTCCAATCTCGGTTTCTATCATAGGTGCCTTCCCCTCGGCCACACGGCCTGATCTCGTCATTACCGCAATTTCCGGCTCATCATCCGATTCATCCCAAATGTTAATAGGAACCCTCCGATTGGCATCTTCCTCATCCGAAGAACTCTCCCAAATGTCCACAACCATTAAATCCATGACATGAGGAACATTCGGATTCAAGTAAAAGGGATCCGCCGATCCATACAAGGCCCAACCTATCAACTCATCATAATCCCGAAGGGACACTCTGCTCATCCTTCTGGCGGCCAATGGAATAGCACCTCGTTGTATGCACATAAGCTGCACCTTATCGCTCATTGTTTCATGACACTGCTCATAACGGTGCCTCCACCTTCTAGCATAATCCACAAACGGTTCCTCGGGGAATTGCCTAATCCTATCCAGATCGTCCAAGGATCCCGTCCATGGAACATACATCTCATATCTCGCCACAAAAGCACTTCTAAGCGGTACCCAATGACCTATTTCTTCCTCTGATAGACCTTGATGCCATAATAAGGCTTCACCCATCAAGGTTTCCGGAAAATGTTCATGCAACTCACATTGCGGAAATCCGGCGTCATACATATGATTGCGGAATAACCTCGCGTGCTCAACAGGATCCTGGTATGCACCATACCTAGGCATCGCTAATACCGCATCAGGCGTTTGGTAAGACGGGGAATCAGGGGTTTGCTCTGTCAGCATCCATACTGTATACTCCTTGATAAATCTTTTCGTCATTGCCGCCCAATCGGTCTTAACATACATCGGCAACGACATGTACCACATTAACGGTTCACCCATCAATGAATTGCAAAACAAGCTAGTGATCTCTTCCTCTTTAAAACCCAAGGGTGCCATAGCCGACAAGTAGAAGTGAAGGTGCTCCATAGGGTCCTTATTGCCGTTATACTTACTAACCCTCGGTAGCGGACGTTTGATGGGTCCGATCTGCATCGCAAAGCGCTCCGCAGTTCTATCTTCAGCTCTTTGGTACTTTTCTAGAAACAAATCCGACAACCGATCCCAATCATGCTTGCAAGAGTCGAGTAATGAATGGAACCATTCCAGAGGCTCTCCTACCAGCGAATGGTGGAACCACTGGGCAATTTCATCTACTCCGAAGGATTCAATAAACATGTCGTGCATATATTCACGCAAGTGCGCCTCGGGATCCCTTCCTCCACTAAACAAACCCAAATCTGGCACAATAGTCCGAGACGACCCTTCTCCGATCTCTTCAGCACTATCCTCATCATACGGTGCTCCACCATCTGACCCTTCCCCCATCGGTTCATCCTCTTGTTCTTCACCCAGGAAGGACACATACAGCCCCTTTCCCACATTGCTCTTTTCATCGGAGTCCAACAACTCCTCTACGTTCTCCTTGAAGGATTCCATCACTACAGTTTCTATCAAACCAACTCTGATCGTACTCACTCTATGATTAGGTAATGGATTGCGCCTGACGGAAGGGTTCGCTGATGAAGGATCAGCTATCTTCTTCTCCTCAATTAAATCTTGGATTTCATGTTTCAGCCTCTCACAATTCTCAATTGTATGCCCATAACTGCTATGGAATTCACAATACCCTCTAGCCTGTATCTGCGGAGTAGGTTGAGCTTTGTTATACGGGGTAAGGGCTTTCAACAATCCCTTTTTCTGCAGACGCTCGAAAACTTTCGCGTAGGTCTGATCGAACTTGGCGAACCGCCTCTTTTCAATAACATTAAGATCAACCACTTTCACTGCTGCGGATTCCGTACTCGCGCTAGGCCCTCCGGCACTATATCCAGACTTCGTCCACTTGGTATAAGCTTTCTTCGGCTCTCCATCCCCTTCAACAGTCAAGGCACAACTATACATCTGATTGAAATCCGTAAATGACATATACCGCAACTCATTTTTGATATACGGCAACGTGTTGCCAACCGCCATTCGGATCTGATCCTACTCGAGCGGCTTTTGTTTCATCACTGCGGCCTTAGCCCTCCATCTTTTCACAAAATCGGAAAAGGATTCCCCAGCCTATTGCTTAGTGCTCTCTAACTCTTTCAAAGTGACCTCCAGCATGGTGTTAAAGCTATACTGAGCGATGAATGACTTCGCTAATTCCTTCCAATCCTTCTTTGTCACCATTGGTAACGCATGAAACCATGTGAGGGCAGCCCCCTCTAAGTAGGTGTTAAACAGCCCTAGGACCTGATCCTCCGTCAGGATCGTGTGCTTCATCACCGCAACATACTGATTCATATGAGCGGTGGGATCTCCCGTTCCATCGAACTTTTTCATGTCAGGGAGCCAAAATTTCAAAGGCAAAGCTGTTGCCGACAAACAATTCTTCAAGTTATAGAAATCCTGACTTCCGGAGCTTCCTCCGCGCAAGTCCTGCACTTCCTGTGTGATGTGTTGCTTCCACTCCTCTTCCTTAGCTTTCTCTTTCTCTAACTGTTTTCGGATATAATCCTGATAATCCTCCTCATTCCCAAAGCGAGGGCCACCGTTCACCTCATTCTCAGCACGCTTACTACCACTCTTGTTGTCCTTCAGTGCTAACTCAGCTAGCTGGGCCAAGATTGTGGCCAGCTGATCATTGATATTGTTCACAGAATTTTCCAATTCAGCCACTTTCTCGTCGATCGCAGACATATTGACGGAAGACCGAGTATACCCGGATGAAGATGATTCAGAAGCCACAACTACTGATTCGGAACTGTCTACTCGTAGCTGATCAAACTGTCTGACAAGCCGATTACTCTCGCGAAACCACAACCGCTTAATGATGATGTCTGCACGAACGGTATCCATTAGTATGTATGCATGATTTTATATGCATGATTCGTGGTGTGTGCGTTTATTTATTTACGATTATAAGATAAGAAGAACAAATGTTAGTTCTATTTACACGTATCACAACATCTCTCTTCCACCCTTATTCCTCCACACACTCGTCGGTCCAGGTCTCTTTCCTAGGATTTTGGTTTTTGGCTCACATTGCGGTCCAAGGGACGCGTGATGCCGTCGATTATTGCGGAAAATTAAATCACCCATCAGACAATACAGTTCGTTTTTTGACGTATCCACGTTCAGTGACTAAGAAATCGACCAAGTTGGATTGTCCTTTCGGGATAACTCGTCTTTTGTCCTTTCGCGAGACGCATTAATTCGAGTTTTGACTCCCTTTGAGCGCATCTCAGTTTTTAGACGTGGTACGAGTTATTCTTCTAGTCCAATCGTTCGTTATTGTCAATGACTCGTTCCCTTTTTATTCACGTGGATTCGTGTCTCGATTTTTGGATTACAACGGGATCTTTTTGGATCTATCGAGAGACGTAACCACGTGTTTATTTAGTGATGGAATCACTTTTGGATTTTATTTTAGGGAACGGACTCATCGCGTAACGTGTTTGTTCTTAGCGTCGAGGATTCGTTTGCTCATTTTGCTACACGAAAAGACGGCGAGTCTTATTTGAGCACACGGTAACCTTTCGGCTAGCAATAGTTCGTTGTTCTTCCCAATTCACGGGATATATCATCTTAGTGTGGTTACAGAAAATCAACGTTTCGTTGAATTGCATGCTTATTCGAAGCGAGGATATCACCGTTCTCTTTCCTTTAGGCACGAATTAAGCAAACACGTACATCGGGCCATATTTCTTGCAGTTTTGGTAACGGTCGAAATGATCGAGTCGTTAGTCAAAACCCGCAGTCTCGTCCATATGGCGCAATTATATGGTTTGGCTTAATTCGGCTTCGTGATTTTAAACGGGGTATACACTCGTTCGAGGCATGCATTCAACGGCATTGGTTTATTTTCTTTAACTACTCTCGAGATTAACATATATCGTAGATTCGGAATGATTTTGGTCGTTTAGTTCATTTTTTGCTTTTCTTCTCTTAGTCACTTCTGCGGACACGTCCATTTCTCTTAAGAACGACACGAGGCATAACGTAAAAGCTCGTCTTTTATTGGGAAGGGACGGGCCATGTTTGTGAAACTTTTCACGTTACCACACGGTTGTTCGAGACAGAAATGTTCTTCGTTTTCGTTTCGTCATGATCTCGTTTTATCCCAACTTATTTAAAGAATGTGAATAACGGCTACTGTTAATATAGTCTTTTGTATCGAGATATAACTATCCTTAACACTGAACCGATTCATACTAATACGTGCTTACGTCATAACACATTTCTTGAACATGTGCCTTTGTCGGGACACCGAAAGGGACAAGGCGAGTCGCACATGTTCATTCATATGAGATGATTAAGTCGTCTTTAGTTCAAATTGTTTCGATGTTTTAGGGTAATTAGTATATCGATTCACGAGTATATATTAACACATCGTCTTATTTTCTTTGCCTACTTTAGGATTAGACACGTATCGTGGCGGTTTGAAAACACGAATTGATTCATTTATCACAATAAAAATAGTAACGGGTGATCCTATGGAAACTTCTAAGGCTACTATATGCTGACACGGCTGACCGCGAGACCTCACAGGACCGCACAAATTCGCCCCTAACGAATGGATGGGGACCCTTTGGCGCCTTACTGTAAGGGGGAACTTACACTAGCCTCTTTCGAGCGACGAATGGACTCTCGCTAGAGGTTTCGCGGAAATTACCCAAAGGGTTTGCAATAATGCACATGAATGCATACGAAAAGAAGTAAAACGATCCGTCCCCGTTAAGGGCTTAATACACGCCTTCCGGAATCAAATTTCTCGCTTCCCCAGCAGAGTCGCCACTTGTTAGACGAGGTGCCGCGGCCTAATCTCCCGGGCGGACCGGGGGGTGGACAACCTCATGGCGACGTAAGCGGTGATTGGCGCCGAAAGCAACCAATCATGGAATCAAGCTGCTCGGTAGGACCGGAGCTCGGAGATATGGAAGAGTCGCCACCCACGAATGGGAAAATGAACACCGATCCCTTGCGGGAGACCGGTGTGGGTTCGGGAAACTTAGGTACGAGCCGAGAAGGCTAGCTCCTTTCCGGAGAAAGGCTACTAGGCACCCCAACATCGCCCGATTATGAACCACCGGCCTCCTACTCAGCATGTTAGGCGATAACGGACTAATCGTATACTTCTTTAAGTTTAAAATTCATTTGAAACCTTTTCTTTCTTTTTTTTCAGAAACCGTTTTGAGCATATATTATTGGAAAGCCATATTAGTAAAGAATCACCCATTTGTATTATACATACACAGAGAAGGGGGAAGAAAGAAGTGATTTATTTATAACCTTATTTAAATGTCATGCCGTGTGTTTATTCTACACTAACTTATTTCTCCAAAACGAGTTTATTTACATGGTTCGCACCTTAATCACCGTTGGAACGATTTAGGTGCGTTTTAAAACCCCGATTAGTGAAGTTTACTCGAGTCGCCGTTGGAACGACTCAAGTGCTTTGGAAATGTTTGAGACAAAAACCTTTAGTTAAGAAAACGTGGTTAAACATACAAGTCAATTTTATTTTGTACAAATCCTTTAAGAAAATGATTCAAAAACTCTATTATTCACAAAGAAAGCGATTTTAATTACCATGTTCACTTAATCCGCCTTTGGAACGGATTAAGGTTTTAAAACGTGGTGTTTTGGAAACGATTTGAAATATTAACAAAAAAACAACTCCATTTATTTACATTAGGAACCTCTAAAAATTCATTAGTTTAAATAATCAAATTGAAAACTCTCTTTCTTTTGATTTATTTTTCCCTCTTATTTAATGGACTCTCTCTACCTATTATAATTACAATAATAAACCCATTTAAAGCAAGATTCATAATCAAATAAAGCCAATTTGAAACATGGACCCATGAATGATCCAAAAGAATAAAGAAAGTAATTCTAGCATATATATATACATTTAAATCAAAAAGAGAATATGAAAATAAAAGTTAATAAGAGGAAACTATATAATACATATATGAAAATATTAGATAAAATACATTTATACTTTAAAGATGTGAAAATAGTAAATAAATCTCATAAATAAGAATATAACATTTACCCAAAATAATTTCATTCAATAACCAATAAAATAACCCAAATATCCCAAAACTACATATATATACATAACCATTATAGTTTTAAATATCAAAAAAATAGCATATACTAATATCTATTGATTATTTCCCAAAATGCCCAAGTAAGTAATCTTCAAAATAGGATCTAATATAACTCAAATGAATAAAAGAACAAATATATACATATACTTATGTTTTAAAAATTAAATAAAGAATGATATACAAACATCCTAAATAATTATATACACTAAACATCTAAAATAGTTTGAAACACATATATTACATAACTATACATATATATATTAAGGATTTAAAAGCTTAGAAGTTGAGAAAAAGGGATTGAAATGACATTTTTTGCGTTTTGGCAGATTTACCGACGGAAAATCCGTAGGTAAACAGCACTTAGTGACGGAAATGGCAAATTACAACAGCACTCTAATTGTTTCCAGATTTATTCAAAAGCTTTAAATTAAATCTAATTCAATCGTTTTGGATTTCCGAACTACCAAAAATGGATCATAGTCAATAACGGAAGTTCCTAAAACGATGTTTTTATTTTAAAACATTATTTGGAATTTTTTTTTTAAATTAGAAACTTATAATTTCAACGTTTTTTCGATACCCGAACTACCTTTTTATCGGATCACGGTTCGTATTGGGATATCAAAACGAGGTTTTCTATCTTAAAACAAAACCGAATTTTATTCAACACGAAACGAAAATCAAATAAATACGCTAATTAAATAAAACGTGATAAAATAAATAACTAATCAAATAAAGAAACTATAACATAAAAAATAAATAGAAGAAGAGAATAAATAAAATAAAATAAAAGAGTCTAGTCCTCGGATAATACCTTAAATTCGGTATCTGACAGTCGAAGCCGATCGATTCCACGAGTCGCGATCTTCCTTTTTTTTTATATTTTTTTATTAAAAGTTTAACTTTAGAAAACTCGGAATTTTTGAGAAAAAAATATTTTTCTCAAAAAAAATTCACTTTCTCTCTCTAAAAATGTTTAGAGTGAGAAAGGCTCCAAGAAATCCCCCTTTTTTTTCACTTTGCATTGGGATCCGTGCCCCTTATATAGGGAAACGGGTCCCGGAAACTTTGGGCGACGCCCGAGCAAAATTGGGCATCGCCCAAAGCCGTTGGGCGGCCGCCCAAGGCTAGTTGGGCGGCCGCCCTACAATAGTTGGGCGGTCGCCCAACGATTGTTGGGCGATCGCCCACCAATTGTTGGGCGGTCGCCCAACAGCGTTGGGCGAGCGCCCAACGCGCGGTTGGGCGCGCGCGGCCAACTGCCGTTGGGCGTCCGCCCGACGCGGTTGGGCGCTCGCGCCCCCCTACCTTTGGGCTTCCGCCCAATGCGATTGGGCACTCGCTCAACGGCCGTCGGGGCGCGCCTCGCGCCGTCGGGCGTGCACGCCTTGCGGTCGTCGAACTCGTGTTCCGCGTCGTCGGGCGTTCACGCGTCGTGACCGCCGAACGCGTGTTCCGCGCTGCCGGTTGCACACGTCCCGTGGCCGACGAGCGCGCGTCCCGTGCCGCCAAGCTCGTGCCTTGCTCGGACACCGAGCGAGTACTATTCATGGTTGGGTGCGTGCGTCCGACAGACGTCGAGCGCGTGCTTTGCGTCGTCGAGCGTGCGTCCAACTGTCGTCGAATGCGCGCCGGCCGCCGCTAAGCACTCGCACCGTGCCGTTAAGCATTCGCGAGCTATCCGATCGACAACAGCGACCGACTGTAACTTATTTATTTTATTATTTTTGAAACTTTCGGAATCAATCGCTTCAACCGTCTTGTTTTCAGGTTTTCGTCACAGGTCCTCCGACTCGGTGTCTACAGCTGGGTTGTAGCACTTAGTAGGAGTTGAGTAGACGAATAGAGGAAGATACTCTTGCATATTCAACTGCCTTATAATTGGTTTGTGCTCTACCGTTAAAGAGCTCAGTATTGGATTCAAAAAGCCCGGAGGACTCTGGGGACTGGACGTAAGCAGAGAGGCCGAACCAGGATAAGTGATACTGACTAATCTCTAAACTCTCTCTCATATTGCATGTGTTGTTTGCTTTATTTACTCAGTATATAAATTGCCAAAGCTGACCTTGAGTAAATAAGTGGTGCTGAGTTAGAAGCTGACCTCTAAGAGTGTCAATTCCTAACTTACAAGAAAATAACTTTAGTCAACATCTGACTAAAGCTGTCTTAAAACATCTCTCACCAAGCTGACCAAAAGCTGAGTTAACAAACTCCTAAAATAACTTCTAGTCAGCATAATTGAACGCGAAAAAGTTATATTAGTTCCTAACCCCCCATTGGAACTAATTACTAGGGACCAACACTTACCTTTTTAATAGACTACTTAATTTCATTATCAACATGAAGAACCTTAGTAGTAGTCAAATTTATTATCAAAATATCTTTTAACATGTTTGATGTTTGATTATTCTAAGACAAACATCTAGGATATAAACTATAGATGGGAATTTCATGTTCAAGATGAATGTGATAATGTCAATTAAGTACTTACTTCTTATTTCTTTTTTTTTTTTGAAACAACTTACTTCTTATTTCTTAATGTTGTTTGTGTGTGTGTGTGTGTTTTTTTGGTACCACCAGGCTGAGTTTCTGAACGGTATCTCTAGCCTTACATAATTAGTTGGCCCTCAGATATATATAATATGGTGAAGTGGCTATTATCAGATTTAAAATTATCAATAGTTTTTCCATATTGAGAATGAATTTGATGTTAATTGAACTTCAAAATTTAGAAACATACGAGGATTTACAATTTATTTAGTTATTGATGGCGTGGAAGTTAGCTTTATCTTAAATGTTGGCACTGGAATTGCTTCATCTTAAATTAAGTGCAACAACTTAATTTTCTATTTTAATTTATTATTGAATATCCATTTATTTCCTGTAGATTACCAATAATAAAATAAATATAAATTAAAGAAAAAATGTTATTGAAAATAAAAGTTGAAATTATAAATTTTATGTGTTTTTAATTAAATATTATTATATTGGTTTATAATTTATAAGTAGAATATTCATCCGCGCAAAAGCGCAGGTTTCAAGCTAGTTATTAACATATATAATTACTTAAAAGCCTAAATTCCAACCACCCAACTTTAAACGTTATAACAATATCAAAAATCATCTTTCGGTCAGAAATTATTAATGGAGTAGAATTCTATTACGTTTTGGGTTGAATACTAACAACCAAATCGTTTCTAGAGAAACAATTAATTAAGTGTAAGAGTGTCTTTTTTTTAATTAAAACTCTCATTAATTACATATTGTAATCTATGTGAAAGATTCTTAACCGACCAACAAGTTGTAACATAGGGAGTAATTATCAACATATATAATTCACTTAAAGCCTAAATTCCAACCACCCAACTTTAAATGTTATAACAATATCAAAAATCATCTTTTTGTATTAATGGAGTAGAATTCCATTACGTTTTGAGTTGAATATTAACAACCAAAGCATTTGTAGAGGAATAATTAATTAAGGGTAATAATGTCTTTTTTTAATTAAAATAGCCTCACTATAATTACATCTCTTAATCTATGTGAAAGATTTTTAACCAGCAAACAATTTGGAGCAGAGGGAATAATTATTAACATATATAATTACCTTAAAGCCTAAATTCCAACCACCCAACTTTAAACGCTATTACAATATCAAAAATCATCTTTCGGTCAGAAATTATTAATGGAGTAGAATTCCATTACGTTTTGGGTTGAATACTAACAATCAAATCATTTGTAGAGAAACAATTAGTTAAGGGTAATAATGTCTTTTGTTAATTAAAATAGCCTCACTATAATTACATCTCTTAATCTATGTGAATTTAACCGACAAACTTGGAGCAAAGGGAATAATTATTAACATATATAATTACTTTAAAGCCTAAATTCCAACTACCCAACTTTAAATGTTATAACAATATCAAAAATCATCTTTCGGTCAGAAATTATTAATGGAGTAGAATTTCATTACACTTTGGGTTGAATACTAACAACCAAATCATTTGTAAATGAAAAATGAATTAAGGGTAAGAATGTCTTTTGTTAATTAAAATAGCTTTATTAATTACATCTCTTTTTTTTTTTTACAACTATTACTTACATCTCTTAATCTATGTGAAAGATTCTTAACCGACAAACAAAACAAACAGAGTAATTATTAACATATATAATGACCTTAAAGTCTAAATTCCAACTACCCATTTTTAAATGTTATAACTCTGCTGGCACAACCATAAACAATAAGAGTAACTAACCTAAGATTAATGTAAAACAACATATGATGACATATGTTATTAAAATTGACGATGTTTTCGAATAGAAGAATATCAAAAAATCATCTTTCGATTAGCAATTATTTATTTCTTTTCCACTCAACCATCTAAAACTAATATTATACATAAACAACAACAAAACACTTAATGAAGAGCGCAATTGAAGTTGATGGTATTTTCGAATTGAACAATATTAAAAATCATCTTTCGGTTAGAAATTATTTATTTCTTTTCAACTTAAACATCTAAAACTAATACTTTATTAAAATTGATGGTGTTTTCAAATAGAACAATATCAAAATCATCTTTCGGTTAGAAATTATTTATTTCTTTTCAACTCAACATCTAAAACTAATATTATACATAAACATAAAAAAACACTTAATGAAGAGCGTAGTCAAAACTAACAATAAAACCTCTAATTCCTTTGTAGAGTTTGCTTGCTTCCCTCAACGGCAACCGCCTCTAGTTTTTTTAGGGTTTTTTTTGTCCTCCATATCCCTGTTTAAGAACACACACACAAAAAAAAAAAAAAGAGACACGTGGAAGTAAATTACTTTTTATTTATTGGTTGGGCTAAGTAAGCCCAATTATAGTTGCCCTTTTAATTATTTTGAATCACTTAATTCTGATTAACCTTAATTTATAGACATTAAGTAAATTTCATAAATATATCCTATTATCCTAATCCATTATATAACCCTAATTAACTTTTTTATTACCCTAATTTTTAGGATGCTACAGTTTTCTCCCCCTAAAAGAAATTTTTTCCTCAAAATTTACATACCCGCAAAATCAAAGAGATGCATATATTTTTGTCTCATGTGTTTCTCAATCTCCCATGTAGCTTCCAGTAGCGATCGATGGTGACTCAAATGAACTCTCACCTCCTCAACTTTTTTATTTGAGTTTCTAATATTTCCATTAGTTCCTCCGTTTAGGTCAAATCCTTGACCACTTGAATCACTGGCTCCAAAATCACATGATCTGGATCAGATCGATATTTCCTCAATAATGACACATGGAAATCGTCATGAATTTGTGATAACTCTATCGATAGCGCTAATGTATATGCCAATGGTCCAATCCTTTCCGTGATCTCGTATGGTGTGATGTATTTCTAGCTTACCTTTCCTCTTTTTTCGAATCGAACAATCCCTTTCTAAGGTGAAACTTTTAAGAACACATGATCCCCTACCTCATATTCCATCTCATGGAAGTTCTTATTAGCTTACATTTTCTGTCTATCATATGCTGCTTGCAAACATTTCTTTACTGTATCAATCTTTTCGACTGTTTCCTATATCAACTCTTTAGCACACAATCCCTGGTCATATCTTCTAATGTTTGGATAGTACGCTCTGCCTGTCCATCTGTTTGAGGGTGAAAGGTTGTACCAAAATTCAGCTTTGTACCCAACGCTGCTTACAAAATACCCCAAAATTGAGAAGTGAAATAGGGATCCTTATTTGATACAATAGAGACTGGAACACCATCCAATCTCATAATCTTATCTCCAAAAATAACTCATATAGCTTGCTTGTAAGATATTTTGAAATCTGAAATAGGGAAGAAGAGAGACATACATATGAGATACATTTCATAAAATGTAAATCAAATTCATCAATTAAAAATAGTAAGAGGTTCTTTTTCAACATGCACAAGTGGGGAAATAAATATCAAGTACTTGGAAAATATAAGGTAACTACTTTGAAAGTTACAAGCACAATAAGAAGCTAAAGGAAAAAATGAATAGTTAAAATATCTATATTAATTGTTTATACTCAATACCTATACCAAAGAAGAAGAAGCAAATACGTTAGAAGAAACCCAAATATTAAAGATAATTAAAATAAGGTAATAACAAAAGTATTATATGAAAAAATAGAAAAAGATGAATTAAAAATCAGAGAGTGACATATAAGTTAAAACACTTCAAAACATAGTTTTTTTTCTCTCATTACTTATTTAAAAATGTATAGCCGTTTAAAAATTGAAACAAATTGAAAGAGAAAATTGGAAATAAAAGGAAGCAAAATATAAAGTTACAAAAGGAAACATACAAATATAGGTTAGATATTATAATTTCAAAAATCCTATCTAACAAAAGTTGGTAAATGTGAGTTAATTTCATGATTGGTAAAGACAACTTCGACTTACAACAAATCAATTAATATACATAAATATACATGTATCAATACCAAGTCCCTCCTTAAATATCAACTTGGTCCTCAAGTTAGATAATTTCTTACGAATTGATCTATATACAGTCAACTTTATTATCTAAAATTTATAAAATTGACAAGTCGACAAACACGATAATTAATGATAAACTCTAATCCAGAATTGTAACTTATTATAATTGTAGCAATAGAATATAATTTAAATTTTCATGAATACCTGGTATCGATAGATTCCCTTCCTATCGGCCTCAAAAGCTTCATGGACTGATTTTGGTAATGACTTGAATTAGTTGAAATAAACATGCTCTCCTACATCCAAATCAACTCCATATCTTGCCAACTTATCAGCTGAAATATTCAACAGTCTCCTATAATTGCTAATTGTAGTCACCTTTTTTGGCCCCTAATTTGTTTCATCAATTAACCATAATTTGGGGGTGGTTTAAATCTATGATTATGAATACCATCTACAACGACCTTGCAATCATTTCTTAGCTCAAATTGAGAATCACATTTAAGAGACATTCTACGAGAAATGCATACCCCCCATGAACTCATTTTGTCTCACAAAGTTCACTGTCTCCAGCCCTCATGTTATCTAAACAATGTGCCTCAATATGTAGCATTCCTAAATGGTCAATAAAAACCACTATAATGCCTCCATTTCCATTCATAATATAGATGCGCCCATATTTATCCTAATCACCCCCTTTTTAGGAATAAAAGCTCTTCCCACCCAATATTTCAATCCATCAACATTCATGCATTTCATAAGGGATTCACCAGGTTGCGTTTTGGTTATAACAATGTCAAAAATCATCTTTTGGTTAGAAATTATTAATGGAGTAGAATTCCATTACGTTTTGGTTTGAATACTAAAGACCTAATCATTTGTAGAGGAACAATCAATTAAGGGTAAGAATGTCTTTTTTTTTAATTAAAATAGCCACATTAATTGTGTCTCTTAATCTATGTGAAAGATTTTTAATCGACAAATAATTTGGAATAGTAAGAAATAATTATTAACATATATAATTACCTTAAAACCTAAATTCCAACCACCCAACTTTAAACGTTATAACAATATCAAAAATCATCTTTCGGTCAGAAATTATTAATGGAGTAGAATTTCATTACGCTTTTGGTTGAATAGTAACAACCAAATCATTTGTAAAGGAACAATAAATAAATGGTAAGAATGTCTTTTGTTAATTAAAATAGCTTCATTGGTTACATCTCTTAATCTATGTGAAAGATTCTTAACCGACAAACAAAACAAACAAAGTAACTATTAACATATATAATTACCTTAAAGTCTAAATTCCAACTACCCATCTTTAAATGTTATAACTCTGCCGGTACAACCATAAAAAATAGGAGAAACTAACCTAAGCTTAATGTAAAACAACATATGATGACATATGTTATTAAAATTGATGGTGTTTTTTAATAGAACAATATCAAAAATCATCTTTGGATTAAAAATTATTTATTTCTTTTCAACTCAACCATCTAAAACTAATGTTATACATAAACATCAACAAAACACTTAATGAATAGCGTAATCAAAGTTGATGGTGTTTTCGAATTGAACAATACCAAAAATCATCTTTCGGTTAGAAATTATTTATTTCTTTTCAACTTAACCATCTAAAACTAATACGTTATTAAAATTGATGGCGTTTTCAAATAGAATAATATCAAAATCATCTCCAGGTTAGAAATTATTTATTTCTTTTCAACTCAACCATCTAAAAATAATACCATACATAAACATAAAAAAAACACTTAATGAAGAGCGTAATCAAAACTAACAATAAAACCTCTAATTCCTTTGTAGAGTTTGATTACTTCTGTCAACGGCAACCGCCTCCAGTTTTTTTAGGGTTTTTTTTGTCCTCCATATCCCTCTTTAAGAACACACACACACACACACAAACACAAAAGAGAGACACGTGGATGTAAATTACTTTTTATTTATTGGTTGGGCTAATTAAGCCCAATTATATTTGCCCTTTTAATTATTTTGAATCACTTAATTCTGATTAACCTTAATTTATAGACAATAAGTAAATTTCATAAATATATCCTATTATCCTAATCCATTATATAACCCTAATTACCTTTTTTATTACCCTAATTTTTAGGATGCTACAATTTTCTCCCCCTAAAAGAAATTTTGTCCTTAAAATTTACGTACCTGCAAAATAGCAGAGATGCATATATTTTTGTCTCATGTTTTTCTCAATCTCCCATGTAGCTTCAAGTAGCGATCGGTGGTGACTCCAATGAACTCTCGCCTCCTCAACTTTTTTATTTGAGTTTCTAATATTTCCACTAGTTCCTCCTTGTAGGTCAAATCCTTGACCACTTGAATCTCTGGCTCCAAAATCACATGATCCGGATCAGATCGATATTTCCTCAATAATGACACATAGAAAACATCATGAATCTGTGATAACTTTATCGATAGCGCTAATGTATATGCCAATGGTCCAATCCTCTTCGTGATCTTGTACGGTCTGATTTATCTCTAGCTTACCTTTCCTCTTTTTTCGAATCGAACAATCCCTTTCTATGGTGAAACCTTTTTTAGAACACGATCCCCTACCTCATATTCCATCTTATGGCAGTGCTTATTAGCCTACATTTTCTGTCTATCATATGCTGCTTGCAAACATTTCTTTACTGTATCAATCTTTTCGACTGTTTCATGTATCAACTCAGTTCCTTCTAACTGTCTCATGCCATCCATATCCCAACAAATAGGATTTCTACACTTTCTTCCATACAATGGATCATATGGTGCCATCCCAATTCTAGAATGGAAGCCGTTATTGAAAGCAAACTCTATCAACGGTAAATGCCTATCCCAATCTCCCTGAAACTTTAGCACACAATCCTTGATCATATCTTCTAATGTTTGGATAGTACGCTCTGCCCGTCCATTTGTTTGAGGGTGAAAGGTTATACCAAAATTCAGCTTTGTATCCAACGCTGCTTGCAAACAATATACCCCAAAATTGAGAAGTGAAATGGGAATCCTTATCTGATACAATAGAGACTGGAACACCATCCAATCTCATAAACTCGTCTCCAAAAATAACTCATATTGCGCTTGTAAGCTATTTTGAAATCTGAAATAGGGAAGAAGAGAGACATACATATGAGATAAATTTCATAAATTATAAATCAAATTCATCAATTAAAAATAGTAAGAGTTGCTTTTTCCACATGCATAAGTGGGGAAATAAATATCAAGTACTTGGAAAATATAAAGTAACTATTTTGAAAGTTACAACCCATAAAAATAAAATTGAAGGCACAATAAAAAGCTAAAGCAAAAACATGAATAGTTAAAATATCTATATTAACTGTTCATACTCAATATATATAACAAAGAAGAAGAACAAAATACGTTAGAAGAAACCCATATATTAAAGATAATTAAAATAAGGTAATAACAAAAAATTATATGAAAAAATAGAAAATGATGAATTAAAAATCAGAGAGTGACATATAAGGTAAAACACTTCAAAACATAGTTTTTTTCTCTCATTACTTATTTAAAAATGTATAGCCGTTTAAAAATTGAAACAAAAAGAAAGAGAAAATTGGAAATAAAAGGAAGCAAAATATAAAGTTACAAAAGGAAACATACAAATATAGGTTAGATATTATAATTTTAAAAATCCTATCTAACAAAAGTTGGTAAATGTGAGTTAATTTCACGATTGTTAAAGACAACTTCGACTTATAACAAATCAATTAATATGCATAAATATACATGTATCAATATCAAGTCCCTCCTTAAATATCAACTTGGTCCTCAAGTTAGATAATTTTTTACGAATTGATCTAAATACACTCAATTTTAGTATCTAAAATTTATGAAATTTACAAGTCGACAAAAACGATAATTAATGATAAACTCTAATACGGAATTGTAACTTATTATAGTTGTGGCAATAGAATATAATTTAAATTTTTATGAATACCTGGTATCGATAGATTCCCTTCCTATCGGCCTCAAAAGCTTCTTGGAATGATTTTGGTAATGACTTGAATGAGTTGAAATAAACATGCTCTCCTACATCCAAATCAACTCCATATCTTGCCAACTTATCAGCTGAAATATTCAACATTCTCCTATAATTGCTAATTGTAGTCACCTTTTTTGGCCCCTAATTTGTTTCATCAATTGACCATAATTTGGGGGTGGTTTAAATCTATGATTATGAATACCATCTACAACGACCTTGCATTCATTTCTTAGCTCAAATTGAGAATCACATTTAAGAACCATTCTACGAGCAATGCATACCCCCCATGAACTCATTTCATCTCACAAAGTTCACTGTCTCCAGCCCTCATGTTACCTAAACAATGTGCCTCAACATGTAGCATTCCTAAATGGTCAATAAAAACCACTTTAATGCCTCCATTTCTACTCATAATATATGCGTCCGTATTTATCGTAATCACCCCCTTTTTAGGAATAAAACCTCTTCCCACCCAATATTTCAATCCATCGGCATTTATGCATTTCATAAGGGATTCACTAGGTTGCAAACAATGGCGGATCCAAGATTTGAGGGGGGGGGGGGGGGGGGAACTCTATGTAAATTTGTTTTAGATAAAATACATTAATTTACAATCAATTTACACTGAGACAAACCATCACAAAAGTGTAGAATATCACTAACCTTTAGCAGCGTCGTAGCCAAGTTCATAATCAGCCTGCTTCAATAGCTTATCGATAACAACAGCTCCCTCTACTCCCGCATTACTAGCGTTTGTGTATACTGGAGTTTGCAATTGAACAAATAAGTAGATGATACATGTATATATTCTTTTAACAAACAGGTTGGGTACATTCTGTCTATGAACTCAAAATTCTTTCTATCATACTCCCACAATCACAAATCTCAACAATTAGTACGCCATATTTGATTTTACAACACTATGTTTCATAAAATTTGTTCTTCAATTATTCAGATTCAGTTAAATCCATGAATTCCCAAGCAAACATCATAGTTTTAGCCAAAATAACAATTCAAATATGAAATTCCTACACACATAAATCAAACAGCAAAATCAAGAACCCCTAAAATATGAAATTCCTACACACATCAATCAATTTGTCCATTAGAATTACCTAAAAATTAAGAACAAACTATCAAATCCATTAACCTAAAATTAAAATTAAAGGGCAAAAGTTAAACTAACGGTTAGGAGAGGAGGGGAGTCGCTAACTTGAAATTGATTGATGAGGCGTTGATGGTGGCCGGCCGGAGAAGGAGGGGCGACGCTTGCTGGAGGATAGGAGAGGGGAGTCTACACTACGTTTGTCGATGGATGGAGTCGAGGAGAAGAATCACACAATACACATGTGTGTCTGCTGCTTTTATAAATTAAAAAGCATGAAACAAAACGACGTCGTTTTGGAATTTTTTTTTATACAGATGAAGGGGGGGGGGGGGGAATGCCCCTTTTGACCCCCCCCCCCCCCCCCCCCCCCCCTAAATCCACCCCTGGTTGCAAAACTAGACCATCCCTTGAAATCTATGGAAAAAAAGTTTAAGATATATATAACAAATATATAAGAAATAAGAGTTAAAAGTAATGAAATAATACCTTAAAAGGTGTATCGTTTTTTATGTCTTCTACTATCATATCTTTTACTTCGTCGGGAATGTCCCAACCGTGGGGCTTGGTGCGCGATGAGAGATAACGACACACGTTAAAGCAACTGGCCTTATTGAATGGTTTAAGTATCATCATCATTGTGAGAATATGAAATGAAAATCACAAGTCGGAGGTGCCGCTGCAGGGATTTAGAAAATAAGGAAAGAGTTAACTATCGATTTTATCTATATGCATATACATACATAACTGAAGAAATTGTACTTACCCCAATGAACACAACATCACTTAAAAAAGGTCATCAAAACGACATCGCGTCATTGAGAGTTATCAATTATGTAGGGCAAAGGCATGTCATGGGGGAACCCCGATTAAGACTAATGGTTATTAGAGTTGAGTATTGGTTGTACTAAATAAAGCCCTTTACTTTGAGTCAAAGAATCTAGCTAGGGAAATGTCCAAATTTCATGATCGTAATCCAATTTCCTTTCAATCTCAAATCTTATTAGATCTATTGAAAACCTTTCCAAACAAAAAAATAAAATAAAATGTATATTAAAGAAATTAAGCAATAGATAAAATAAGTAAGTAATTGAGTAATAATATTATTACAATAGTGAAAAACTTATAGACTCATAAACAGTAGAATTTGTAGGCTTCTTAAAATAGAAATGATAACATACATGAAAACTATTGTTCCCTCTCACATTTCAAACAACACAACCAAGAGTATGTCAACTACAATAAATTGGAGTCCAATCCATCTATCTAAAAGTTTGAAAAGGAAAAGGTGGGATAATTGTTGGAGTTTAGTGTCCTAAAGACAATTGTCTTAGGATATTAATATTAATGAATAAATTGTTTATTTGATCATTTGTTTAATCAGATATATAGCATTAAAATGTAACTATATATAAAGGCATAAATCTTTCATAAAGAAAGTAACCCTAAGTTTATTTAAGTAATTATAAAGTGTTCATACAAGCATGAAGTGAGACTGTACTTTATAATAGAACCAATAGACTTAAAGTAAACCCAAGTCAAGTAATATGTTATAGGGGTTGGCATATTACTGTTGAGACTTGCATGTAACAGTGTTTTCTGTCGAGACAGAAAGCTGATCTCACAAGCTTTAGATATTCAGATATGTAGACAGTTACATGGATCCGGTGAAGGAGTTCATTAGGATTGGGACCCGACTTGAGATAACAGAATGGATTGATTTATCTAATGTGTCAACTGTTCATCTCATTGGTATTAGTAGGTATAACTAATCCTCAGACTCAAGCATTCGTTAATTAGTGATTCTGGATTATGGAGTCTGATACTTTGATTCTGTGCGAGCACGATCCAATAGGTGAGAGCCTAGGGTGTGTGAGAGCAGGGTTGGGTATCACACAAAGTAATTGCAGAATAGTTAATGTCAGATTGAGCATTCGTCACTCCCGATAAGTGGGAGATATATCCAAATGGCCGCTTGTGGTGAATTGACTGAAATCCTTGCAAGGTGATACAACTAAGAGTAGAAATGAACATTTCACTTAACTTATCTTTTCAGAGTGAATTTTACCTGTACAAGTAAAACCGGACTCTTCGTTATATGTAACCTTGACACATTCCATGGTTATAAGGAATTGACCGACATGGTATAGTTGATGAAGGATCGTATTATACTGTACCTAATACAGAAAGGTTAACGTCAGTTATCAACCTGACTTCTTAATTGCTCTGAGGGAATATCATAGGTTCTGCTAGTAACAGCTCGCGACGATATTCCATTATATATATGTTGGAATTAATCATGATGAATAATTTCAAAGGATATATACGGCTAGTGGCAATAAAGAACCTAATGGGTCGCATATGAGACTTGGAATCGGAGGACAAAAATGTAAATTAGTGAGACATAGTGCATGGGCCGAAATTTATATATTAAATAGGGATATTAATTTGATTTAATAATTATAATTAGATTATGGTTATAAATTAAATTAAAGGATTATCTGATAATATTAATTAGAAGTTTTTATGTGATTGAAACTCTAATTTTTTTTGGTAGAAACAGGAAAGAAAACAAACCAACACCGAGACAAAAGCTAACCTGGGATCAGCCTAGGAAAGCTAACCCCAACTCTGTCCTCTAAAAGGAGAGAAGAACGATAGATAGGAGGATCAGAAAGGGTGGAAACACCTAACATCCCCTCGTGCACAGCCGCCGCCAAGCGATCCGCAATTCGATTTTGTTCTCTGTAGATGTGGCTGAACTCTAAGGACTCAAAGGAGGAGGCAAGACTTCTTATTGCTTTGATAAGGTTCTGGCTACTAAGACAAAAAACATGATTATTAGAGATCATACTAATAGCCTCCATATTATCAGACTCCACAGCAAGCCTTTTAATACCCAGATTTCTGGCAAGCTTGACTCCAGAAAGAATACCCCAAAGTTCCGCTGAAAAGGATGAGCCCAAACCCAGGTTATGGGTGAATCCAGACAACCAGGCACCTCCCGCGTCCCTAAGCACGCCTCTAGCCGCGATCTTTCCATTGTTGAGACAGGAGCCATCCGTGTTCAACTTAACCACCCCATCCTTCGGCCTACACCACCCAATGAGTTGAACCTCTTTATTCTGGGTAGAATTGGCAAAGGGGTCCCCTTTGAAGCTCCCCGTAATGGTAAGGAGCTTTTTAGAGAAGAACTCGGGTAAGTTCTGAATAAAAACAGTCTTCTCACCAAAGATCTCCTCGTTTCTCCACTTCCAAAGGTGGTGGCAGATAATAGCAAATAAAATGTCTCCCTGCTCCATGCTAGCCATTAACCTACCTTTAACCCCATTGGAGAACCAGTCATTCTCAGGGTAGGCAAAGAAGGAGGGGAGAATGTGGTGCGGAAGAACTTTCTGCCAAACCTCCGTACTCTTAGGGCAGTCCCTAAGGGCATGGCACAAAGATTCAACTTGGCCTCTGCATCTACTGCAAGCACCTGAATCCGCCAAGTGACGTCTATGTCTATCCGAATTAGTCAGCAATCTGTCCTTGACTCTAAGCCACAGGAAGCTCCTCATTCGGTAAGGGATTTTCAGAGCCCAAATGGATTTCTAAGTGTCCGAAAGAGGGTCGGATCTGTCAAGAGTAAAATCTTCAAAGGCAGACTTGCAAGAGTAAGCTCCATTTTTTGTCAGGGCCCAACAATGCCTATCCTTGTCCTCCTTAAGGTTACTAATCTTTACTCCCCTGATTCTGAGGAGAGAATCAAGGCTCAAGAAGGAATCAAACATAGACCAATCCAGTCCCCATCAGAGTCCACCACATCGGCAATCCTCCAGTTGCGGAAATTGCTAGGCGGGGGAGAGCAGCAAACCTCTATAAGAGGTTTATCTCCGATCCAGGTGTCATACCAGAAGCTTATGGACTTACCATTACCCACCTCCAGGCCAACCCCCGTGCAGAACTCAGCAAACACAGCACTGAGCCCTTTCCAAAGGAAAGAACAATTGCCAATCCTCTCTTTAGGGCCCCAAAAGATTTTGTCCTTATGATACTTGCCACAAAGCAATCGAACCCAAAGAGAAGAAGGGTTTTGCCACATTCTCCAGAGGAGCTTCATCAACAAGACCTTATTGTTATCTTTAGCTTGTCTGATGCCAAGACCCCCCTGCTTTTAGGCTAGCAGACCTCCTTCCAAGGGACTAGGTGAATCTTCCTACCCTCTCCAGACTCACCCCAAAGAAAACGCCGGTTGATTTTATCAAGCTCATTGAGAACCGGCTCAGACAACTTACATGCTTGCATGATATGATTGGGAGCTGCGCAGTTGACAGACTGAATTAAGGTTAGACGGCCAGCCAAGGAAAGAGAATTGGCCTTCAAACTAGCACACAACCCATTAGTTTTGTCCAGAGTCTCCTTAAAGGAGGCTTTGGAAACTCTGTCACTATGAAGGGGGATCCCTAACAATAATTAATTATCCCTAATAATAATTAAATTATTAATTTGATTAATAATAATTATCTAGATATAATTAATTATTGTTTAGATAATATTAAAGTGTTTATTTAATTATCTAATTAGTAATCCTATTCCGAATAAGATTCTGATTATTTAATTACCTAACACAACTGGGATTAGGGTTTAGAGAAGTCTATAAATAGACTCCCTAACCCATGAATTTCAACCAACACATAAGAAAGAGAAGAAGAACCGTTCCGTCTTTCATCTCGACTAATTTACTTTATTTCTTAATCCCTCTTTGATCTCGTATCGATTTCTGTTAGAGGCAATCATTACGGTTGCTATTTATTAAAGGTTGATCACTGATTAATTCTGTTTTGTGTTGAATCAAACGTTCGTGGTTCACGAGTTGATAATGACAATTTGTGGGCACTTTGTTTGCAACGGTAGATAGTTCTTCAATAAAGGTATTACTTTCTATCCCTCTTTATATGAAATAACAATTAACAGATCTTGGGAAAGGGAAATAGATAAAATAGATAAAATTTTATTATTCCGCTATTCCTAGGCTTGTCTATTTTCCTTCATTGGTATCAGAGCCTATGTTAATCTGTTATTTCATATATGTAAATAAAAGGTTATTCAATCAGATTGAATAGATTTATTGTTAGGACAAATTAATTAATCGGCTAGTTCAATTAATCTAACGATAAATAAGTTTTGATTACTTGTTAATTAAAACTGATTATGCATAGTTCCTGATTATTTCGGTTGATAATCGTTTAAACAAAACATTAAAGGTTTTATGGTTGGATAATTAAAACGTTTTGTTTTATTAAATCTCAAAGATAAAAACTGATATTCTGAAAATTGTTTTGAAACAATTATATATATATATATATATATATATATATATATATATATATAATATAATATAAAAAAATATAAAACAGTAGCGTCGGGGTCGCTGCTGCGAGGCAGCCACCCCGCGCCACTGTTGCTGGTTGCTGCCAGCGGCAACAACCAGCGGCAGTGCGATGCTGCTGCCGTTAAGTCGGCAGCTCCGTGGTGCCGGATGTTGCCCTAGGACAATGACCTTAACGTTTGGGTCGGGATGATTAAATCGGCCCGGCCCAATCGCTGATATGGGTTTTTAAAATTGTTTTAAAACAGGCACATGTTTTATATATATGTTTCAGAATATAATAATTTGTTTTGATTATCAAAACCAATTTATTTAAAAGTTTGTTTTACATAAATATTTGATATAAGTAATTCAAATCATTAAATGAATTGTACGAATTAATTAGGGTATGCATAATTAAAATTGGATGTAAATTAATTTAAGTTGTTAATTTGATTAACTCAAATATTACATAAATAGTTTATGTAATCAACCAATTAAATTTAGTTTGATTGAGTCTATGCATGTTTGGCGTTATGGACATATTAGACCCTCTATAATCGTTATTTAGTCTTTTGGTATTTTAAATAGGACCTGCGTGTCCTGCCTTCTCTTACTCTCTATTGTATTTCTCTTCTCATCCAAATCCCTTCAAGTAAATTGAAGTTTCTTAGAAATTGAATATTGTTGTAATTCAAGGCGCCAAGGAGAAGACGGAGGACCCAAAGAGAAATATATAATAGTTAGTATTTCCCTAGGGTGACCCTTTATTCTGTTTCTGGCTCAACGGAATAAACTTAGAGATATGTCCATAATTGTCAATGTTGAATGTATGAATGTTTGATATGTGCTAAAGCAAATCAAGACTAGGTTAGATTATGACACTTAAATAAAATCCCTTACTAATAAAAAGTTAAGTAAATAAGCAAGTTATTAAAATCGGTTGCCCCTCCCTAATATTATAATTCAGCCGGCAGTACTGGGGGCCTTTGGGTTGTTGAGTAAACTCAAGCTCGGGGTCTTATGGTAACACCTGAATTATCGAAAAATTGTTTTTCACGAATATAGGGTAATGCTTAAATTAGGATAGAATAATTGGATGAGTAAACTCATGTTGTTCTAACCTAATGGGCAATATGGTTGAGATTGATAGACGACACATATTAGTTACTAATGTGGTTAGTAACCCAACAACCTAGAAATCACATGTTTTGATGTGATTGATTACATGAATCTACCTAATGAATGAAACTAGCTTGTTGAGTAAACTCAAGGTGAAATTTCAGGAGTTAGGATTCTAGCTCACTAAAGGAATTGTGAATATCCTTCGAATTAATATAGAGGATTATTAATTTGGTAAAATAGTGGGAGCAATTTAAAAACATAAAAGTCCAACGTATTTAAATTGTAAGTGAATTAAACAAATGAATAACATCCGTCACTTTTCCCACTCTCAGGTTAATCTTATCAAATCGTACTCTAAAAACAATCATGTCGAAAACCGATCTAAGAAATATCCTTACCGATAACAAGTTGAATGGTTCAAACTTCGCCGACTGGTTTCGTAACCTCAAAATTGTTTTGAAGTTCGAAAAGATAGGGTATGTACTGGATACATCGATACCCGTTCTTTCGACCGATGATGCACCCATTGAAGAGATTGATGCCTATCAGAAGCATAAATCCGATGATGAACACGCCGGGTGCATCATACTTGCATCGATGACACCAGATCTGCAAAGGCAACATGAGGAGATGGATGCCTATTCTATTGTCATGCACTTGAAAGAGCTGTTCGGGAAACAGACTCGTTGTGAACGTTTTGAGAAATCAAAACTGTTGTTTCGCTGCAGGATGCAAGAGGGCACATCTGTTATGACACATTATGTCAAGATGATTGGCTATATCACCAAACTTTCTAGTATTGGCTTCGCGATGGATCATGAACTAAGTGTCGACTTACTTATTACATCCCTCCCAGAAAGTTATTCACAGTTCACCATGAACTACCAACTGAATGACTTACATACCTCTCTTGAAGAGCTTGCCAATATGCTCAAGACTGTTGAGCCCAACCTGAAGAAAGATAAGGTGGTACCTGCTCTTGTGATTTAGGGATCAAAGAAGAGGAAGGGGAATTTTCCCAATCCGAAATATCCCAAGAAGATCAAGGGAGGCAAGCCAGCCCAGGCCAAAGGAAAGCAAGTCAAGAAGCCCAAAGGGGAATGCCACTTCTGTGGTAAATATGGGCATTGGAGGAGAAATTGCAAGGAGTACCTAGCTTCTCTCAAGAAGGGAAAGGACGATGCTTCAACTTCTGGTATGTTCTATATTGAAATTAACTCAATTTCGCAGTCTGAATCTTGGGTATTAGATACCTGGTGTGGATCTCATATTTGTATGAATATGCAGGAACTAAAGCAGACTAGGGAATTAAAGAAAGGAGACATAAACTTGCGAGTAGGAAAAGGAGCAAGAGTTGCCGCCCTCGCAATTGGAGATTATATTTTGAGTTTGCCCTCTGGGCTTGTAATAGAATTAAGGAACTATTTGTATGTTCCAAAGATGTCTCGTAACATTATTTCTATTAGCTGTCTAGTTGATGATGGCTTTCATGTTTCAATTAAGAACAATGGTTGTGAATTTTATAGAAATAACATTTTCTATTTTCCAGGAATATCATTAAATGAGATTTATATTTTGAATGATAAAGTTTCTGCTTTCACAATTGATACCAAAAGACTTAGATTAGATAATTCAACTTGTGGCATTGTCGTTTAGGCCATATAAACCAGAGACGCATGCTTAAGCTGGGCTTATAGACTCAATTGATTTTGAATCAATGGGAACATGTGAGTTATGTTTAAAAGGAAAAAAGACAAAGACACCCTTTAGCAATAAAGGTCAGCGTGTATTAGACACTCTAGGATTAATACATTCAGATGTATGTGGTCGTATGTCAGTCCAAGCAAGAGGAGGATTCAGATACTTTATTAGCTTCATAGATGATCATACCAGATATGGTTATATCTATTTGATGAAGCACAAGTCAGAAGCTTTTGAGACATTCAAATGCTTTAAGAATGAGGTTGAGAATCAAACAGGAAAGACTATCAAGATACTTCGATCTGATCGAGGTGGAGAATATCTTTCTGAAGAATTTATGAGTTGTCTAAATGAATGTGGAATATGCTCACAATGGACACCTCCTTATACACCACAACACAATGGTGTATCAGAAAGGAGAAATTGCACCTTACTAGATATGGTACGATCCATGATGAGCACCAATTCTCTTCCAAAATCATTCTGGGGCTATGCCTTAGAAACTTCCCTATTTACCTTAAATCAAGTTCCAACCAAATCTGCCAGTTCCACACCATTCGAACTGTTCGTTGGTAGAAAACCCATCTTCTTTTTCATGAGAATATGGAGATGTTCAGCGTACGTCAAACGTATTATGTCAGATAAATTAGATTCCAAATCTGACAAGTGTTTCTTCATTGGATACCCAAAGGAAACTATGGGATATTACTTTTATCATCCAGATGACCAAAAGGTAATAGTATCCAAACACGCGGTGTTTCTAGAGAAAGAGTTTCTGGAAGAAACACAGAATGGAAGCGTGATTGAACTTGAGGAAGTTCAAGAGGAATCACATGTTGAAAACGCGGAAGAAGTTGAACCCAAACCCGTTTCACTAGATGAAACACAAGTGTCATATCCCACTCGTAGGTCTCAAAGAATTTGTGAACTCCCAGTTAGATATGGTTTTCTAGTGGGAGATGATGAACTGGTTCTCGTCTTAGACGATGAACCCGAAACCTACGAAGAAGCTCTTACTAGTCCAGAATCTAAAGCATGGCTTGAAGCCATGAATTCTGAAATGGACTCCATGTATACTAACCAAGTGTGGACTTTGGTTGATCCACCCGAAGGGATAAAACCCATTGGGTGCAGGTGGATCTTCAAGAAGAAGACAGACATGGATGGAAAGGTTAGTACCTACAAAGCTAGGTTAGTAGCGAAAGGATATCGTCAAAGGCAAGGTGTTGACTATGACGAGACTTTCTCTCCAGTAGACATGTTCAAATCCATCAAAATATTGCTTGCAATTGCCGCTCATTTTGATTATGAGATTTGGCAAATGGATGTGAAAACAACTTTCCTAAATGGAAACCTACTTGAGGATGTATACATAATGCAACCTGAAGGTTTCACGTCGAAGAATGCAACCAAGGTTTGCAAACTTCAAAGGTCCATTTATGGACTCAAGCAAGCATCTAGAAGCTGGAACAAACGTTTTGATGAAACCATAAAACAATTTGGTTTCGAACAAAACTCAGAGGAGGCTTGTGTTTACAAGAAGACAAGTGGGAGCTCAGTCATTTTCTTAGTACTATATGTTGATGATATACTACTTATGGGAAATGATGTGGCAATGTTGCAAACAGTAAAAGTTTGGTTATCGAGTAATTTCTCCATGAAAGACTTGGGAGAAGCAGCCTGTTGGTTCGATATGCTTACTCCAGCGCGGTTGGTTCGATCATGTAATTCTTTACTCTAGCGCGGTTGGTTCGATCATGTGTGCTATGCTTTGCACTAGACCTGATGTGGCATTCGCATTGAGTATGACGAGCCGATATCAAGGGAATCCGGGATTTGATCACTGGATTGCTGTCAAGAACATTCTTAAGTATCTTAGAAGAACTAAAGACATGTTCCTCGTATATGGACAAGGAGAATTAAAAATTGAAGGATATTCAGATGCTAGTCATCTGACTGATGAAAATGATTATAGATCCCAATCAGGATACCAGTTTATCCTGAATGGAGGTTCAGTTAGTTGGAAGAGTTCCAAGCAAGGAAGTGTTGCTTTCTCATCAACTGAATCAGAGTACATCGCAGCTGCAGAAGTGGCAAAGGAGGCTGTTTGGATTAGGAAGTTCATAACAAAACTAGGAGTGGTACCTGACATTGTGAATCCCATTACTCTGTACTGTGATAATAATGGAGCCATTGCACAAGCAAAGGAACCACGGTCTCATAATGCATCCAAACATTATCTCAAGCGATATCATCTCATTAGGGAGATCATAGCCAGGGGAGATGTGAGAATAGAAAAGGTGCCCACTGAGGACAACGTTGCAGATCCGTTGACCAAGCCATTATCACAAAGAGCTCATGATAGACATCTTAGTTCTTCTGGTATTAGTTTCAGGAACAATTGGCTTTAGTCCAAGTGGGAGAATGTTGGAGTTTAGTGTCCTAAAGACAATTGTTTTAGGATATTAATATTAATAAATAAATTGTTTATTTGATCATTTGTTTAATCAGATATATAGCATTAAAATGTAACTATATATAAAGGCACAAATCTTTCATAAAGAAAGTAACCCTAAGTTTTTATTTAAGTAATTATAAAGTGTTCATACAAGCATGAAGTGAGACTGTACTTTATAATAGAACCAATAGACTTAAAGTAAACCCAAGTCAAGTAATATGTTATAGGGGTTGGCATATTACTGTTGAGACTTGCATGTAACAGTGTTTTCTGTCGAGACAGAAAGCTGATCTCACAAGCTTTAGATATTCAGATATGTAGACAGTTACATGGATCCGGTGAAGGAGTTCATTAGGATTGGGACCCGACTTGAGATAACAGAATGGATTGATTTATCTAATGTGTTAACTGTTCATCTCATTGGTATTAGTAGGTATAACTAATCCTCAGACTCAAACATTCGTTAATTAGTGATTCTGGATTATGTAGTCTGATACTTTGATTCTGTGCGAGCACGATCCAATAGGTGAGAGCCTAGGGTGTGTGAGAGCAGGGTTGGGTATCACACAAAGTAATTGCAGAATAGTTAATGTCAGATTGAGCATTCGTCACTCCCGATAAGTGGGAGATATATCCAAATGGCCGCTTGTGGTGAATTGACTGAAATCCTTGCAAGGTGATATATTTAAGAGTAGAAATGAACATTTCACTTAACTTATCTTTTCAGAGTGAATTCAACCTGTACAAGTAAAACCGGGCTCTTCGTTATATGTAACCTTGACACATTCTATGATTATAAGGAATTGACCGACAAGATATAGTTTATGAAGGATCGTATTATACTGTACCTAATACAGAAAGGTTAACGTCAGTTATCAACCTGATTTCTTAATTGCTCTGGGGGAATATCATAGGTTCTGCTAGTAACAGCTCGCGACGGTATTCCGTTATATATATGTTGGAATTAATCGTGATGAATAATTTCAAAGGATATATACGGCTAGTGGCAATAAAGAACCTAATGGGTCGCATATGGGACTTGGAATCGGAGGACTAAAATGTAAATTAGTGAGACATAGTGCATGGGCCGAAATTTATATATTAAATTGGGATATTAATTTGATTTAATAATTATAATTAGATTATGGTTATAAATTAAATTAAAGGATTATCTGATAATATTAATTAGAAGTTTTTATGTGATTGAAACTCTAATTAATTATCCCTAACAATAATTAAATTATTAATTTGATTAATAATAATTATCTAGATATAATTAATTATTGTTTAGATAATATTAAAGTGTTTATTTAATTATCTAATTAGTAATCCTATTCCGAATAAGATTCTGATTATTTAATTACCTAACACAATTGGGATTAGGGTTTAGAGAAGTCTATAAATAGACTCCCTAACCCATGAATTTCGACCAACACATAAGAAAGAGAAGAGGAACCGTTCCGTCTTTTGTCTCGACTAATTTACTTTATTTCTTACTCCCTCTTTGATCTCGTATCGATTTCTGTTAGAGGCAATCATTGCGATTGCTATTTATTAAAGGTTGATCACTGATTAATTCTGTTTTGTGTTGAATCAAACGTTCGTGGTTCACCAGTTGATAATAACAAGTTGTGGGCACTTTGTTTGCAACGATAGATAGTTCTTCAATAAAGGTATTACTTTCTATCCCTCTTTATATGAAATAACAATTAACAGATCTTGGAAAAGGGAAATATATAAAATAGATAAAATTTTATTATTCTGATATGCCTAGACTTGTCTTGAAGGATTAAAGAAAAACATAGCAAAATAGTGTTTGTCAACTGCAATAAATTGGAGCCTAATCCATCTATCCAAAAGTTTAAAATGGAAAAGTTGAGATATTAGGATTAAACAAAAACATAGAAAGATATAATATCTCTATGTGTTTTAAATCATTGTCAACTATTGTAGTCAAATGCTTATCTGTAATCCATTGTATAATTGATTTTTTTTTTTTTTTTTTTTATATTTTAGGCAAGTTATGAGAATTTGAGAACTTTAAAAATTATAACACTGGGATAGTAATAATGTTTTAATTTTCAATAGAGAAATTGGGTCAGCAAATTTAGCTTGATAGTTGAGTGTGGACCGCTTTGAGTTATGTATGAATAATCCAAACTTGCAAAAGGTATTTCAAGTCAATCAAACAGATTGTCTTCAAAGCATTTAAGAAACTCAACAATAAAAACAATTGACTTGAATTAATCAATATAGATAGAAATAAGGGACTAAATTAAACTAACACTATTTAATTAAGATATATAATGCTACTGACCAAGTAATCTAGTGATATATATGTCTAAGCACTTAGAAAAATGACAGATTAGTAGACTGAGCTGTAATGTGCTTTTGCAACACATTTTTATAAAAGAGTCTCTCCTTTCGCGAGGGTTGTGCGTCTCTCCTTTGTGAGGGTTAGTGGCGGAGTGGGTTTCAATTGCAACCATCCGATTTGCTTGCTTTCGTGGTTCTGTGGTTTCCGTTTCTTCGTCCTTCGATCTTTATGGTGCTGCTCAGTTAGTTTCTCCTCCATTGTTCTCGGTTTCAATTTCTTGATTCAAGGTTTCTTCCTCACTGTTCTTATTCCGTTTCGAGTGTCTGAAGTTACTGTTCTGCAACTTCAATCTTTATTTCTTGGCTGATAATATGGAGGAATCCATGGGTAATCTTAATCTCTCTGACGGGGAGCAAGAAGAACTAGATCTGTCTGGCCCCTCTTCCAATCCTACTACAAAAAATCTTGGCCTTTCTCTGGTTGGACGCTTTCTTACAGACAGAAATGTCAATGTGGTAGCTATGAAAATGAGATTGGCTTCCCTCTGGCGTCTGGGAAGAGGTGTGGCTATTTAAGAAGTGGATTCCAATTGAGTTTTTTCATGAAATTGATCGGGCTCGTGTCATTGCTGGTGGCCCGTGGTCCTTTGATAATCACCTATTTATTGTAATAGAATGGCGAGATGAACCTTCTCCTAAATTAGTTCCTCTTTTTGAAGCAGCTTTCTGGGTTCAGGTTTAAGATATGTTAGCGGGGTCGATGCCTGAGGTGGTTGGCAAGCAGATTGATAATTTCATAGGCTGTTACCAGGAATATGATATGCACAACAATTTGGGCCTCCAGAGGCAGTATACTGATCAGGGTACTTGTGGATGTCAGGAAACCTTTAAGGAGGTGTAAAAAGATTAGAAAGGGGCTTGATAATTGGTCGTTCATCATGTTCAAGTACGAGGGGCTCACTACTTCCTGCTACATATGTGGATTACTTGGTCACACAGAGAGATTTTGTCAGAAGTTATTTACTCTCAAACCAGAGGAGATTAAACGTAAATGGAGAGAATGGCTCAAGGCCCCGATAAAGAGGAGCGAGGAGCCAGCAGATGTGAAATGGTTAAGAGACCCTAGAGGGGTTTCGATATTGGGGGCAGTATGAGTCTATGTTTATGAACACAGACCGATAGTATGAGTTCAGGCTCGGTTCAGCTAGTAAAAGGTAAAGAAAATGCTCCTGTGCATCTGAACATTTCTTCTTCTAGAACCGTTTATACCTGTGCTGCAAACCAAGACACGGGTGTCAGAAGTATACCAGTTCCCAGGGATAATGCATTGCAGATGGTGGTTGATGGCGAGGATGATGGTATGTGGTAAGTGGATGACCGAAAGCGACGTAGAGCTGCCAGTTCAGTTCATTCGTTCAAAAAAAAAAGTAGAAAAATGAGTTATTAATTAGTAATTTAGTGACCAATAAATCCCATGAATGTGTTTTCTATAGCCATTCAAATCAAGATAAAACTAAACTTGCTATATTATAATGTTTTCTGATTTTTGTTTGAGTTATTAATTAGTTAATGGTGAAGAATAAGCAAAAGTAAAATTTCCAATTTGAACCCAATTTGAATATAATGTTGCCCAATCCCTTCTCTTTTTGGGAGTGTAATAATGTTTTAATCTTCAATAGACAAATCTGTACAACAAATTTAGTTTTATAGTTGAGTGTAGATCACTTTGAAATTATGTATGGAGCATCCAAACTTGAAAAAGGTATTTCAAGTGAATCAAACAAGATTGTTTTTAAAGCATTTTAAAACACAATGTAAGTAACTAAACAATAAAAATAAGTGATTTGAATTAATACATATAGATGGAAATAAGGGATTAAATTAAACTAAGTGACATAATTTAATTCAGATATCTAATGTTATTGATCAGGTAATCCAGTGATATGCATATCAAAGCACTTATCAACATGAGTTATTAATTAGTAATTCAGTGATACATAATGGAGTAGAATTTAATTACGTTTTGGGTTGAATACTAACATGCAAATCATTTATAGAGGAACAATTAACTAAAGGTAAGAATATCTTTTTAAAAAAAAAAAATTAAAATAGCCTCATTAATTACATCTCTTAATCTATGTGAAAGATTCTTAAACCCTAAACAATTTGGAACAGAGAGTGTAATTATTGACATATATAATTACCTTCAAGCCTAAATTTCAACCACCCAACTTTAAATGTTATAACAATATAAAAAATCATCTTTCGGTTGGAGTAGAATTCCATTATTTTTTGGGTTGAATACTAACAGCCAAATAATTTGTAGAGGAACAATTAACTAATGGCGCAAATCTCTTTTAAAAAAAATAAATTAAAATAGCCTCATTAAGTGTAGATCTTAATCTATGTGAAAGATTCTTAACCGACAAACAATTTGGAACATATGGAGTAATTATTAGGGTCAAATACATGAATATCATAAATAACTATAAAATTACAACTAAATCATATTATCAAACTTAATTCTTAATATGTCATTATTTTCTATATATTACAGATAAAGTATGATTTTACAACCTAATTTAAAAATTCTAGACCGAATTCATAAATTCTAAACTCTGGAAAATATATCCTAGACACCTAATCTACAAATTTTGATTCTTAAAATATATTAAAAATGTTGATTTTACTAGTTTGATATGATTCAAAATTATTACTTGACATAGTTGTAAATAATTTTTCAAATCTGAATTTCTGTGTAACTTTCCATAATTATTAACATATATAATTACCTTAAAGCTTAATTTCCAACCACCCAACTTTAAGCGTTATAACAATATCAAAAATCATCTTTGGTTAGAAATTATTAGTGGAGTAGAATTCCCATTACGTCTTGGGTTGAATACTAATAGCCAAATAATTTGTAGAGGAACAATTAATTAAGGGAAAGAATGTCTTTTGAAAAACAAAATTAAAATAGCCTCATTAATTACATCTCTTAATCTATTTGAAAGATTCTTAACCGACAAACACTTTGGAGCAAATGAGTAATTATTAACAATATATAATTACTTTAAAGCCTAAATTCCAACCACCCAACTTTAAACGTTATAACAATATCAAAAATCATCTTTTGGTTAGAAATTATTGATGGCGTAGAATTCCATTACATTTTGGGTTGAATACTAATAACCAAATCATTTGTAGAGGAACAATTAATTAAGGGTATTGAAGTCTTTTTTAATTAAAATAGCCTCATTAATTACATCTCTTCATCTATGTGAAAGATTTTTAACTGACAAACAATTTGGAACAGAGGGAATAATTATTAACATATATAATTATCTTAAAGCCTAAATTCCAACTGCCCAACTTTAAATATTATAACAATATCAAAAATCATCTTTCGGTCAGAAATTATTAATGGAGTAGAATTCCATTACGTTTTGGGTTGACTACTCACAGATAAATAATTTCTAGAGAAACAATTAATTAAGTGTAAGAATGACTTTTTTTAATTAAAACTCTCATTAATTACATCTCGTAATCTATGTGAAAGATTCTTAACCCACAATTTTTTTGGAACAGATGGATTTTTTTTTTATGAAAGGTTGGGACGAGAGAGCAGCTTGTTCCATGCGTCCTGACTAGGTCGGCACCCCTAGACCAAGCGCCCTTAAAACCCTTTATATTAAACAAAATGAAAAGTCTTCAAGAGAGGAAGAAAGCAAAAACAAAACTAAGAAAACCTAAGGTGACTAATATTACAAATATCATCCTGAATAAACGAGTGGCAGAAGCTAGGAGCAGACGACCACTAGGTAATATCCGAGGCTGCAACCCCGGACTTCGCGAGAGCATCCGCCACACGGTTTCCCTCTCTGAAAATGTGCGTTATTTGTATGTGCATACCCAAAGAGATGCTTAAGCATTCTAACCAATCTTGACGAAGTTTCCAAGGAACCTGAAGTGACCTTTGTCTAAACAAATTCACAATATAGAGCGAGTCTGATTCAACCCACAGATCCGACCAATTGTTTTCCCAAGCTAATTTGATCGCAAACATTGTAGCTTTAAGTTCGGCGACATAAGCAAAGGTACGGGAAATAGGAAAGTTGAAGCAACCTTTCGGGAAGCCCCTCGAGTTGCGAAAGACACCTTCTGCCCCGAGCACCGAACCATCCATGTTCACTTTAATCCATCCTACCGGAGGGGCAATCCAACGAACCAGGATGATGTTGGGGGCTGGAGGAGGTCGTGCTGCCATCTGCAGGTTCAAAAGGATGCTGCTGTTGGGAAGCGAGTAGTAGGCGTGATGTAACATCTCAATCTTGTGCATTCATGACATTGAGACACATGCATTACACAATATTAATTATCGAATTTGGAAATAATTTTACATCTTACATGCAACTCACCCCATGATAGATTCAAATAGAGAGTAAAATTGGGATAACGTTTATGGTCAGATATATGGACTACTTGGACCTATATGGTCAAATATATGGACTACTTGGGCCTATATGGTCATTTACATGGACTACTTGATTACATGGGCCAAAAGGTCGAATTATGAAATTACAAGGCTGTACAACAATACATGTGTTACCGTTTACCTGCTATTTGATCCCGGGAAGTGTCTAACTGGTGGTGTCACAACAAAATTAGTAAAAGGCTTATCATTTGCATATACATGAATTTGTATGTGTACGTGATTTGTAATTCATTGAGTGTTTATATTCACTGAGTGACGACTCATATAAATCGCTAAATTTTTCAGTTGGTTGATGAAGTAGATGAACAAGAGTTTCTAGAAGGTTTAGATGTTGTAGATAGCATGGATGAAAGGTTGGTTGGCTGTGTTCCATCTCGCTCTCTCTCCTCTCATTCCCAGCATGTAGAATATTTGAAGTTTGGGTTAAATACAAACATAATCTGTAATATATGTCATCATAAATAAAGTCTGTAATATATATGTATGTGTTTATGTATGCTTTAAATTTGACTATGACTATGAGATATTGTTAAAAATAACTTATATTACTTATACGGATAGGGTGGTACACGCGAGGCTTCTGCTACATCTCCTGAATCAATCGGTGGAGAAGGCCAATGGAGTTTTGGATTGAAGGGAGCACTGCATTGAATATTGCTTCGTTTTTAACATGCCAAATCCACCAAACGCAGGAAACAACAGCTACCCGCCAAATAAGAGCAACCTGCACACAAAATCTGATGTTAAACAGCAAAGACAGGAAGTCATTCCAGTGCGAATCCATTGGGATTGGACATCCAAACCACCGCTGCAATTCACGCCAAAGGCTATCTGCAAAACAACAACTTATAAAGATATGATCAGGAGTTTCCATGTTTGCGCAGCAGAGCTCGCAACGAGGAGCTAACTGGATGCCGTACTGCTGAATGAGATTTTACGTTGGCAAACGACCATACCATGATCTCCATGAAGAAAAATAGGCTAACGTTTGGCAGCAGAAATATAAAAATTTTAACCTATTTCCATTAACCCAAGATCCATTAATCGTTATTTCATATAAAGAGGGATAGAAAGAAATACCTTTTAGAAGTTCTATCTACCGTTGCAAACGAAGTGCCCACAACTCTTACTTCGAGTTCCCAAGCACAAAACAAAACTATTGAAGATCAAGTTAGAATCAACCGTATATAACAACCAAAATAGATTGTCTCTAATTAATCAACACAAGATCAAGGATAAAGAGAAAAGAGATGTAATCAATTGAACGGAAGGAAACGGTGGATAATCTCGTCCTTATGGTGTGGGTCGAAAATTCTCTCTCTCGGTTTGCTCTGTCAATTTCGAAAATTCACATATAGGGGTATTTATATTCTCTTGTATCTAAACCCTAGTTAGATAGAATTAGGTTACTGAATAAGAATTTAATTCGAAATATAATTCTTATTTATTATCTATAATTATATCTTAAATATAAAGATAATAATAGTAACCTTATAGGATAATAATAGGAGCAATTTAATCTAATTAAAACTCCTAACTTATTTATCCTTTAATTAATTTAATTCACAATTATAATCTAATTAGAATTGTTTAAAATCAAATTAAATGTTTATGTATTTTATATACATAAAATCGCCCCACCCTATATACTGGGCCTTAGTGGACTCAGTTGGGCTTCCATCAATTAATTAACATCCGTTTCTCTTTTGGGTTCCAAGTCTTATGTGTGACCCATTAGGTTCTTATTGCTTCTAGCCGTATGCAACTATTAAATTAATTTTCACAGAATTATATTTAATCTTTGCATAACGGAATGAGTGCGCAAAATGTGATTTGCAAATCCAAAACATTCCCCCAGAGCTATAAGAAGACATGTTGATTCTGTCGTTGACCTTTCCGTATTAGTTACAGTATAATTCGATCCTTTATCAACTACATTCTTGAACTGAATCTTATGACTATGGATAATGTCAAGTCACATATAGCGAGACGTTCGTTTTACTTGTACAGGCTGAGTCAACTCCAATTAGATAAGTTAAGTGAAATCTGTATTTCAAGTCTTAAGCTATCACCTTGCAAGGATTTAGAGTCAAGTCTTCCACAAGCGATCCATGGACGTATCTCCCATTTATCGGGAGTGATAAATGCTCAATCCAATGTATAACTATCCTGCAATTACTTCCTGTGATACCCAACGTCTGCCGTTCACACCCCAGAGTCATCTCTGTTATGGATCGTGTTACAACAGGATCAAAGCGTCACATTCCGTAATCCAGAATTACTAATTAACATTCCTTTGAGTTTGAGGATTACTTATACCTATTAATACCAATGAGATGAACAGGTGACAAGGATGAATCTACCCATCCTGTTATCTCAAGTCGGGTCCCCAATCCTAATGAACTTCTTTTCATTGGATCCATGTAACTTTCTAGATATCTGTATATATGAAGCTTGTGAGATCAGCTTTCTGTCTCGATAGAAGACATTCTTACAAGCAAGTCTCAGCAGTGATATGTCAATCCTAAACATATTACTTGACTTGGGGTGGTTTTAAGTTTATTAGTTTATTATAAAGTTGTGTCTCACTTCATGCTTGTATGAATACTTTATAATCACTTTAAACAAACTTATGGATTTCCTTTTATTAGACTTTATTTAGTTCTTAAAAGGGATTGCCTTTATATAGTTATGAAACCATATCTCATTAAAACAAACGATATAAAGAACACTTCATTTACATTAAGTTTGTATCCTAGAACAATTGTCTATAGGACACTAAACCCCAACATACTCCCACTTGGACTAAAGCCAATTGTTTCTACAAATTATCCCAGTAGAAGTTAGATGACAATCATGTACTTTTTGGGTTAAGGGCTTTGTCAACGGATCTGCAACGTTGTCCTCAGTAGGTAGTCTTTCTATTCTCACATCTCCTCTTGCCACAATTTCTCTTACAATGTGGTATCGCTTCAGGTAATGCTTGGATGCATTATGAGACCGTGGTTCCTTTGCTTACGCAATGGCTCCATTGTTATCACAGTACAGTGTAATGGGATTTACAATGTCAGGCACCACACCAAGTTCAGTAATGAACTTCCTAATCCAAACCGCTTCCTTTGCTGCTTCCGCAGCAGCGATATACTCTGACTCGGTCGTAGAGAAAGCTACGCTTCCTTGCTTGGAACTCTTCCAGCTGACCGTGCCCCCATTCAAGATAAACAGGTATCCTGATTGGGATTTAAAATCGTTCTCATCTGTGAGATGACTTGCATCTGAAAATCCTTCTATTTTCCGATTCCCTTCTCCGTACACTAGGAACATGTCTTTAGTCCTTCTCAAGTACTTAAGAATGTTCTTGACGGCATTCCAGTGCTCGTCTCCCGGATTACCATGGTAACGACTCGTTATACTTAACGCAAACGCTACGTCAGGTCTAGTGCAGAGCATAGCATACATAATCGAACCGATTGCGCTGGCGTACGGGACTACAGCCATGCGCTTCTTATCATCTTCGATTTTAGGACATTGATGATTGCTTAACTTTACTCCATGTATCATGGGTAAGTTACCTCATTTTGATTCAAGCATGCTAAACCGCTTTAGCACCTTTTCGATGTATGTAGCCTGTGAAAGACCAAGCAGTCTTCTTGATCTATCTCTGTAGATCTTTATACCAAGTATATAAGCTGCTTCACCAAGGTCTTTCATGGAGAAGTTACCAGATAACCATACTTTTACCGACTGTAGCTGAGCTATGTCATTTCCCATTAATAATATATCGTCCACATATAATATCAGAAATGCAACTGAGCTCCCACTTGCTTTCTTGTAAATGCAAGCTTCTTCGCAATTTTGTTCGAAACCAAATTGTTTTATGGTTTCGTCAAAACGCTTGTTCCAGCTTTTTGATGCTTGTTTGAGTCCATAAATGGATCTCTGAAGTTTGCAAACCTTGTTTGCATCCTTTGATATGAAACCTTCAGGTTGTATCATATATACATCCTCAAGCAGGTTTTCGTTTAGGAAAGCTGTTTTCACATCCATTTGCCAAATCTCGTAATCGTAGTGAGCGGCAATAGCAAGCATTATTCTGATTGATTTGGACATAGCCACAGGAGAGAAAGTTTCATCATAATCAATTCCTTGTTTCTGACGATATCCTTTCGCTACTAACCTAGCTTTGTAGGTGCTAACCTTTCCATCCATGTCAGTCTTCTTTTGAAGATCCACCTGCACCCAATGGGTTTTATCCCTTCGGGTGGATCAACCAAAGTCCACACTTGGTTGGTGTACATGGAATCCATCTCAGAATCCATGGCTTTGAGCCATGCTTTAGAATCTGGACTGTTATGAGCCTCTTCGTAGTTTTCGGGTTCATCGTCTAACACGGGAACCTCATCATCATCTCCCACTAGAAAACCATATCTAATTGGGAGTTCATGAACTCTTTGTGATCTACGAATGGGTGGCACTTGCGTCTCATCTAATGGGACTGCATCGGGCTCCTCAACCACCTCTGTTGTTTCAGTCGGTGTTTCTTGTTCTTGAACTTCATCAAGTTCAATCATGCTTCCCTTTTCTGTTTCTTCGAGAAACTCTTTCTCTAAGAAGGTTGTGATGCGCCTCACGACGTTCGTACCGCGAGACTCACTAAGGGATAAGTGTACCCCGTCGTTATCAAGTAATAAATTTCTGGTTAAGTCCAGGTTATCGTCCACAGGATTTATTTCTGCAAGTATCGAGTTACTTGGTTTCAGGTGTTATCTAGGCTTAGGGGGTTTTGAGTTGGTTTTTCTAAGTTAATCTACTCCTAGGTGAATTATACTATCCCTAACTAAGTTATCTGATTCTAACTAAGTTATTCTACGCCTAATTAAGTTACTCTACCCCTAATTAAGTTAAACTACTCCTAAGTGATCTTTTACCAATGCAATTATCCGAAGGAACATGAAGGGATACGATGATAATGAAAATAGATTGTTTAAGCAATTGAATTAAAACCTAAGTCACTTGTGTCTGAGGCGATTAACCCGACCTATCCTCCTAAAGTCCCTAGTTCGTGATTCCCTTGTAAGGCCGAAACTAGCTCTAAGGCTCAGCAATTTGGGCTTAATCTTCTATAGGGTCGTCAATCCTATAGGCACTGACTAGGTCAGATTCAGCTCGCAATATGTGCCAACTTGATTTTAGGATTATCGAATGAGTTAAACCAATCAGACAAAGCGTAAGACAAAGATTAAAGCATTAAAACAATTGAATGAACAAGAACTATAACATATATCAAAGATGAAAGTATTGTCACGAAGTTACAATGAGCCTAAGATTCATAACATGTATCAGAGGCTAGACAGAATATAAAAGAAGAAAAATCCCTTTCAGGGAACCTGTCTACCAATGCAGGCGTCTTCCTAGGACTTAAGGATGGAGCTTGAGCAATCCTCGGTGAACGGAGCTTCGGAGGTGTCTTCAATGGAGGTTTGAAGGATATGGAGGAGGTGGAGAGGATTTCTCAAGATGAAAAGCTAAGAAAATTACAAAGATAAAAGATGCCTAATTTACATTGGAAAAATCCTATTTATAGACGCGGCTCGGCCCCTTTTCTTGACCTATTTTGTGTCCTTATGCAGGTAGGAAGTCGTGGGGTCCATCGTGGCGTCGTGGGGGCGAAATTGGTCTTTTTGACCAATTCCCGCAGGCCTGCTCGCCGAGCAGGGCGAGCTGCTCGGCGAGCAAGCGCTGCTCGTCGCGAGCAGGCCTCTGCCGGCCTGCTCGATGAGCAGGCAGTTGCCTGCTCGGCGAGCAGGCCTCCAGGGGCCTGCTCGGCGAGTTGTCTTGCCCGATACGCCTCCGCGTGTTTGCCGAATGTCAATCAACGTGTTCTTCGCCCGAATTTATCCATACGCATGCACAAAACTCCAGATAACATTAGTCCAAAGGCTAAATTGACCCGCCAATCGCTTATTTGAGCAAACGCTTCGTTTGGTGCGACTTTTGACGGATCAATTAGCTTCAAAAGATAACGGAATTATTATATGCATGCCAATTTGGCCATATTTGCCTAAATTGGTCACAAAATGAGCCTAAATAGCGAAAAGTAAATAAAACATTTCCAATTCCTAACTAACTCACACAAAAGCATTTAAATGCGAGAATTGCTCGCTTATTAACTAAATAACACTAAAACCCGTCCTAAAACCGTACCCAAAGATAGGGGTTTTTGACCCCTATCAAACCTCCTCGCACTTAAAACTTTACTTGTCCCCAAGTAAACAAAAAAAACTAAACCCGTAATCACAAACAAGCTAGAAAACCTCCCGGTTTGACTAGGTGTTTGACATAATTTCGAGCATCTATAAGCACATGCATTCGGAAATACAAAGTAGAGACACGATATCCAAAAGCCGCATTTCAATTATTATAGGTCATATGTTTTAAGAAAAAGGACACATGTTCAATTAAACGAGCTTGAGGGGATCGCTAAGTAAAACACCTCACCATAGGTAGTTCACTCATTTCACACAATTTTGGTGGCTAAGGTGTTTACTCTCGGCTTATGTTCTTGCTTAGGATTACGTTGATTTTGCACGTTCATCCGAGTTCCTCTACTATGCTATATGACTCCGATGATATCAAAAACAGCCTCGAATTGGGGTTGTAATGTGGTTAGAGGGTTAAAGGTACAACAAGGGTTAATAGTTCTAGCGCTAGAAAAACAAAGTTCAAATGGCTTTAGCAAATATGAAGTGACTGAGCTTTTTATTCATCCATTATTTTCTTTTTAGGACGTTTTCTTGAGACGTTTTTGATTTTAAGAACTGGGGAATGAAGTTCTCCCCTTTTTGTTCGTCTCTTTTCTTTTCTTTTTCTTTTTCTGTTTTTCTTTCTTTTTTTTTCTTTTTCTCTTTTTTTTTTTCTTTTTGGGATAGTGATGCTCATTCACTTTTTAGCCTTTTGGCTTGCTACTATGATGCCATAAACAAAGATAAAGCGCTAGAACGACAAAGGCTCGATGTGAGCTTTGCAAAAATTTTGGGTTAAGTAGCAAACCAAGTGATGGTTTGCAAAAATGGGTTAGAACGAAAGAAAAATCTATAAACTACAAAAAATATAGGCTCAAAGGGGCTTCCTAGAGTGGATGAAAAAGAGAAAATAAGGTAAAGAAAAAGGTTAATTCTAATGAGGCTGATTTCATCGTTTATCATCTCAAATCATTGCATGTAGGTTCAACACAGTATTAGGTGCAAAATCTGTAATCTTCCACAAGTCAAAGCATTCACACAAAAATGTCAAGAAAAAGAGCTTTTTGATGTTCGCTCTTAGGCTCAAATTCAACTCACAATTCTTTGGGTTTCAATTTTGTGTTTACTAGTTCTCCCCAAACTCAAGTTTAACATCACATGCCTTCAATTCTTAAGTTATCTACCTAAGTAATGCTTTTGACATTTCTTCAAAAGTAGGGTCTAAATGCAAACTTTAGCTCATGCTTTTACAGATACAAGGATTGTGTCCTACACCTAAACTAGTTGTCATGCAATCTTAGATTCGGTTCTCAGCCCTCAAGTACAAATAACGAAGTTTAGATTCGAAGGAGGTTCACGGTTTTAGGTCCTAAACATGCAAAACATAAATAAAACCCGAAAAACGCAAAACTAAACTAGACACGACGCAACAAAATTTTTAAAAATTATACAATTTTTGTAAGTTTGTCTACCCCTCCTCCTCACACTAAAAATATGCAATAAGTTCCAACATTGCATCACAAATCATAAAGAGCAAGTGCAAAAAGTTAGGGTGGAGAAGACAACTTACTGATCGGCCAGAGGGTATGGCCAAGGCATGTTGTAGCGTTTGCAGTAGTCTGCCGCTACGTATTCAAGACCCGAAAGCCTTCGGTCCATATTCTGCTCAAAGTTAGTGAACCGTTGGTCCATCTGTTGAACAGTGTTAAAGGTCCGTAGGTTAAGATCTCGCATTTCTGCCATCATGGTGTTGATGGCTTGGAACTGGGCCTCCGTCCCCGGCGCTTGGTGTTCTGTTTGGTCATCTGCTGCTGCAGCCTCTTCTTCCTCATGTTCGTTGTGCTCTCCTTCTCCTTGTTGTGGTGGGTTTCTTGTCCGTTTCCTTGCCCTTCCACTTGAGCTTGCACCTCCAGATGGGTTCATGTTCAAAACTGAATGGAAAGTAGATTTTCCTAGAAATGTGGCGTTAAGCAAGGTGGGGTGGAAACCATCTTCCCGAATGTCCAAATCTTTGAATTGGCTATCAAGGAAGTTGGTAACCAAATGTCCAAGGCCAACGGACCCGCGTTTTTTACTTGTCTGGCTTGAAAAGCCTTCAAAGATGGCTTTGATACTATCAACGGGTTTTTGGTTGGCCACACACCATAGTATGAGCAATTCCGTCTGTGAGATTTTATTGCTCTCATTTTTCCCTAACAAGTTGTGAGCCACAAACTTGTGTACAAGGTTTAGCACTGGGTCTCTAAGGGAGATTGGGCTAGCAGTGCGGGAGTCAAATTCTGATAAGCCTGTTAATTGCTTCCAAGCTTTATCTTTTGTCATGGGTGTTGAAACACCTTTCCACAAGATTTTGATTTGACAAAATCATCCATGATTAAGAGGCAATTAAATTTAAATGCTTTGATTTAATTGTACTAATGTGTTTGTTCAATATTGAGTGCAAGAATATATATATAAAGTAAGACATGACAAAAGTCAGCACAAGCAAAGCTGAGTAAAACGGAACTCAGCATGACAGAATGGAAGCTGAGTGGAGTAGAACTCAGAAGCAAAACGAAGTTGACTAAAATTGAAGATTTCCTCAGAAGTGTTTACACAGAACGGAGCTGACCAAGAATGAACTCAGCTTAGAAGTTCAACATCCGAAGATAACGAAGAAAGCTGAGTGACAGTCAGGACAGCATGAAGGATCCGTTCACTAAAGGACAAAGTCTGCCAATCTTCTGCACCAATAATTGGAACCTCGAAGACACACAAAAGACTAATTACAAGAGACATGGGTCATTGGATTATTGGTAAAAGACAACTGGCACAAAAAGACAAGCCAGACACAAGAAGACAAACCTGACGCCTGAAGAAAACAGAGAAAGGGAATGGCGGAACAGTCTGAAGCTGACCAGAAATTGTTCCCCAAAAAGAGCCGTTTTGGTATTAACGGTAACAACAATTCAAACGATCCAAATCTGCAATTTCCTTCTATAAAAGGACAATGAAGAACCTTGGATCATCACAGAAGTATTAAGAGAAAAATACAAGGAGAGAAAATCTTGAAAGCACTCAAATACAAAAAAAAAAGATCTTACACCAACTTTTCCATTCTCTGTGTAAATGCTAGATTGATTGTTGTGTAATCATCTAAAGTGTTCTTTAGCATAAAAAAAAACAAGTTTGTGATCAATAGGAATATTGAGAGTGTTAAGCTGAGTGCTTGGTTGTAAGCATTCAGTGGTAGAGAAATCTAGGTGCTGGGTTGTAGCACTTAGTAGGAGTTGAGTAGACGAATAGAGGAAGGTACTCTTGCATATTCAACTGCCTTGTAATTGGTTTGTGCTCTACCGTTAAAGAGCTCAGTATTGGATTCAAAAAGCCCGGAGGACTCTGGGGACTGGACGTATGCAGAGAGGCCGAACCAGGATAAGTGATACTGAGTAATCTCTGAACTCTCCCTTATATTGCATGTGTTGTTTGCTATATTTACTCAGCATATATATTGCCTAAGCTGACCTTGAGTAAATAAGTGGTGCTGAGTTAGAATCTGACCTCCAAGAGTGTCAATTCTCAACTCACAAGAAAACAACTTTAGTCAACATCTGACTAAAGCTGTCTTGAAACATATCTCACCAAGCTGACCAAAAGCTGAGTTAATAAACTCTCAAAATAACTTCCAATCAGCTTAATTAAAACGCGAAAAAGTTATATTAGTTCCTAACCCCCCCTTGGAACTAATTACCAGGGACCAACAATGGGTTCCTCAAAACCCGAGACTGCCTCTGGATGGTTATAGACTCCCATCAAGGCTGCTAATGTAGTGTCATTGAGACGATAGGGGACACCGTTCAGTCTAAAAGAATGCTTACCACACCCCGCGGGTAGCTCTTTTCTCAAAGTGGTCAGAAATTCTACAGTGAAATTATAGTACACCAGGGTCCTTTTTGTGGCCAGTCTATGCCAACCATGGAATTTTAGGACTTCATTGAAGTCCTTTTCCAGACCTATAGATGCTAGATATTTCTGGTCAACAATGATTAAGGTGGCAAGTTCTTGCTTAGAAAACCACTGATATAACAATCCCTCTCGCTCATCTACTAATCCAAAAGGTGGGTTATACTTAGCTTGTAAGACGTCACTGAATTCGATGTCCGAGTCGGCTTCATTGTCAACCGTTATCTTGGACTTGCCTTTCCTTCCCATCGTACCTGAGAGATAGACCAAAACGGAATAGTTAGAATCCCTTCACACAAACGTAAATCCCCAAACAACCAACAATTAGGCATAACCATAGCTTAGGAGCTTAGGGACCAAAACCATGAACTTTCAGTCCCTAAGTATTTTACCCGTAATTCCAAATTCGTGCAAAATTAACAATGCCCAGTGACCAAAATGTGCTAAAAGTGTGATACAGAGTTCTATTGACAAGTTTTAAAACATAAACTGAATAGTTGGATTTTGAGCTAAAAGTGAGGTTTTACCCAAATTTAGCAATTTCTCCAAAAATTCACAAATTAAGAACAAAAATCATACCTAAACCACATATTGATCATAATGTAATTATATATTGCAAGAATTAAAAGCAAATAAAAGGTTATTTGAGAGAAAGGGGAAAAACCAAAACTTAGGTTTTATCCCAAATCTCAAAAATTAACCCCCTAAATTAAAATCTAAGCCTAAAAACATGTTAGAAATAAAAAATGGGTAAAGATTCATACCTTATTTGTTGAATTCGGGTTAGTATGGTGGATTTGGGGGGTTAGGTTTTGAGAGGAAAAGAAAAGAAAAGAAAGAAAGGAAGAAAGAAATAATGGAAGAAAGAAATAATGGAAGAAAGAAAGAAAGAAAGGAAATAAGAAGAAAGTGGGGGAAGGGGATGATGAGTCACCCTCCCCCCCCCCCTTTTCTTTTTCTTTTTCTTTTCTTCTTTCTTTCTTTCTCTCTCTTTTTTTTCTTTGGTTCGGGATTAAAGTCCCGAATAGCCCGTGTCGGCCGAGCTGACTGGCTCGGCCGACCAGCCCGGCGAGCTGGGCGACAGTGCCTAGCTCGCCCGGGCTGGTCGAATATCTATTTTTTTTTTGAGAGAGTATGGGGAGCAAAACTTGACAATGTAAATAAATAGAAAGAGAAAAATGTGAATTAAAAATTAACAACCAAAATTAACAAAAATAAAAGAAAAGGAAACTGCAGAAGTAATTGTTCAAGCTTTGAATTTAAACCGAGGAGAACTCGATTCCTCCCCCTTACTCAATCCTTTCTCATGATCTTTGGATTCTTCTCCGTTGTGCTTGGGAGAGAACCCTGTGGCCTTTCTTGCCTGTCCCTATTGATCTGAGCTACCTGATTGCTCAAATCCTTGCAGAAAGCTTCATTGTTGGCAAGCCTAGTCGAGATCTCCTTCAAAAGAGTAACCACCTCGTCAGATTCCTTAGGAGGTTGCATTGGCCCTTGATTCTGCTGTTGATATGGGGGCATGCCAAGCCCCTGATCTCTATGCTCCTGAACAAAACCGCTAGGAGGTCGAAGCACATTCTGATTTGAATTCCCGTAAGATAGGTTCGGGTGCTGAGGCCTCCTATAGTTGTTGTTGTTGTTGTTGTAGGAGTTGTGGTTGTTGGGGTTGTAGTTGTTATAGTTCTGGTTGTACCTCGGCTGTCCCCCAACATAATTGACCATCTCCACCCCGTCTCCAGCGAAAGGGCTACCTGCCTGACATTCCTTTCCATGGTGGTCGCCGCCACAGTGCACACAGGTGGGAGGTTGGCTGAATTTAGCCAACAGGACGTCCATCTTCCTACTTATATCCACAACACTCGGATTTTGTTCTTGTTCTTCCACAGCAAATACCCGCTGCCTTGTGGGGCCAGCGAGCTTCTGTTCTTGCCACTGCACACTCTTTCTGGCCAGCTCATTAATCATGTCATATGCCTCTGTTGCTGTCTTCCTAAACAAATCTCCACCCGCTGCGGAGTCTACAATAGCCCTGTTGGTGGGTGTCAATCCGTGATAGAAGACGCTCACCAATTGATGCTTGGGTATGTCATGATGAGGGCACATACGCAGCATTTTCCTGAATCGGGTCCAAGATGTGTGGAGCGCTTCGTGCCCGGGTTGGTGGAAGGATGTGATCTCACCCCTGAGCATTGCTGTCTTCGAGGGAGGAAAGTAGTAGGACAAGAATTCCTTCTCCAATCCTGCCCAAGTCGTGATTGATCCGGGCTCCAATGTTCTCAGCCATTCCAAAGCTTTCCCAGTCAGAGAAAACGGGAACAACTTCAGCCTAGCAGCATCTTGGGGAACCCCATTTGTTCTTGCAGTGTTTGCGCATATTAGGAAACGATCCAGATGATCATTCGGGCTCTCATGTGCTTCCCCTCCAAACAATCCGGTCTGTTGGATCAAGTGAATTATACCAGACTTGATTTCATATGTATTAGCCAGAATATTCGGAGCGGCAATGCCGGACAAATGCTGGTGTCGGTGTGGCGCCAGGATCTCACTCATCAGACGAGTGTCAGTTTCTGGCCCGGTGTTCTCAGTGTTCCGCTCATTGTTCTGTTCATTGTCAGTCATTTTTATGGGCTCGATGATCTCGTCTTGCTTCAGCTTTTCGATCTGTTTGCTCCTGCGAAGAGTACGTTCAAGTTCAGGGTTAAGAGGGACACACGGTATTCTTGCTGATCTTGTAGGCATACGCTGAGAAGAAATAAATACAAGAAATAAATGAAAGCGGAAGGAAAATTATACATATCATACAAGGTTGCACAGTTTTGTACAAGTATGGTTTATATTGACAAATATGGGTTGATGTACATGGTACAGACTAGTAAAGATAAACAAGTATAAATACACGTTTGTATAAACGAATATAAACAAGCGTAAGTATAAACAAGTATAACTATTATAAACAAGTACATATAAACAATGATATGAACAAGTATAAGTATAAATAAGTATAGTTATTATAAACAAGTATATATACACAATGATATGAACAAGTATAAGTATAAACAAGTATAGTTATTATAAACAAGTATATGTATAAACAATGATATGAACAAGTATAAGTATAAATAAGTATAGTTATTATAAACAAGTATATATACACAAGTATAAATTATATTAACAAGTAAAGGTATAAATAAGTATAGTTGATATTAACAAAGATATTCACAATGAATGCCTAAACTAACAAATCGACCTTTGGCTCGATATTGCAGAAGAAATAAATCCCCGGCAACGGCGCCAAAAACTTGATGCGCCTCACGGCGTTCGTACCGCGAGACTCACTAAGGGATAAGTGTACCCCATCGTTATCAAGTAATAAATTTCTGGTTAAGTCCAGGTTATCGTCCATGGAATTTATTTCTGCAAGTATCGAGTTACTTGGTTTCAGGTGTTATCTAGGCTTAGGGGGTTTTGAGTTGGTTTTTCTAAGTTAATCTACTCCTAGGTTGAATTATACTATCCCTAACTAAGTTATCTGATTCTAACTAAGTTATTCTACGCCTAATTAAGTTACTCTACCCCTAATTAAGTTAAACTACTCCTAAGTGATCTTTTACCAATGCAATTATCCGAAGGAACATGAAGGGATACGATGATAATGAAAATAGATTGTTTAAGCAATTGAATTAAAACCTAAGTCACTTGTGTCAGAGGCGATAAACCCGACCTATCCTCCTAAAGTCCCTAGTTCGTGATTCCCTTGTAAGGCCGAAACTAGCTCTAAGGCTCAGCAATTTGGGCTTAATCTTCTATAGGGTCATCAATCCTATAGGCACTGACTAGGTCAGATTCAGCTCGCAATATGTGCCAACTTGATTTTGGGATTATCGAATGAGTTAAACCAATAAGACAAAGCGTAAGACAAAGATTAAAGCATTAAAACAATTGAATGAACAAGAACTATAACATATATCAAAGATGAAAGTATTGTCACGAAGTTACAATGAGCCTAGGATTCATAACATATATCAGAGGCTAGACAGAATATAAAAGAAGAAAAATCCCTTTCAGGGAACCTGTCTACCAATGCAGGCGTCTTCCTAGGACTTAAGGATGGAGCTTGAGCAATCCTCGGTGAACGGAGCTTCGGAGGTGTCTTTAATGGAGGTTTGAAGGATATGGAGGAGGTGGAGAGGATTTCTCAAGATGAAAAGCTAAGAAAATTACAAAGATAAAAGATGCCTAATTTACATTGGAAAAATCCTATTTATAGACGCGGCTCGGCCCCTTTTCTTGACCTATTTCGTGTCCTTATGCAGGTAGGAAGTTGTGGGATCCATCATGGCGTCGTGGGGGCGGAATTGGTCTTTTTGACCAATTCCCGCAGGCCTGCTCGCCGAGCAGGCGCTGCTCGTCGCGAGCAGGCATTGCCTGCTCGGCGAGTAGCCCTCTGCCGGCCTGCTCGACGAGCAGGCAGTTGCCTGCTCGGCGAGTTGTCTTGCCCGATACGCCTCCGCGTGTTTGCCGAACGTCAATCAATGTGTTCTTCGCCCGAATTTATCCCTGCGCATGCACAAAACTCCAGATAACATTAGTCCAAAGGCTAAATTGACCCGCCAATCGCTTATTTGAGCAAACGCTTCGTTTGGTGCGACTTTTGATGGATCAATTAGCTTCAAAAGATAATGGAATTATTATATGCATGCCAATTTGGCCGTATTTGCCTAAATTGGTCACAAAATGAGCCTAAACAGCGAAAAGTAAATAAAACATTTCCAATTCCTAACTAACTCACACAAAAGCATTTAAATGCGAGAATTGCTCGCTTATTAGCTAAATAACACTAAAACCCGTCCTAAAACCGTACCCAAAGATAGGGGTTTTTGACCCCTATCAGGTTGCGTGCTTGGATACTATTACTTTCTGATCATCTAGATGATAGAAGTAATACCCCACAGTTTCCTTAGGGTATCCAATGAAGAAACAGTTATCAGATTTAGAATCTAGTTTGTCTGACGCTATGCGTTTGACAAATGCTGAATAACCCCATACTCTCATGAATGAGAATGTGGGTTTCCTACCAACGAACAATTCATATGGTGTGGAACTAGCGGATTTAGTTGGTACTCGATTTAGGGTGAAGAGGGCAGTTTCTAAGGCATAGCCCCATAATGTCTTTGGAAGTAATGCTATGCTCATCATGGATCGTACCATATCTAGTAAGGTACGGTTCCTCCTCTCGGATAAACCATTGTGTTGTGGTGTATAGGGAGGTGTCCATTGTGAGCATATCCCACATTTAGTTAGATAATTCAGAAAATCATCTGAAAGATATTCGCCACCTCGATCGGATCGAAGTGTCTTTATTTTCTTTCCTAATTGATTTTCTACTTCATTCTTAAAGCATTTGAATTTCTCAAAAGCTTCGGACTTGTGCTTCATCAATTAGATATAACCATATCGGGTATGGTCGTCTATGAAGCTTATGAAGTATCTGAATCCTCCTCTTGCTTGGACTGACATAGGACCGCATACATCAGAATGTATTAATCCTAGAGTGTCTGATACACGCTCACCTTTATTGCTAAAGGGTGTCTTTGTCATTTTACCTTTTAAACATACTTCGCATGTTTCCAATGATTCAGGATCAATTGAATTTATAAGCCCATATTGATGTAGCTTAAGCATGCGTCTTTTGTTTATATGGCCTAAACGACAATGCCACAAGTAAGTTGAATTATCTAGCTTATGTCTTTTGGTATCAATTGCGAAAACAGAAATTTTGTCATCTAGCACATAAATCCCATTTTATGATATTCCTGAAAAATAGAAAATCCCATCTCTATAAAAATCGCAATGTTTGTCTTTTATTGAAATATGAAAACCGTCGTCAACAAGACGGCTAATAGAAATAATGTTACGAGACATTTCTGGAACATACAAACAGTTCCCCAATTCTATTACAAGCCCAGAGGGCAAACTTAAAGCATAATCTCCAATGGTGAGGGCGGCAACTCTTGCTCCATTTCCTACTCGCAAGTTTATGCTTCCTTTCTTCAATTCCCTAGTCCGATTTAGTTCCTGCATATTTGTACAAATATGAGATCCACATCCGATATCAAGTACCCAAGATTCAGACTATGAAACTGTATTTATTTTAATATAAAACATACCAGATGTTGAAGCACCGCTCTTTCCCTTCTTGAGGGAGGCTAGGTATGTTGGTCCCTAGTAATTAGTTCCAAGGGGGGGTTAGGAACTAATATAACTTTTTCGTGTTTTAATTGAGCTGACTGGATGTTATTTTGAGAGTTTATTAACTCAGCCTTTGGTCAGCTTGGTGAGATATATCACAGGACAGCTTTAGTCAGATGTTGACCAAAGTTGTTTCCTTGAGAGTTAGGAATTGACACTCTTGGAGGTCAGCTTCTAACTCAGCACCACTTACTTACTCAGGATCAGCTTAGGCAATTTATATGCTGAGTAAATAAAGCAAACAACACATGCAATTATAAGAGAGAGTTTAGAGATTACTCAGTATCACTTATCCTAGTTCGGCCTCTCTGCCTACGTCCAGTCCCCAGAGTCCTCCGGGCTTTTTGAATCCAATACAGAGCTCTTTAAAGGTAGAGCACAAACCAATTACAAGGCAGTTGAATATGCAAGAGTACCTTCCTCTATTCGTCTACTCAACTCCTACTAAGTGCTACAACCCAGCACCCAGATTTCTCTACCACTGAAATGCTTACAACCAAGCACTCAGCTTTACACTCTCAATATTCCTATTGATCACAGACTTGTTCTTTTTGAACTAAAGAACACTTTAGATGATTACAAATCAATCTAGCATTTACATATAGAATAGAAAAGTCGGTGTAAGATTCTTTTTGTATTTGAGTGCTTTTGAAACTTTCTCTCTTGTATTTTTCTTTCGATCCTTCAGTGTGTATCCAAGTTTTTCGATTGTCCTTTTATAGAAGGAAATCTGTAGATTTGATCGTTTTGAAATGTCCTAACCGTTAACATCAAAACGGCTCTTTTGGGGAACAATTTCTGGAAATCTTCAGACTGCACCTCCATTCCCTTTCTCTGTTTTCTTCAGGCGTCAGGTTTGTCTTCTAGCGTCTGGTTTGTCTGTTTGTGTCAGTTGTCTATTTCCAATAATCCAACGTCCCATGACTCTTGGAATTAGTCTTTTAGGTGTCTTCGAGGTTCCAATTATTGGTGCAGAAGATTGGCAGACTTTGTCTTTTAGTGAACGGATCCTTCATGCTGTCCTGACTGTTACTCAGCTTCGTTTGTTCTTTTCGAATGTTCAACATTCATGCTGAGTTCCTTCAAGGTCAGCTCCGTTCTGTTTAACCGCTCCTGAAGAAGTCTTTAACTTTAGTCAGCTTCGTTTTGCTTCTGAATTTTAACTCCACTCAGCTTCTATTCTGTCATGCTGAGTTCCGTTCTACTCAGCTTCGTTTATGCTGACTTTTGTCCTGTCTTAACTTTATATATTTTTGCACTTAATATTTAACAAACATATTAGTACAATTAAATCAAAGCATCTAAATTTAATTGCCTCTTAGTCATGGATGATTTTGTCAAATCAAAATCTTGTGGAAAGGTGTTTCAGCAAACTCCCCCATTTTGATGTTGGCAAAATACATAATTACGGAACTCAGTTATAAGTTGCCCCATGATTGATATTTTTGATATGACTCCCCCGTAAGGGTTGCATACAATTTGTCTTAATTTATTCTAAACCTTCCAAGATCTAATTTGATTTGACTTAAGACATCTATGTGTACTGACTCTGTTTTGGAAGGATGTTGTCTCTTAGTTTTTAGTGTTAATGTGTTTAACCTTTTTGATTCGTTTGTTCAAACTTGATTAGTCAGATCAGGAAGAAGACTGATACTTGTGATATTGAATTTAAACAACAACAACAAAAAACATATTAACCTAAACAGTAGACAACTAAGTATTCAAAGACAGGAGACCGGATATGAAGCTAAGTCTCTAGACACTGACTAGCTAGTTTTACTTCTTCTTTCTTTGAGCTGAGGGATCAACATGAGCAATGCCTTTTCCTTTGCTTCCAGACGCAGTACCTGCAGGCTGAGGCTGAGTTCCTCCTTTACTTGTCTCCCCCGTTTTGCCATCATCGGGTTTGTAGAGGAAAGTTTCATTCCGTGCTGCGGAGGAGAGATACTGAGAGTAGCGCTGGAGCCTTTTGGTGCTTTCACCCAAGCTATCAATGAGTGGCACACTGTCGTCCTGGATATGCCGAGGAACCCTGAGAGAGCTGCTGATCATACTGAGGAGACATTCATGAGATTTGCTCAGGCAAGTAAGGGAGCTTGTGATTTGAGTAAAAACTTGATGGAACAGCTTGAGCAGAGCAGAATCGTAAAATATGCGCTGACCATTGTTGATTCGCATTGCCTTCATGATAGCTTGTGAAAAGCTCATGAGTTCTGTGTTGGAGACTGGATCAACATCCATCTGGGCTCTATCAATGTTTAGTAGTCTGACTGCCTCACTTAATTGGTCAATAGTACACTGGGAAGAGGAGGATACTAAGTCACGTGTACTTGTCAGTTCAGTATGAAGCTTGGTGAAGCATTGTTGAAGTTCGGTAGAGGTGACAAACTCAGTATGGCCGGGTGGACTTAACTTTGTCAGCTCAGCATTCAATTTTGAAAAACAGTCTTGCAATTCAGCAGACGTAACAGATTCAGAATTGGCAGGGGTTCTCGAGATGGTCAGTTCCGCTGCTAGCTTAACAAAGTAGCTTCGAAGCTCAGTGGAAGTGACATACCCTGGATTGATCTCTGACAGTTGGTGAATTTTGCCTTCAAGTGAATTCATATGGGTGGCCATTGTAAGCACTAATTCAGTTAGTTTTGCTATTTGCTCTTGATTTGGTTGCTGAGTCTGAACTGTAGTGATAACACTAACCAGATCTTTTAGTCCTCGAAGTTCATTTAGAAGCTGAGTGATACCTGTCATGTGAGAGGACTCAGCTTGAGTGGATTGGTGACCATCAGCTTGAGTAGGATGAAAATCTTGAAGCAAGGACTGAGCAGAAGCAATGACCCATCGGCCAGACTCAGTAGCATTCAAGTATGCAAACTTAGCAGCATTGGACTCAGAGGCTGGTTCAGAATTTAATGGTGGTGGAGGAGTTGGTTCTCTGCCAGATTGAGTACCTTGATTGGTACCTGGACTTTGATTGATTGGATTAGCTGAGTCATCAACATGTTGTGTTGAGGGTGGAACTTGATTCGATAAGTTACTCTTCTCAGCTTGAAGAGGTGAAGTGGAGATAGGAGGTGTGTCACCTTAAGTAGCTTGAGTTGGATTTGCAGGGTTTTTGGCTTGTTCCTCATCCTGAGTAACAGAGGCTTGTTTTTCCACTAGATCTTCTGGTGGAGACTCAGTTTCATTTGAGAAGTACTGGAACTGGATTGTAGAGAGGTCAGTTTCAGGCTCGTCAATGAGAAAGTCGTCCATGAGATCAATTTGCTTTTGTGCTTTCTTCTTTAATCTTCGCCGAGTCTCAGTTTTTGGTGGAGAATGGTCAGTTCGAAGACCTTCCCTGGATTCAGTAGCAATTGTCTCCTCTTCTATAGGTTGCTCAACAGGGCTCTCAACAACATTACTTTCTTTCCTTTTCTGCTCAGCATCATCATTGGGGTATTCTTCCTCTTCAGTATTAACTTGTTGGTGCTCAACATGTTGCTCATCTTCCTTTTCTTGGTCAATTCCATGACCTTCAGGTTGAGTGGAGGCTAGTGGGACAGCTTCTACTATCTTTAAAGAGTTACCCTTTTTCTTTTTCTTTAAAGGGGTTTCTGGAGTTTCTTCGTTCTCGTCCTCAGGCTCATCTTGCCTCTTTCTTTTCTCAACATGCTCCTTAGCCTTGTCAGCTTTAGCTTTCTGTCTTGATGAAAGCCTTACTTTCTTTAGGACAGCATGAATGTCCTTGGAGCAGGTTTCTACAGCCTTCCTCTTCTTTCTCTTCTCAGGCTGAGCAGTTTCTAGTGACTCAGCACGAGCTTCAACCTCTTCTGCAGGCTCAGCTTCAGGCTCAATTTCTTGTTGCTCATCTTCTTCATCTTCTTCAGCATCTCCAGCTCCTTCATATCCCTTCAAGGGTTGATTGTACAACAGTCCATCCAGCAGAACTGCAGTAATTTCACTTCCCAAGCTACTTGTTTCACTTTTCGTCTCAATCTGCTTGTCTTCAAGAATCTTTGTGATTAGAGATCCCAAGCGGAGTTTCTTACCACTTCGTTGAAACACACCAACTAGAAAGACAGGAAGATTGAATGGAGTGTAGGTCAACATGTGCCAGATGAAGCACTGTTCGAAATTCGATGCGGATGAAGCTGAGCTGAGTTTGGGGAAGATAAAGTTGGTCAGCATGAAGTGGACCATCTTTTGTTCTTTACCCATGCAGGTGCTGGGTATTTCCCCCTTATGATCTTTGGGTTTACAGAACCCCTTTAGCTTATCAGATGTGGCTTTTGGTATTTTTTCTTTTCTCGTTCTAAATTGAATTCCTTCGTCTGGTAATTCTAGCAGTGTGGCTAGATAGGCAGGGGTTACGATGATTTTATGACCTTTAACAGTGGTCTCCAGATAGTCACAGTCATCTGCATCAACATGTAGATTCGAGTAGAATTCCCATACTAACCTGGGATAGGTTGTTCCTGAAAGAGAGAAGAGACATTTCCATTTGTTCTTCTCGATCCATTCGCAGAATGGTTTCTCAGACGAGACGAAACTTGGAGAAAACCATCGGCACTTTAAAACCTCCAGATTGTTGACCTTGGAGTGTACCTTGATCATTTTCCTTTTTATTTCCGTTGAAGGACCCGCGAGGTCAGTGGGTTTATCTGTGGTTTGAGTTTTAGGGTTTTTGTCTTTGCCCGGAGCCATTTTTGAAGATTTTGAAGTTCTTAGAGAGAAAGAAATTCGATTTCAGGAGATTACAGTCGTAGTGAATGAAGAGTGGGGATTCTTCCACTTTTTATATAAATCTACGACGGCCCTTAATCATTAACTAGCCGTTTTTACCTAGGGACGTTCAACCGACAAAAGTTCTGTCAATTATGACATCTTCGGCGCATGGGATTTGCCATTAATGTGCGTTTTCCCAAGGTGCCAGAGGTTACACGTGTAGGTTCTCTTTACGCCAGTGGGTTTTTACTAGGTTTTGCTAGAATTCGAAGCATCCACGATATTGCTTGCCTAAGATAATTTCTCTATCACTAATTTACTCAACATACGTTACTCACTCAGCATGTGTATTTACTCAACATAGAGTGATTACTCAATATGTTTATCTACTCAGCATAGGATGTTTACTCAGCTTTTATGCCTACTCAGTATCATCACTCAATATATATGTCAATTCAGCATAGGGTGGCTTTTTCATTTTCAAGTGTAGTAAGGAGTTGATATTTTACTCAATATGGCATTTGCACAATTATTCAAAGTTCCACTCATATGACAATTATTTAATACAGACTTAGTTAGAGTGGATTTGACATACCAATTGCTTCCCTTAGTGTGTTGAATTGTTCTCGTGCCAAGGGCTTTGTGAAGATATCTGCAAGCTGATCATTTGTTGGCACGTAGGTCAGCTTGATCTCATCTTTTAGTACATGGTCTCTGATGAAGTGATGCCTTATGCTAACATGCTTCATCCTGCTGTGTTGGACTGGATTTTTAGATAGATCAATGGCACTTTTGTTGTCGCATTTGATCTCTATTGTCTTTGTTTTGACTCCGTAATCCTCAAGCTGTTGCTTTATCCATAGGACTTGTGCAACACAGCTTCCAGCAGCCACGTACTCAGCTTCAGTTGTAGACAGAGCTACGGATGATTGCTTCTTGCTGAACCAAGATACTAGACAGCTTCCAAGGAAATGACATCCTCCTGAAGTACTCTTCTGTTCTAGCTTATCTCGTCCATAGTCAACATCAGTATATCCAATGAGTGTGAAGTCATTTGAGGTTGGATACCATAGACCTGCATCAACTGAGCTTTGCAAGTATCTAAAAATTCTTTTTACAGCAGTTAGATGAGATTCCCTGGGGTCAGCTTGATATCTAGCACAATAGCATACTGAGTATTGAATGTCTGGTCTATTGGCAGTGAGATAGAGTAAAGAACCTATCATACCTCGATAGAGTTTACTATCAACTGACTTACTCTTCTCATCTTTGCATAGGACCGTATCAGTGCCCATGGGGGTTGATATTGGTTTGCAATCTACCATGCTGAATTTCTTTAACATTTCCTTGGTGTATTTAGACTGACTTATAAAGATGCCATTCGTTCCTTGCTTGATTTGAAGTCCAAGGAAGAAGTTGAGTTCACCCATCATGGACATTTCGAACTCAGTTTGCATCTGTTGGCTAAATTCTTTGCACAAGGATTCGTCAGTAGCACCAAAAATTATATCATCAACATATATCTATGCAAGTAGGGTATGTTTACCCTTTTTCTTAATAAACAAGGTTGTGTCAGCTTTTCCCCTGACATAGTTCCTGGTCAGTAGGAAGTTGGTCAACTTCTCATACCAAGCTCTTGGAGCTTGCTTTAGGCCGTACATGGCCTTTTTGAGTTTATAAACGTGATTTGGAAATTTTGGATCTTCAAATCCAGGAGGTTGATTAACATATACCTCTTCGTTTATAAAGCCATTAAGAAACACACTTTTTACATCCATTTGGTATAGTTTAAAATTCATGTAACTAGCATAGGCACACAATATACGTATAGCTTCTAATCTAGCAACAGGAGCAAATGTTTCTCCATAGTCTATACCCTCTTGCTGACTATAGCCTTGGGCTACAAGTCGAGCTTTTTTTCTAATCACATTTCCATGCTCATCTAGCTTATTTCTAAAGACCCATTTGGTTCCTATGGGCTTTTGATTCCTAGGTTTAGGTACTAAATCCCATACCTCATTTCTAGTGAATTGGTCAAGCTCTTCTTGCATAGCATTGATCCAATATTCATCTTGCTCAGCATCAGCAAAGTTCTTTGGCTCATGTATTGATACGAATGCAACATTGCTGAGGTATTTTCTAAGTTGATCTCTGGTGATTAGTTTGTTGTTGGCGGCATCAAGAATGGCTTGTTCCGTATGTCCTCTTGGGATCTTTATTTCCTTGGGCAGTGTTGAGTAGTTTGGAAGAGGTGTTTCTACAATCTCTACAGGAATAGATTGGTCAGCAAATGATATTTCAATTTCTTACTTACCTTGAGTCAGCTCCTGTATAGATGAGACAGAGGCTTCTAGTTGATCAGCGGAAGCTGAGCCTGGTTCATCTTCTTCAGGCTGAGCTGACTTACCTGTAGGGTCAGTTTCATCGAACTCAACGTGTACAGACTCTTCTACAACCTGAGTTCTTTTGTTAAATACTCTATATGCTTTACTGTTTGTTGAGTACCCTAAAAAGATCGCCTCATCAGTTTAGCATCAAATTTAGCAAGGTTGTCTTTTGTATTGAGTATAAAGCATTTACACCCAAAGGCACGAAAGTATCCAATGTTGGGCTTTCGACCTTTCCAAAGTTCATATGGGGTTTTCTTAAATATAGGTCTAACTAGAGCCCTATTCAGTATGTAGCATGCCGTGTGAACAGCTTCACCCCAGAAGTACTTTGGAAGCCTATTTTCACTCAACATTGTCCTAGCTATTTCGACAATGGTTCTATTTTTCCTTTCAACGACCCCATTTTGTTGAGGTGTTCTAGGGGCAGAGAAGTTGTGGTCAATACCCCTGGTTTCACAGAATTCATCAAACTGTTGGTTTTTGAATTCTCCACCATTGTCGCTTCTAATGTGAGCTACTCTTAGGTCTTTGTCATTTTCAAGCTTTTTGATCAATGTGGTAAACATCTCAAAGGTTTCATCCTTGCTACCCAGCAAGATGATCCAAGTATACCTAGAGAAATCATCTACAATAACCAAGGAAAATTTCTTACCTCCCAAGCTGAGTGGCTGGATAGGTCCGAAAAGATCCAAGTGTAGTAATTCCAATGGTCTTTTGGTTGAGACAATATTTTTGCTATGAAATGACTTTTTAGTTTGTTTGCCTTGCTGACAAGCTTTACACAGTTGATCTTTTTCAAACTTTAATTTGGGTAATCCCTCAACTAATTGCTTTCTAGCTAATTTGGCAAGAAGGTCCATGCTGACATGCCCAAGTCTTCTATGCCATAGCCAGGAGTTGTCCTCTTTAGACACTAAGCATATGTTTTTAGAAAACTGTTTTTCTAAGTTCAACATATATACATTTTCTACACGAGGGGCTGTTAAAATCAATTCATTTATATTTCCCTTGAGTATTTGACACTTAGTATCATCAAATACAACCTTTCTGCCGCTCTTACAAAGCTGAGCTACACTCAGCAGATTGTATTTGAGACCTTTAACTAAGGAGACAGACTCAATAGTTGGGTTACCTCCGATAGTACCTGAGCCGACTATCTTACCCTTCTTGTTGTCTCCAAAGCTTACACTTCCACCTCGTTTAAGCTCTAGTGTGATGAACAGAGTTTCATCACCTGTCATATGCCTTGAGCATGCGCTGTCTATATACCATAGTTTTGACTTCTCCACGCATGTCAAGCTCGCATGTCAAGCTGACCTGCAGTTTAAACTATTCATTTTTAGGTACCCAATTTCTTTTGGGTCCTTTCTTGTTAGTATAAACAGGTGCAAAATCATACTTTAACTTGTGACGGCATACTTTTATAGTGTGGCGTGGCTTACCATAGAAATCACACAAGGACACCCTTTGTGGGTTGAACTGAGTATAGTCAGCATTATTGTGTTGGGCATGCCAACATACTTTTGTGGTATGCCCTTTTCTTCCACAGAAGTTACATTGGACAGTTCGCTTGTTATGCCAACACACATCCTTTATGTGTCCCCTTTTTCCACAACACTCACATTGAGTAATTTGCTTATGCTGACTAGTATTTGCATACTCAGCATGGGCTTTATTTCCTTTCTTTTGACTTTATAACGTTGTGATATCCTTTCTAAGTTTCTTCGACTCAGATTGAATCTCCGTGACAAACTTATGTAGGATTTGCATGTTGGTATGCAAGTCAGAGTTGTCCTGAAGAAGATATCGGAGGTCACTCAGCTTGACTTTTTCAATCTCATCACAGCGCCTGCTGAGTGCCTTAATCTTTTTGTTACACTTCTTAGTTAGTGTATATAAGTCACTCAGGGCATTTACCATTTCGTTTCTAAGTAAAAGTAAGGATGTTACCTCATTGTTGTGATTCTCCTGGTCAGTTTCATCAGAAAGATCAGCATGCTCAGATTAGGATTGGTCAGCTCCATCATCTGCCATAAAACATATGTTGGCTGTTTCGTTTTGCTCGGCTTCAGATGATGTTGACTCATCACTGTCACTCCATGTGGCTACCATAGCCTTTTTGCTTCCCTTCTTCTCTTTCTTGAGGTTGGGACAGCTTGACTTGATGTGCCCAGTTTGATGACACTCAAAGCATATAACAGATTTCGAGTTGTCCTTCTTGTACTTGTCACTTGATTCAGCTTTGTACTTATCATTTCTTCTAAATGATCTTTTGCCGTTTCTATAATTTCTCCTGAACAGCTTTTTCATTTTTCTGGTGAACATGGCCAGTTCCTCATCATCAGTTGACTTCGCTTCAGTTGAGTCAGCTTTCATGACAGGGGATTTTTGTTTCTTATCTTCTGATTTTTCTTTCTCTTTGGCTTCAAAGTTTTTCATAGAGATTTCATGAGTTAGCAGAGATCCGATCAGCTCATCATATTTGTAGGTAGTCAAGTCTTGGGCTTCTTCTACGGCTGTTTTCTTTGCTTGCCAGCTCTTGGGCAAACTTCTCAGAATTTTCTTCACTTGTTCTTCTTTAGTGAAGTTTTTTCCAAGCCTTTTTAGCTCATTTATAATGTTTGTGAACCTTGCGTTCATTTCTGAGATGTCTTCATTCTCCTTCATTTCAAACAGCTCATAGAGTCTCATATGTTGATTGACTTTAGACTCCTTAACTTTGCTTGTGCCTTCATATGTCACTTCAAGCTTCTTCCAAATCTCCTGTGCTGACTCACAACCTGAAATCTTATTGTATTCTGCAGCATCTAACGCACAGTGAAGCATTTATAGCCGAAGCATTATTTTGTAATTTTCTGAGGTCATCCTCTGTCCACTCAGCCTCACTTTTAACAATTTTCTCATTGTTAACAGTTTTGTATGGCACATGTGGACCTTGAACAATTGCAAGCCATGCACTCATGTTTGTGGCTTGTATAAAGTTCTTCATCCTATTCTTCCAGAATGTATAATTTGACCCAAAGAATAGGGGAGGTCTAGTGATTGACAGTCCCTCAGGGAGTATCTGTGTTGTTTGGTTTCCTGGAAGGAACCGAGTGCTATTTTCACCCATTTTCGGGATCAGCTCAAGATTGTTAAATCTTTGAGTAGTAAGCTTTTGCTCTGATACCACTTGTTGGTCCCTGGTAATTAGTTCCAAGGGGGGGTTAGCAACTAATATAACTTTTTCCTATTTTAATTGAGCTGACTGGATGTTATTTTGAGAGTTTATTAACTCAGCCTTTGGTCAGCTTGGTGAGATATATCACAGGACAGCTTTAGTCAGATGTTGACCAAAGTTGTTTCCTTGAGAGTTAGGAATTGACACTCTTGGAGGTCAGCTTCTAACTCAGCACCACTTACTTACTCAGGATCAGCTTAGGCAATTTATATGCTGAGTAAATAAAGCAAACAACACATGCAATTATAAGAGAGAGTTTAGAGATTACTCAGTATCACTTATCCTGGTTCGGCCTCTCTGCCTACGTCCAGTCCCCAGAGTCCTCCGGGCTTTTTGAATCCAAAACTGAGCTCTTTAAAGGTATAGCACAAACCAATTACAAGGCAGTTGAATATGCAAGAGTACCTTCCTCTATTCGTCTACTCAACTCCTACTAAGTGCTACAACCCAGCACCTAGATTTCTCTACCACTGAAATGCTTACAACCAAGCACTCAGCTTTACACTCTCAATATTCCTATTGATCACAGACTTGTTCTTTTTGAACTAAAGAACACTTTAGATGATTACAAATCAATCTAGCATTTACACATAGAATAGAAAAGTCGGTGTAAGATTCTTTTTGTATTTGAGTGCTTTTGAAACTTTCTCTCTTGTATTTTTCTTTCGATCCTTCAGTGTGTATCCAAGTTTTTCGATTGTCCTTTTATAGAAGGAAATCTGTAGATTTGATCGTTTTGAAATGTCCTAACCGTTAACATCAAAACGGCTCTTTTGGGGAACAATTTCTGGAAATCTTCAGACTGCACCTCCATTCCCTTTCTCTGTTTTCTTCAGGTGTCAGGTTTGTCTTCTAGCGTCTGGTTTGTCTGTTTGTGCCAGTTGTCTGTTTCCAATAATCCAACGTCCCATGACTCTTGGAATTAGTCTTTTAGGTGTCTTCGAGGTTCCAATTATTGGTGCAGAAGATTGGCAGACTTTGTCTTTTAATGAACAGATCCTTCATGCTGTCCTGACTGTTACTCAACTTCGTTTGTTCTTTTCGAATGTTCAACGTTCATGCTGAGTTCCTTCAAGGTCAGCTCCGTTTTGTTTAACCGCTCCTGAAGAAGTCTTTAACTTTAGTCAGCTTCGTTTTGCTTCTGAATTTTAACTCCACTCAGCTTCTATTCTGTCATGTTGAGTTCCGTTCTACTCAGCTTCGTTTATGCTGACTTTTGTCCTGTCTTAACTTTATATATTTTTGCACTCAATATTTAACAAACATATTAGTACAATTAAATCAAAGCATCTAAATTTAATTGCCTCTTAATCATGGATGATTTTGTCAAATCAAAATCTTGTGGAAAGGTGTTTCAACAAGGTACTCCTTGCAGTTCCAACTCTAATGCCCGTCTTTACCACAGAAGTGGCACTCTCCTTTGGGCTTCTTCACTTCCTTTCCCCTAGCTCTAGTGGGCATGGCTCCATTGCCTTTCTTGGGATATTTAGGATTGGCAAAATTCCCCTTCCTCTTCTTTGGTCCCTCTATGACAAGAGCCGGTATTGCCTTGTCTTTCTTCATATTGGGCTCAACTGACTTGAGCATATTTGCAAGCTCTTCAAGAGAGGTTTGCAAGTCATTCATCTGGCAGTTCATGATGAACTGTGAATAACTCTCTGGGAGGGATTGAAGAATTAAGTCTATGCTTAGTTCGTTATCCATTGCGAATCCAATACTAGAAAGCTTGGTAATATAGCTAATCATCTTGACATAATGTGTCATCACAGATGTGCCCTCTTGCATCCTGCAACGATATAGCAACTTGGATATCTCGTAGCGTTCGCACCTAGTCTGTTTCCCAAATAGCTCCTTTAGGTGCATGATGATGGAATAGGCATCCATTTCCTCATGTTGCCTTTGCAATTCCGGTGTCATCGATGCAAGTATGATGCATCCCGCATGATCGTCAGCTTTGTGCTTCTGGTAAGCATCAATTTCTTCGATGGGAGCATCATCAGCTGGGATAGTGGGTATCGTTGTATCAAGTACATACCCTATCTTATCGAACTTCAAAACGATTTTAAGGTTACGAAACCAGTCGGTGAAGTTTGAACCGTTCAACTTGTTATCGGTAAGAATGTTTTGCAGATTGGTTTTAGTCATGATTTTAAGAGTGTTATCATATAACCTGAGAGTGAGAAAGAGTAACGTACGTTATTAATTTGCTTTAAAATACATCAATCTAAAATTATAGGCCTTTTGTTCATTTTAGATTGCTCCCACTATTTTGCCAAATTAATAGCCCTCCATATTAATTCGAAGAATTTCACAAATCCTTTAGTGAGCTAGGATCCTAACTCCTGAGATTTCGCCTTAAGTTTGCTCAACAAGCTAGTCTCATTTGTTAGGTAGATTCATGTAATCAATCACATCTTTAATGTGATTCCTAGGTTATTGGGTTACTAACCACATTAGTAACTAATATGCTATTCATATTAATCCCAACCATATTGCCCATTAGTTTATGAAAACATGAGTTTGCTCATCCAATTATCAAAATCTAATTTAAGTATTACCCCATATTCATGAAAAGATGATTTTCAATAATTCAGGTGTTACCATAAGACCCCAAGCTTGAGTTTGCTCAACAACCCAAAGGCTCCCAGTACTGCCGGCTGAATTATAATATTAGGGAGGGGCAACCGATTTAATAACTTGCTTATTTACTTAACTTTTAATTAGTGAGGGATTTTTATTTGAAGTCTCATAATCTAACTTAGTCTTGATTTGCTTTAGCATACATCAGACACATACATTGGCGTTATGGAGATATCATCTAAATTATTCCGTCGAGCCAGAGACGGAATAAAAGGCCAAACCTAGGGAAATACTAACTATTACATATTTCTCTTTAGGTCCTCCGTCTTCTCCATGGCGCCTTGAAATTACATATTAATTTCTATTCTACTAAAGAAAACTTCAATTAAATTGAAGGGAATTAGATGAGAGGAGAAATTACAATAGATAGTAGAAAGGCAGGACTCGCAGGCCCTATTTCAAAAATACCAAAAGACTAAAAGAGGGTCCAAATATGTCCACAACTCTAAACGTGCATAGACTCTTTTAATTGGTTGATTACATAAATACTTTATGTAATATTTAGGTTAATCACATTAACACATCAAATTAACTTTCATCCAATTTTAATTCTAACAGTTTCGTATCTTCTATATTAACCTTTTAGATTAATACAACTATACAAAACTTTAATTATGCATGTCCCAATTATTTTGATTTCAATTCATTTAATACTTTTGATTTACAAATAGGTAAAACAAACTTTAAATAAACTTTTCATTCGATAATCAAAACATAAAACTATTGATTTCTGAAACATATATATATATATATATATATACAAATATTTTAAAACTGATTTTAAAACGATTTTAAAATAAGTGGGTCTCGGGCCGGGCCCGAGGATGCGGCTGCTGCCGTTTGGCAGTAGCCCTAACGCGTTTGGCCAGCCGCCGCGCGGTTGCGCCGTGAGGCGCGACCCGAGCTGTTGTCCATTTTTTTTTAAAAATTTATATATATACATATATATATATATATATCAGTTTTAAAACGGTTTTAAAACGATTTTCAGAAAGTAAGAAAACCTATTATAAATTTTCCGTTTTATCTTTAGAATCAATAAAATTAACTTTTATCAATCTAACTATAAAACTAATAGATTTTGTTATAATGATTATCAACCGAAATAATTAGGAACATATGCATAAACTATTTTAATTAACAATTAATTAAAACTTATTTATCTTTAGAACTAATTAATCAAAATAGATTTGTTAATCAACCTAACTATAAATACTTATTCAATCTGATTGAAAAACTTCTAAATTTTCGTATATGAAATAACGGATTTAACGCAGGCTCTGATACCACTGAAGGAAAATAGGCTAACGTTTGGCAGCGGAAATATAAAATTTTTAACCTATTTCCATTAACCCAAGATCCGTTAATCGTTATTTCATATAAAGAGGGATAGAAAGAAATACCTTTTAGAAGTTCTATCTACCGTTGCAAACGAAGTGCCCAAAACTCTTACTTCGAGTTCCCAAGCACAAAACAAAACTATTGAAGATCAAGTTAGAATCAACCGTATATAACAACCAAAATAGATTGTCTCTAATTAATCAACACAAGATCAAGGATAAAGAGAAAAGAGATGTAATCAATTGAACGGAAGGAAACGGTGGATAATCTCGTCCTTATGGTGTGGGTCGAAAATTCTCTCTCCCGGTTTGCTCTGTCAATTTCGAAAATTCACATATAGGGGTGATAACTCGGGGAAAAATCCTTGATCGGAGCACGTCCCTGTGAGGCACCGTTGGGATCGGCCGGGGACACTCCGATGCCAAAGTCAGTAAGGAAGATCAAGAGAGCAAACTGAATTGACAAAGGTTGTAAGAATGTGTACCTTGATAGCCTAGGGATGTAGGCTATATATAGCTAAGAAGTCGTAACCTTCAGCAACTAGAAGGTCTCCATTAATGCTCCATTAATGGAGGTTACAGGTTATCTTTAACCTGGCGGTTAGCTAATTGATAGCTCATTAATGGTCTTTATGGCCGAGTCGGCGGTTTGCGGTTACTGTGATGAATCAGGTGAAAGAGGAGATTCGCCTCATAGGTTCGCCAGCGGATCTCACTGAGCTGAACCGTGGAGATCCGCCATCCGGTTCTTCTTGCGGCGTTCTCAAGGTGAATATCCCTTTTGGTCCTTGGGATAATATTCTGTCAGTAAGATGAATATCCCTTTTCGTATTCATTGATCCGTCAAGGCGTATGTACGCTCTCCTTGAGAGCTATGGCGGGTCTCCGCTACTCGCTCTCATCGGGCGTATCTCGTTATGGCGTATCTCGCCATGGTCCATGTGGCGTGGCATAATGCTAGAGACTCCTTCCTTTTCCTCATTATTTGCATATTCTCCCCTGCATTAATTATCATTAATTCCACATTAATCATGTATAAATATCTCTTTTAGAAGGAATAATGGTTTGCCATTATTTCTATTAATTTTCCCTTATTCCTTATTCAAGAATAATTTGGGTTGTTATCAGAAGCCCCCCCTAAAGGTATAAAAAGCTCTTTAGGGCTGTCTAAATGGTGTTTTATTTTTCTATCTTGGAGGAAAGTGGACCCGCCCTAGATGGGGGATCATATATGGAAATGATGCGCCTTTTGGGGCTTCCTTATGCGGGATCTTATGAACAAGATCCGCCCTATGTGGGATCATATATGGATATGATGCACTTTTAGGGGTTTTTGCTTCCTTGTGGATAGGTGGCCAACCGTATCCATTGTTATCCTCTAGGTGTTTCTTGAGAGTTATATTTCCTTTAGAAAGGAATAACCTGCCCTTTATGGGACCATTTGTTCCTACCGCATAGGATTATGATTCGCCTTTAGGGACTTATTTTCTTCAGTTCTGCCATATTGAGGAGAATGACCCGCCCTTAGGGATCAGTAAGAATGATCAGCCATTTAGGGACTTTTGTGCATTTTGTGGAGGCGAGACTTTGTTATTTCTATGATGAAGACGTGAATTCATTACTTTGATGAAGACGAGGCTTCATTGTTTGGATAAAGACGAGGCTTCATTACTTGGATGAAGACGAGCCTTCATTATTTAGAGATGAAGACGAGGCTTCATTACTTGGATGAAGACGAGGCTTCATTATTTGGAGATGAAGACGAGGCTTCATTACTTGGATGAAGACGAGGCTTCATTATTTGGAGATGAAGACGAGGCTTCATTACTTGGAGATGAACCCTTTGCTTTCCAGAACTATTTTTACTAATGCATTATATCTTTTAGCAAGTAATTTTCTAGAATCTGGTTTAGGATTTCTCCGATTGTTTAGGGTAGGTGGCCAGCCGTACCCCAATGTGTGAACCTTTGTGAAGGTTTAGAAGCTGTTCTATTCCTTCTAGAGGAAGTAAAGCTGCCTAGGGGATCAACTTGCTACCTATCTTTGAGGTGAAGCGATCCGCCCGTAGGACTTGTGAACCCTCCTTTGGGAAGGGAGTGAGAGAGTGTAAAGTCCTTTCGTCCAAGGAATGTTTTAACTCTTTCTCGAATGGTGATCATCTAAAGATGGATCCGCCTATGAGAGTGTTCTATCTTTGAGGAGAAAGTTGAGGGTGTAATGATCTCATGTTTGAGACGATTTTAACCCGCTTTTGATGGTGGTCAATCCTTTTCCTGTCTTTGAGGAGAGAGTTGAGCTCATTTGAAAGCTCCTGAGGATCTGTGCTTCTTATCTTTGTGGAAAGGGGATCCGCCCGTGATGGGATCAATTGTCCTATCTTTGAGGTAATTGATCCGCCTGTGGAACTTTTCATTCGCCAGCCACTGGGCGTATATCAGCACTAAAAGCTAGGCAAATGAATATAAGAAGTATGGCGAGAAAGAATAAATTATAAAATATAGGATACTATAACAGTTTAATGCACATATAAGAATATGTAAAAATACTGATTTTTAGGCCCATGGTTCCGTCTTTTCTGAGCAACTAGAACCGCATCCTCAATGATGTTTAACTTATAAGTAATCACATATGGGCTTACTCCTGTGGGGATCTCATTCTCCTATGTAAATACGCTTTCAGACTCAATGAGAACTTTTTTAACATCCTCTTTGATCTCAAGTTTTAATCCTTTGGCGATCCGCACCCGCTTTCCATCAGCAATAAGGAGCGTTTCTGTGTCGCCCAAAGCTGTAGTGACAAGTTAATATTTCTCACCATCGTCCTCTTTGGATTGTGGGCGGATTGATAGTGACGCCGAGTATAAGTCTCTTTAGCCACCTTTTGGTTCCCGCTAATCATTACTCCTCCTTTGCTGGTGAGAATGTACATTGTCAGACGACGGATGGAAATTAGGGCTGCAACCTCTGGCCCTTAGTCTGGATAGTGTGACCCGTCACTCCAATGATGTCAACAATGGTTGTTTCTATTTGGATCAGATCAACCTTTAGTTTGGCGAATGCACCTATGGTGATGACATTGCAAGAACTGCCCGTGTCTACCATTACTCGCTTCATTTCATCTCCCATCCTTCAATTGTCAACGCATCTGTATGTGGAGAGATTACTGGACCTGTTTATGCAAAAGGAGCAATGGAGGGATGTTTTATCCAGAGCGGATATTTTTGCTTTTTCCACGGGTGGCTGATACACTGGTCCATCTGCTATGACATTAATGACACTTTTGAATTTATTTTTGGGATTTGTCTTCTGCTTGTCATCTTGTTATTTGTTATTCTGGACAAAGCTATCTAGTTTGCCAGCTCCCAGCAAGCTTCAGTGTGGTGGCCAACCAATGTGGTGGCCAACCTGTAGTACGCTTTGGCGTTTCTTCCAACGGTTACATGCTCCCCTCCTTTGGGTTCGGGATATGTAATGTCCCGCTTATATTGAATCTTTTCTTTTATATTGTGGCAAGTTGGAAGCTTTAAACATTCTGTCCGCTTCGTACCCCAGGATCCGTGCTGTGAATGGCGAATTCATGTTAACTTGATGGCGTACCTTTCTGCATTGTTCTCTTGTCTATATAGAGCGACATGCACTCGCCTTTCAATCTCATCATTCGTGTGTTCAATGTTGAATCATGATGGTGAAGCCGGTTCTTGATCTTGATCTCGATCATGTTGAGGTTATGCTTGGAGATATGGTTTAACGCGGATGGATGTTGTCACAACCGTGGGAGCCATTTTATCTAGCTTCTGATATCTTGTCTCTGCATCCTTCAACATTTTGCTAACATAATAGATGGAGAACTGCTGACCTTCTTCTTCTTGAATAACCACGGTGCACATAGCTTTATCCATGACAGATTGATACAAATGCAGGTCTCCCCTTCAGATTGGTCTGCTCATCAAGGGTGGTTCTGCTAGGAATTGTTTTATACCTTGATATGCTTGTTGACAATCTTTCTAGTACGATGATCCGCCCGTTCAACCTCTGGATCTTTCCCACCCATAGTGGGGCTTTCATTTAGGCGCTCTTTTCACCTTTTTCCTCGCATGGCTTTTATTTAGGCGCTCTTTTCACATTTTTCCTCGCATGGCTTTTATTTTATCTGGATTTGCTCTAACTCCTTTTTGGCCAATGACATAGTCAAGGAATTTTTCTGAAGTGGCTCTGCATATACACTTCTTTGGATTGAGCTTTATTTTTCACATCAGTGTTTGCACTGGTTGTAGTATTAGCAACTCCCTTGTACCTGTGGGTTAGCGCTGAAAGAACTCCAGAAGTGGGGCATACTCTGTCCATTATTAAAGGATTGTGGTAAGTCATAAAAACTATATTCACTTACCTTGGGGATCAATGGCTTGATCCATGGAACATACTTCATAGCAAAAGAATGTTTGCATTTGCCTTGTTGGCAAATATCATGTATGATGCAATTCTCTTTATGGAATTTTTAGTTCATATTGGAATCAACTTAATAATTCCTTCACGTTGGTCCCTGACTCTAGAATGAACTTAGTCAAAGGATAAAACCGAGTAAATATTATATGTCAAATAAATTCATAATAGAATTTTAATTGTGCTTGTTTTAATAATAATATCACGTATAACGGTCATAACCATAAAGATTGCTACTACACATGAATATCATAATGAATTCTTAATAAATAACCATAATGAGAATGGTTTAAGAATAATGTCCTTTTGTATCTCAATGCACATTAATATCCAAGATAGCATATTTATTTTAAACGTCATAAAAGTTATGACATTCTATATTGGGTAAGATATCTTACATAGTTGCTATTTACTTGCAATTAATATTGTACATCCATACATTAATGGCATTCAGAGATCATTAAAGCCTCATATGAATGAGGTGTAATTAAAGAAAGGTAAGTGATGATTTAATAATATAGTTATATATAAAATTACTCTTATATTATTTCATTTGTACGAATAAAATAAAAGAGAAAGGGTAATTTTAGAAGAAAAATACATGTACCATGATTCTCCTCCAATTTAGAGTGTAAGGAAAATTACTCAAAATCCACTCTCACCTACCTTCACATACAATCCTCCAATTTTTAAGGAATTCTCATGTATATCTTAAGAATTTCGCATAAATTAATGTTCTGATCCGAAACCGACACTTGCACTATTTTGTAGTTAGCTCAGGACATGAAAGTTTTGTTTATCCAATTTGGTAATTCATCAGCCCATAATGGCCTTAATAGTTAGGGACAATTACAGGATAATTACAAATAGACTCAATATTTTCAAGTCTCTTGTGTTGGTAACAGAAATTCTAACAATGTCAAATAAACAGTTTTTATATGAATAGACACATCCTTGTAAAAAAGGGAATGAAATAACTGTTTGACAAAACAATATTCAAAAATATGAATTTTTGATATTAAAAGTACTATATAGGAGAAAAGCCATATATAGATGGTGAATTGTACAAGGAAAAACCAAATATGATTTTTTTTGTAATTTCTTCTAATAGTTATATGCATGTTCATCCAAAAGACCGACCAGATCTAAATAATTTGTAATTACATGAGCCCTTTTATGATATTTTAATATCAAATGACAAAATCACATTGAATGGATGATTTTTTTTTTGTAAATCCCAAGATTACGGGTCTTATACATGCGTTTGTACTAATTCAATGATAATATCATATTACACTTGTCATGCATAAAAATATGAGGGCATAGTAAGCATGCAAGATTTAATGAAAGATTTGTGTCTATGACTTCATCTTTCACAGTTTATTAGATTTATCATAATAACATGTAATGATATTCATAGCACTTTATAAGAGTGAGGGATCTCAATTTTCTTTAATTAAAAATGGAATAAGAAATGGGAGGAAACTTATCTTTTTCATCATAAAATTCCAGATTTAATATAGAAAACTCATTCCCACCAATATATGGAGAACTGTATCTTTGGATAGATTTGTTGTACTGATTGAGCCAAAGTTTGAGATTGTGATTTCTATTCCGTTGACTCCATTGTTTTGTTCTTTGTGAAACTCTATACAATCAAGATTTTGTGATCTTCTGTTTGTTAGAGATCCACCTTCATCGCACCAATTGATAACTCGGGAAAAAATCCTTGATCGGAGCACGTCCCTGTGAGGCGCCGTTGGGATCGGCCGGGGACACTCCGATGCCAAAGTCAGTAAGGAAGATCAAGAGAGCAAACTGAATTGACAAAGGTTGTAAGAATGTGTACCTTGATAGCCTAGGGATGTAGGCTATATATAGCTAAGAAGTCGTAACCTTCAGCAACTAGAAGGTCTCCATTAATGCTCCATTAATGGCGGTTATAGGTTATCTTTAACCTGGCGGTTAGCTAATTGATAGCTCATTAATGGTCTTTATGGCCGAGTCGGCGGTTTGCCGTTACTGTGATGAATCAGGTGAAAGAGGAGATTCGCCTCATAGGTTCGCCAGCGGATCTCACTGAGCTGAACCGTGGAGATCCGCCATCCGGTTCTTCTTGCGGCATTCTCAAGGTGAATATCCCTTTTGGTCCTTGGGATAATATTCTGTCAGTAAGATGAATATCCCTTTTCGTATTCATTGATCCGTTAAGGCGTATGTACGCTCTCCTTGAGAGCTATGGCGGGTCTCCGCTACTCGCTCTCATCGGGCGTATCTCGTTATGGCGTATCTCGCCATGGTCCACGTGGCGTGGCATAATGCTAGAGACTCCTTCCTTTTCCTCATTATTTGCATATTCTCCCCTGCATTAATTATCATTAATTCCACATTAATCATGTATAAATATCTCTTTTAGAAGGAATAATGGTTTGCCATTATTTCTATTAATTTTTCCTTATTCCTTATTCAAGAATAATTTGGGTTGTTATCAAGGGGGTATTTATATTCTCTTGTATCTAAACCCTAGTTAGATAGAATTAGGTTACTGAATAAGAATTTAATTCGGAATATAATTCTTATTTATTATCTATAATTATATCTTAAATATAAAGATAATAATAGTAACCTTATAGGATAATAATAGGAGCAATTTAATCTAATTAAAACTCCTAACTTATTTATCCTTTAATTAATTTAATTCACAATTATAATCTAATTAGAATTGTTTAAAATCAAATTAAATGTTTATGTATTTTATATACATAAAATCGCCCCACCCTATATACTGGGCCTTAGTGGACTCAGTTGGGCTTCCATCAATTAATTAACATCCGTTTCTCTTTTGGGTTCCAAGTCTTATGTGTGACCCATTAGGTTCTTATTGCTTCTAGCCATATGCAACTATTAAATTAATTTTCACAGAATTATATTTAATCTTTGCATAACGGAATGAGTACGCAATGTCACAACTGTGCCTAAAATTTCTAATCCTAGGTTATATCTTTATGTGAAATATTAGAAGTTTAAGAGGTTGTAAAAAATATATATAAATTATGAGGGTCTTAACTGATATTTTCTTAATATATATATAGCTATATATGTATGGTGATTACATTTTGTGTTTTCAATATACTTATATATAATAAGTTAAAACTTTAATAATTAATAATAATAAACATATGAAATAATAATAAAATACATTAGTGGATGTTTATGGAATTTGAGAAGAGTATGGAGGTATTTAGTGTGCAATGTGTCAAAATGCATGTGTTTTAACTAATTTAAATTACACATGTCCTTTGGATTGGAAATCCATATGTCCACATTTAAACTAGCTAAATCCACATGTCCTTTGAATTTGAGAAGAGTGTGACATTTTGGTATCAGAGCTCTAGGTTATCTTCCTCGGACATAGTAGTTAATGTCTTCGGGCCTAATTGTATAGTGATTGAGGAAAATGAATATAACGGTGATAGTTTAAAAAATAAATTTCGAGGATTATTAATTAGTCAGGCTTATCAAAGTAAAGTGTTGATTTATGGAGATGTGTCTTTCATACTTAAGATTCATGCATATTATGTGTAAAAGTTTAAATGTTTAATATGCTTAATACGTGTTTATCATATAGATGAGTTCGAGACAACCAAGTGGCCAGTCGCGTGGAAATGAAGAAATCAAATTTAAAAAGTTTAAAGATGGTTTAGGTAGACATGTCTGGAAAATCCACAGGGTGGATGAAGGATCATCTCTTAATAGGGTTCAAAAGTGTGTTCAGTGTGGGAAATATCATTCAGGTATATGTAGGAAGAAAGCTATGATATGTTATAAACGTGGAGGTATGGGTCATATAAGGAGCGTATGTCCAACAGATAGATTGACTGGATCTAAAAAGGGAATTATCTGTTATCGATGTGGTGAGGAAGGACATGTGAAAATAAATTTTCCTAAAATGAACAATTCAGGGCATGGTGAGGAACTACAGAGAAGTAGAGGATATAAGAGAAACACGGTTAGAAAGATTAATAGCCAAATTAATGATGCAGATACTAATTTAAAGGGAAAAAATGGTAATATGTCACAAGAAGCTAAGGATCACAGCGACGTTGTTGCGCTAGCTGAAGTTAATGCGGTTTGATAAAGACTATTTGAGATGACGTATTTAAGAGGATATGAATTTCGAGGACGAAATTTTTTTTTAGGTGGGAAGACTGTCACAACCGTGCCTAAAATTTCTAGTCCTAGGTTATATCTTTATGTGAAATATTAGAAGTTTAAGAGGTTGTAAAAAAAATATATAAATTATGAGGGTCTTAACTGATATTTTCTTGATATATGGATATGTATGGTGATTACATTTTGTGTTTCAATATACTTATATATAATAAGTTAAAACTTTAATAATTAATAATAATAAACATATGAAATAATAATAATAAAATACATTAGTGGATGTTTATGGAATTTGAGAAGAGTATGGAGGTATTTAGTGTGCAATGTGTCAAAATGCATGTGTTTTAACTAATTTAAATTACACATGTCTTTTGGATTGGAGATCCATATGTCCACATTTAAACTAGCTAAATCCACATGTCTATATTTTAATTATGTAAATACACATGTCACTCATCTTAATTATTTAATCTATTACTCATCACTTATGACTACCTTAATTATTTAATTCAAAAAAAATATATAATAAAAATAAAAATAAATAAATGACATTTTGTGGCATTAAAGTAGGAGGGGAGAAAAACACATGTGAGAAAGATATATTATAAGTATCCAAATGATGACACCTTGGTAAATTGAATATTGTATTCCTTAAATATTTGGACTATAAATAAATGGAAAGGAAAAAAATGGGGAGGAGGTACAGGAAAGAAAGAATAGAAAAAAAAGAAGAAAATTTGCTCCATTTAGCCAAAGGAGGAGAAAGAACAGGCCTTCTCAAATGGTAAGTAAGTTTTAACATTTAATTTGTCTAATCTTCCAAAATTAGTGGTCACTAATTCATCATACCTTTATTTTCTTTTATGTTAAGATCGAATGATATTAGATTAATTAGGATATATTAGATCAATATGATTTTTTTTTATGAGTTGTTTAATTAAAAATTGACCTTCCCATAGTTGTGATCATACCGAATTAATCCCATGGAATTAAGTTAGTTCAATTAGGTCTTTAATTAAGGCTAGTTGTCCTTTAGATTTATCGAAGTGAAATTCCGTATTAAAACTTTTAGCCGCGTAACGAGTTTAAAAGTATAATCGGTCCAAATCGACTATATCGGTTTAAATGTACTATTCCGGTGATAGCCGAAAATAATCCGTTAAGAATATTTCGATTAATTAAATTCTATTAATAAAATAGTTTAAGTAACTTTAATTGTTAGAGTTAAATTATAGAAGGACTAATATTGATATTTACCAATTAAAGTCGGTAGAAAGTATAATATAAAATTAGTACGAATAAGACATTTAGTAATTTAACGAGTCTAACCGTATAAACTGTTCCAATTAACTATACCGGTTTAATATTATCCGTAATTAATCCGGTGACAGATAAAAATAATTCTCAGCAAAGTATTTGGTGTATTTTAGTGATATTTTTAGTTTTAATTGTTATTTAAACTATTTGACTACTCTCGATTTTGATTAGAGATTAATTATTTGAAGAATGATTATTTATGATTGTGATACTTTAAAAAATTGGATCGAGCAAATGATTTTGATGATTTTATGCGAACTGTTTTTGGATTGAGAAAGCGGATGCAGTTGTTGTTAATATTTATGTGATTTGGATCGAAATCCAAATATGATTTTTATGTTGTGATATTTGAAAGATATATAAAATGGTTTTGTCCATCTAGGATTGCCCGGGGTAGGAGTTGTAAGTTGTAAGACCATACCTAAGGGCGGTATGGCCAGAGTGCACGGCTGGTAGTCCTAACGTTAGGCAAGGCGAGATATGAATGAGATATCTCGATTATTGATATGATTGATGTTATGATAAGCTACACGGGTGGAATTCGAGGATGGACACACAAATTTTACGTTTGATTTGTTTTACGTTGATTGAATACGAGTTGGTTTGTTAAAGCGATCTATTTGATTACGAGTTTGATTGATAAAGCGTATATTTGATTACGAATATGGTTTGATAAAGAATCGTTTCGATGAAACGTTATACGATTTGATTCGTTTTGATCAAATGATTTATACATATTAAATTATATAGTAATAAATTGAAATATATAATTAAACTATTAGCGTGCCATGCAACGTGTCAATATGTTAAAACGGGTTAAAAAGTTAAGAGAACTACCGATGTTAAGAGAAGTTAAGAGAACTACCTAAATTAAGAGAACTACCTAAAATAGGTAGAACTACGTGGCTTTGATTCCCGATTTAAAGATTAATATATGTTCGGGATACGTAGGAAGCTTGATAGAATTATCGAGTCCAAGCCAAATAATAAATAAAACTTTATGTAGTCTAATAACATTTTTTTCTATTAGAAAATATGTTTGGCTTTTCGTTATCTTGTTTTCTCTTCATACCCGATGTCGTTTTGGGTCGGGTGTGACACGCAAAATGTGATTGGCAAATCCGAAACATTCCCCCAGAGCTATAAGAAGACAGGTTGATTCTGTCGTTGACCTTTCCGTATTAGTTACAGTATAATTCGATCCTTTATCAACTACATCCTTGAACTGAATCTTATGACTATGGATAATGTCAAGTCACATATAGCGAGACATTCGTTTTACTTATACAGGCTGAGTCAACTCCAATTAGATAGGTTACTTGAAATCTGTATTTCAAGTCTTAAGCTATCACCTTGCAAGGATTTAGAGTCAAGTCTTCCACAAGCGATCCATGGACGTATCTCCCATTTATCGGGAGTGATAAATGCTCAATCCAATGTATAACTATCCTGCAATTACTTCCTGTGATACCCAACGTCTGTCGTTCACACCCCAGAGTCATCTCTATTATGGATCGTGTTACAACAGGATCAAAACGTCACATTCCGTAATCCAGAATTACTAATTAACATTCCTTTGAGTCTGAGGATTACTTATACCTATTAATACCAATGAGATGAACAGGTGACAAGGATGAATCTACCCATCCTGTTATCTCAAATCGGATCCCCAATCCTAATGAACGATGTTTCATCGGATCTATGTAACTTTCCAGATATCTGTATATATGAAGCTTGTGAGATCAGCTTTCTGTCTCGACAGGAGACATTCTTACATGCAAGTCTCAGCAGTGATATGTCAATCCTAAACATATTACTTGACTTGGGGTGGTTTTAAGTTTATTAGTTTATTATAAAGTTTCGTCTGACTTGATGCTTGTATGAACACTTTATAATCACTTTAAACAAACTTATGGATTTCCTTTTATTAGACTTTATTTAGTTCTTAAAAGGGATTGCCTTTATATAGTTATGAAACCATATCTCATTAAAACAAACGATATAAAGAACACTTCATTTACATTAAGTTCGTATCCTAGAACAATTGTCTATAGGACACTAAACCCCAACACTCCAAACAACCAGCGATCTTGAAGGCAGAATGCGAGGATCCCATACAAATTTGGACCAGCTTCTCGAACCATGGCTAGGATAAAGAGAATTATAAAGATCCTTCACAATGAGAATTCCCTTCACCACAAGCTTCCATATGCAAAAGTCGGCCTCATCTGAGCCTGTCTTAACCAAACGGATATTATCTTGGACTGCTGCAGGAAGGTTTTCAATGATATTCCATTCTGAATTAACCAGGAAATCCTCAATGCTGTTAAACATCCTTCGCTGAACTTTCAAGTCGGTATTCAGCTGATCCGCAACTGATGGGTGAAGCCAATTATCAGTCCAGAATGTCAAGGTAGAATTCTGACCGATCCACCAATGAGTTTACTCCCTAATAGTCGCGTAGATCATTTTATAAGAAGACTAGATTGAAGAAGGGGCTATACAAGCCTTCAAAAGCCCTAAAATCGTGAAGAATATAGATTTCTCGATTACCATGCCCTTTCCTTGAATAAACTCGCATGCCAGTTTCCCCAACAGAGCCTGATTGAAGAATTTGAAATCCTTCACCCCAAGACCCCCTGAATCGACACTTCTGCAACAGGTATTCCAGGCCACCGTAACCAATTTTTGCTTGTCAATGTTGCCGGTCTAAAGGAAGTTCCGGACGCTTCTATTTAACCTTTTCAACAGCCCCATAGGCCACTTATAGATAAGAAAAGAGTGGACCAGCGCGCATGTAACAGATGATTTAATGAGAGTCATCCTCCCAGCGAGGGAAAGCGCACTTCCTTTCCATTTGGAGAATTGAGCAAGGAACTTATCTGCCAGGCTTGTCAAGTGACGGGCCTTTGGGGTCCCTTTGAATAGTGGTGCACTTAGATAGTTAAAGGGCATGTCATCGATTTTGATACCAACACAACCAGCAAGCCTATTTCGTCTGATGTTGTTTACCTCCGATCTAAAGTAAGCCAACGATTTTCCCTAGCTAACCTCCTGACCTGAGGTTTTACCATACAAACTGAATAGATCCTTTATTGTTTGCATGTTTCTCAAAGATGTCGACCCGAAGATAAGCATATCATCTGTGAAAAGTAAATTGGAAGGAAAAACCTTACCACCAGAGTAATACATAGGGTTAAATCGACCCTTAAGTTCCAGCTTGGCTAGCCACTTGGAAAAAAAATCCTATGCAATGTCGAAAAGGATCGGAGATAGGGGATCCCCCTGCCTGACCCCTCTCGAGGAACTAAAAAAACCTTTGTGGGAGCCACCAATCATGACTGACAGCCGCACAGAAGATAAGATATTGAGGATCCAATCTCTAAAAGTAAGGGAGAAACCGAACCTGTTTAAGATGGCTAATAGGAAATTCCAGTCTGAAGTGTCAAATGCCTTGCGAATATTGATTTTCAGAGCCATATGACCGCCAAAGCGCTTCCGATCCAGAAGATTAATGCCCTCAGAGGCAATTGCAATACACTGGTGGATACTTCTGCCCTTGAGGAAACCAAATTGGTTGACGGAGACAATCCTGGAGGCAATTATCGCCAAACAGTTAGCGATAATTTTAGTTATAATTTTGAAACTAAAATTACTCATCACAATCGGGCGGAAGTTTTCAATTCGGTCAGCTTCTTGAGATTTGGGAAGCAGCGCCGTGATGCTAGAGTTAAGCCCAGGTAAGACGTATCCATGATCAAAAAAGGCCCAGACCATATTACAGACGTCCATACCAATAATGTCCTAGAAGTTCTGATGAAAGGACCCACCAAACCCGTCAGGCCCCGGTGCACTGTCAGGGTCCATCTGAAAAACCGTCTTGCTAATATCCTCGGCCGATGGCTTTGACATGAGCATGACATTATCAATATCAGTAACTAGGGAAGGGATTACCTCGTTCACCAAAGAAAGGTCCCCATGGTTCCTGGAGCAGTGGAAAAGGTCGGTGAAGTAATCAATTGTATGAGCTGCGATACGGTCCATGTCGGAGGAGGGGGCCTTTTCACCGATCCGCAATTTTTGAATCCCAGCCTAGGACTTTCAAACTCTAGCAGATCTGTGGAAGAAGCTTGTGTTTCTGTCCCCAGCCAGGAGCCCTTTAATTCGACTCTTTTCTCTAAGCATCATTTCTTGACGCTTTAATTGGAGGTCCAGATATTCTGTTGCATCCGCTTTCGCCCTAAATAGAGCTTCAGAATAACCATGATCTTCCATTTTTTTCTGGATGTCACATAAATTGATTTCAGATTGTCGAATATTAGTTTCAACCCTGCCGAATACCTCTTTATTCGAAGTCCTGAGAATTGGCCTTAGCAATTTGAGCTTATGACAGAGTAGTTGAGCCGGCGGCAGGGAGATGTGAGAAGCGGCCCAATGATTCGAGATTAATTCCTTTAGGGAAGCGTGCATCAGCCACATGGAGTGGAACCTAAAACACACAATCCTAGGAGCCCCATTGCTGCAATGAAACAGAAGCGGGCAATGATCAGATCGATATTTCGCCAAGGTCGTGCAAGAAACTGAATCCCAATCATCTAGGAAGCTTTTAGAAGCTAGGGCCCTATCCAAACGACGCTGCACCAGCAGAAGGAGGGGAGCCGAGCTTCTCATGCGAGCCCTTTACCGCATTAAAATCCCCAATCAGCATCCATTTATGCAGAGGATCAGAAAACGTCACTATTGATGTACTGAACTGTTATATGCTGATCATGAGTAGCCCGGACTGTTGGGGTTTAGTGTCCTATAGAGAATTGTTCTAGGATACAAACTTAATGTAAATGAATTGTTCTTTATATCATTTGTTTTAATGAGATATATGTTTTATAACTATATAAAGGCAATCCATTTTAAGCACTAAATAAAGTCTAATAAAAGGAAATCCGTAAGTTTGTTTAAAGTGATTATAAAGTGTTCATACAAGCATGAAGTAAGACCAAACTTTATAATAAACTAATAAACTTAAAACCACCCCAAGTCAAGTGATATGTTTAGGATTGATATATCACTGTTGAGACTTGTATGTAACAATGTCTTCTGTCCGACAGAAAGCTGATCTCACAAGCTTAATATATACAGATATCTGGACAGTTACATAGATCCGATGAAACATCGTTCATTAGGATTGGGGATCCGATTTGAGATAACAGGATGGGTAGATTCATCCTTGTCACCTGTTCATCTCATTGGTATTAATAGGTATAACTAATCCTCAGACTCAAAGGAATGTTAATTGGTCATCCTGAATTACTGAATGTGAGACTTTGATCCTGCTGTCCCACGATCCTTAACAGAGATGACTCCGGGGTGTGAACGGCAAAGGTTGGGTGTCACAGGAGGTAATATCATATACATTGGATTGAGCATTTATCACTCCCGATTAATGGGAGATACATCCAAGGATCGCTTGTGGAAGACTCGACTCTAAATCCTTGCAAGGTGATAGCTTAAGAGTAAGAAATACAGATTTCACTTAACCTATCTATTTGAGTTGACTCGGCCTATACAAGTAAAACGAACGTCTCGCTATATGTGACTTGACATCACCCATAGTCATAAGATTCAGTTCAAGGATGTAGTTGATAAAGGATCGAATTATACTGTAACTAATACGGAAGGGTTAACGACAGAATCAACCTGTCTTCTTAACGGACTCTGGGGGAATGATTACAGACTTGCCAATAACATACTCAGTACATCATTCCGTTATGCAAAGATTAAATATAATTCTTGAAGAAATTAATTTAATAGTTGCATACGACCAGAAGTAGTAAGAACCTAATGGATCACACATAAGACTTGGAACCAAAAGAGAGATGGATGTCATTAATAGATGGAAGCCCAATTGAGCCCAGTAAGGCCCATTTAATTAGAGGGGGCCAAAATTTATATATAATAAATAAGGAATTATTTTAATTCTATTAATCCTAATTTGATTAGGAATATGAATTAAATTAATTAAGAGATAATTAAGTTAGGAGTTTTAATTAGATTAATATACTCCTATTATTATCCAATTAGGTTATTTATTATTATCCTAGATATATTAGATATATAATGAGATAATAATTGGGAATTCTATTCCGAATTGAATTCCTATTAAGTAACCTATTCCTATCTAACTAGGGTTTAGATACAAGCGATTATATATACCCCCTCTATACATGAATTTCGACTAAGCTCCCTAATCCCCCCTTTGTGATTTTCGAAATTGCAAGTAAGAGAGAGAAAGAGAATTCGACTCCCCTAGTTCGTGGACAAGAATTCATACGGCTTCCATCGATCGATTAATTTCATCTATCTCCTTTTTCTTTGATCTTGTGTTGGTTAATTAGAGGCAATCTATTTTGGTTGCATCTCATACGGTTGATTCTAACTTAACCTCACCGTGTTATACTTCGTGCTTGGGAACTCGGAGAAGAGTTGTGGGCGCTTCATTAACAACGGTAGATTGTTCTTCAAAAGGTATTTCTTCTTATCCCTCTTTATATGAAATAACGATTAACGGATCCTATGGTTAAAAGGAAGTAGGCTAAAATTTTTATATTTCCGCTGCTATACCTTAGCCTAATTTTCCTTCACTGGTATCAGAGCCATCGTTAAATCCGTTATTTCATATATGAAAATTTAGAAGTTTTTCAATAGGATTGAATAAATATTTATGGTTAGGATTAATTAACAAATTGTTTGATTAATTAATTCTAAAGATAAATAAATTTTAATTAATTGTTAATTAAAATAGATTATGCGTATGTTCCTAATTATTTCGGTTGATAATCATTATAACAAAATCTATTAGTTTTATAGTTAGGTTAATAAAATTAGTTTTATTAATTCTAAAAGATAAAACAGAAATCTATTGTAGTTTTTCCTATTTCTGAAAATCGTTTTTAAAACCGTTTTTAAAATCTGATATATATATATATATATATATATATATATATATATATATATATGTGTGTTTTATATATATATATATATATATAAATACGGCAGCGGCTCGAGTCGCGCCTCACGGCGCGACCAGCCGCTGTCGCGCGGCTGTTGCCTCGCGGCAGCAGCAGCCGCGTGCGCAGTCGCGGGGCTGCTGCCAAACGGCAGCAGCCCGGCTTCGGGCCCCCGACCCGAATCCCACTTGATTTTAATCGTTAAAATCGGCTTGAATATAATTTGTATATATAAATATATGTTTCGGAAATTAATAGTTTTCTGTTTTGATTATCGAATGAAAATTCGTTTAAAAGTTTATTTTTACCAAGTTGTAAATCAAAGTGTTAAATGAATTGAAATCAAAATAATTGGGACATGCATAATCGACGTTTTATATGGTTATTATTAATCTAAAAATTAATATAAAGATACAAAACGATTAGAAGTAAAATTGGATGAAAGTTAATTTGACGAGTTAATGTGATTAACCTAAATATTATATAAGACGGTTATGTAATCAACCAATTAAATTTATTTAATTGAGTCTATGCATATTTGGAGTTATGGACATATTTGGACCCTCTTTTAGTCTTTTGGTATTTTTGAAATAGGGCCTGCGCGTCCTGCCTTTCTACTATCTATTGTAATTTCTCCTCTCATCTGATTCCCTTCGATTCAATTGAAGTTTTCTTATAGTAGTATAGAAATTAATATGTAATTTCAAGGCGCCATGGAGAAGACGGAGGACCTAAAGAGAAATATGTAATAGTTAGTATTTCCTTAGGTTTGCCCTTTTATTCCGTCTCTGGCTCGACAGAATAATTTAGATGATATGTCCATAACGCCAATGTATGTGAATGTATGTGTCTGATGTATGCTAAAACAAATCAAGACTAAGTTAGATTATGAGACCTAAATAAAATCCCTCGTTAAAAAGTTAAGTAAATAAGCAAGTTATTAAAATCGGTTGCCCCTCCCTAATATTATAATTCAGCCGGCAGTACTGGGGGCCTTTGGTTTGTTGAGCAAACTCAAGCTCGGGGTCTTATGGTAACACCTGAATTATCGAAAATCATTCTTTCATGAATATGGGGTAATACTTAAATTAGATTATGATAATTGGATGAGCAAACTCATGTTGTCATAAACTAATGGGCAATATGGTTGGGATTAATGTGAATAGCATATTAGTTACTAATGTGGTTAGTAACCCAATAACGTAGGAGTCACATTCAAGATGTGATTGATTACATGAATCTACCTAACAAATGAGACTAGCTTGTTGAGCAAACTCAAGGCGAAATCTCAGGAGTTAGGATCCTAGTTCACTAAAGGATTTGTGAAATTCTTCGAATTAATATGGAGGGCTATTAATTTGGAAAAATAGTGGGAGCAATCTGAAATAAATTAAAAGGCCTATAATTTTAGATTGTTATACTTTAAAGCAAATGAATGACATACGTTTACTCTTTCTCACTCTCAGGTTTTGTTTAAACACACTCTTAAAATCATGACTAACACCGATCTGCGTTACATCATTACCAATAACAAATTGAATGGTTCAAACTTCACCGACTGGTTTCGTAACCTCAAAATTGTTTTGAAGTTCGAGAGGAAAGGGTATGTACTTGATACACCGATACCCCCTTACCCAACTGATGATGCTCCCTACCAAGAATTTTATGCTTACTTGAAGCATAAATCTGATAATGATCAAACGGGGGACATCATACTTGCATCTCTGACACCGGAAGTTAAAAGGCAACTACATTCAGATGTGGATGCCTATTCCATGGTCAAGCACCTCAAAGAGTTATTTTTGAATGAAACTCGGTGCGAACGCTTCGAAATAACCAAGGAGTTATATAAAAGCAAGATGCAGGTGGGAACATCTGTAATGGCACATTGTGCAAAGATGATCAGCCTTATCACCAAGTTTTCTAGTATTGGAGATGCGATGGACCATGAACTAAGTGAAAACTTACTTCTTCAGTCCCTCCCCGAGAGTTACTCACAGTTCATAATGAACTACCAAATGAGTGGCTTGCAAACCTCTCTTGTAGAGCTTGCACATATGCTCGAGTCAGTCGAGCCCATTATAAAAGAAAACGAGGAGATACTGGCCCTTGCTATTGAAGGATCGAGAAAAAGGAAAGGGGTCTCTCCCAATCCAAACCATCTTGATAAAAGCAAGAGGGCTGTGCTCACCGAAACGAAGGCAAAGGAATCAAAGAAGCCCAAAGGAAAGTGCCACTATTGTGGTGACTTGGGGCATTGGAAGAGGAACTGCATGGAGTACCTAACCTTCCACGAGAAGGAAAATAACGGTGCTTCAGCATCTGGTATGTTTTATATTGAAATAAATACAGTTTCACTGTCTGAATCTTGGGTACTTGATACCGGATGTGGATCTCATATTTGTACAAATATGCAGGAGCTAAATCAGACTAAGGAACTAAAGAAAGGAAGCATAAACTTGCGAGTAGGAAATGGAGCAAGAGTTGCCGCCCTCGCAATTGGAGATTATGTTTTACCTTTGCCCTCTGGGCTTGTAATAGAATTAAGGAATTGTTTATACGTTCCTGAGATGTCTCGTAACATTATTTCTATTAGCCGTCTTGTTGACGACGGTTTTCATATTTCAATAAAAGACAAGAGTTGCAATTTTTATAAAGATTCGATCTTTTATTTTTCAGGAATTTCACAAAATGGGATTTATGTGTTAGATAACAAAATTCCTGCTTTTGCAATTGATACCAAAAGACATAAGCTAGATAATTCAACTTACTTGTGGCATTGTCGTTTAGGCCATATAAACAAGAGACGCATGCTAAAGCTACATTCAGATGGGCTTATAGATCCAATCGATTCCGAATCATTGGAAATATGCGAATCATGTTTAAAAGGTAAAATGACAAAGACACCCTTTAGCAATAAAGGTGAGCGTGTATCAGACACTCTAGGACTCATTCATTCAGATGTATGCGGTCCTATATCGGTCCAAGCAAGAGGAGGATTCAGATACTTCATAAGCTTCATAGATGACCATACTCGATATGGTTACATCTAATTGATGAGGCACAAATCAGAAGCTTTTGACAAGTTCAAATGCTTCAAGAATGAAGTGGAAAATCAATTAGGAAAGAAAATAAAGACGCTTCGATCCGATCGAGGTGGCGAATATCTTTCTGATGATTTTCTGAATTATCTAACTAAATGTGGGATATGCTCACAATGGACACCTCCCTATACACCACAACACAATGGTGTATCCGAGAGGAGAAACCGTACCCTATTAGATATGGTACGATCCATGATGAGCATGGCCTTACTCCCAAAGACGTTCTGGGGCTATGCCTTAGAAACTGCCCTCTTCACCCTGAACCGAGTACCAACTAAATCCACTAGTTACACACCATATGAATTGTTCGTTGGTAGGAAACCCGTGTTCTCGTTTATGAGAGTATGGGGTTGTTCAGCGTATGTCAAACGCATTGCGTCCGACAAATTAGATTCTAAATCTGATAAATGTTTCTTCATTGGATATCCCAGGAAAACCATAGGGTATTACTTCTATCATCCAGATGATCAGAAAGTAATAGTATCCAAGCACGCAACCTTCTTAGAGAAAGAGTTTCTCGAAGAAACACAAAAGGGAAGCGTGATTAAACTCGACGAAGTTCAAGAAGAAGAAACATCGACTGAAACAACAGAAACGGTTGAGATACCCGAAGTAGTCCCATTAGATGAGACTCTAGTGGCACCTATTCGTAGATCACGAAGAGTTTGTGAACTCCCAGTTAGATATGGTTTTCTAGTGGGAGATGATAATGAGGTTCCCGTGTTAGACGACTAACCCGAAAACTACGAAGAGGCTCTTACTAGTCCAGATTCTAAAGCATGGCTTGAGGCCATGGATTCTGAAATGGATTCCATGTATACTAACCAAGTGTGGACTTTGGTTGATCCACCTGAAGGGATAATTCCCATTGGGTGCAGGTGGATCTTCAAAAAGAAGACTGGAATGGATGGAAAGGTTAGCACCTATAAGACTAGGTTGGTAGCGAAAGGATATCGTCAGAAACAAGGTGTTGATTATGACGAAACCTTCTCTCCTGTTGCTATGTCCAAATCAATCAAAATCATGCTTGCTATTGCCGCTCACTACGATTATGAGATTTGGCAAATGGATGTGAAAACAGCTTTCCTAAATGGAAACCTGTTTGAGGATGTATACATGATGCAGCCTGAAGGTTTCATATCGAAGGATGCAAATAAAGTTTGCAAACTTCAGAGATCCATTTATGGACTCAAGCAAGAATCTAGAAGCTGGAATAAGCGTTTTGACGAAACCATAAAACAATTTGGTTTCGAACAAAATTGCGAAGAAGCTTGCATTTACAAGAAAGCAAGTGGGAGCTCTATAGCATTTCTCATACTATATGTGGACGATATACTGTTAATGGGAAATGACATTGCTCTATTACAGTCGGTAAAAGTATGGTTATCCGGTAACTTCTCAATGAAAGACCTTGGTGAAGCAGCTTATATACTTGGTATAAAGATCTATAGAGATAGATCGAGAAGACTGCTTGGTCTTTCACAGGCTACATACATTGAAAAGGTGCTAAATCGGTTTAGCATGCTTGAATCGAAACGAGGTAACTTGCCCATGCTACATGGAGTAAAGTTAAACAATCATCAATGTCCTAAAACTGATGATGACAAACGACGCATGGCTATAGTCCCGTACGCCAGCGCGATCGGTTCGATTATGTATGCTATGCTATGCACTAGACCTGACGTAGCGTTCACGTTATCTGTAACGAGTCGTTACCAAGGGAATCCGGGAGACGAGCATTGGATTACCGTCAAGAACATTCTTAAGTACTTGAGAAGGACTAAAGATATGTTCCTAGTGTACGGAGAAGGAGATCTGAAAATTGAAGGATTTTCAGACGCTAGTCATCTCACAGATGAGAATGATTTTAAATGCCAATCAGGATACCTGTTTATCTTGAATGGGGGCGCGGTCAGTTGGAAGAGTTCCAAGCAGGGAAGTGTAGCTTTCTCTACGACCGAGTCAGAGTACATCGCTGCTGTGGAAGCAGCAAAGGAAGCAGTTTGGATTAGAAAGTTCATTACAGAACTAGGTGTGGTGCCTGACATTATCAATCCCATTACTCTGTACTGTGATAACAATGGAGCCATTGCGCAAGTAAAGGAACCACGGTCTCATAATGCATCCAAGCACTACCTAAAGCGATACCACATCATAAGAGAGATTGTGGCTAGAGGAGATGTGAGAATAGAAAGAGTACCTACAGAGGACAACGTTGCAGTTCCGTTGACAAAGCCTTTAACCCAGAAAGTACATGATCGTCATTTAACTTCTACTGGGATAAGTTTTAGAAACAATTGGCTTTAGTCCAAGTGGGAGTATGTTGGGGTTTAGTGTCCTATAGAGAATTGTTCTAGGATACAAACTTAATGTAAATGAATTATTCTTTATATCATTTGTTTTAATGAGATATATGTTTTATAACTATATAAAGGCAATCCATTTTAAGCACTAAATAAAGTCTAATAAAAGGAAATCCGTAAGTTTGTTTAAAGTGATTATAAAGTGTTCATACAAGCATGAAGTGAGACAAAACTTTATAATAAACTAATAAACTTAAAACCACCCCAAGTCAAGTGATATGTTTAGGATTGATATATCACTGTTGAGACTTGTATGTAACAATTACTTCTGTCCGACAGAAAGCTGATCTCACAAGCTTCATATATACAGATATCTGGACAGTTACATAGATCCGATGAAACGTCGTTCATTAGGATTAGGGATCCGATTTGAGATAACAGGATGGGTAGATTCATCCTTGTCACTTGTTCATCTCATTGGTATTAATAGGTATAACTAATCCTCAGACTCAAAGGAATGTTAATTGGTCATCCTGAATTACTGAATGTGAGACTTTGATCCTGCTGTCCCACGATCCTTAATAGAGATGACTCTAGAGTGTGAACGGCAAAGGTTGGGTGTCACAGGAGGTAATATCAGGGTAGTTATACATTGGATTGAGCATTTATCACTCCCGATTAATGGGAGATACATCCAAGGATCGCTTGTGGAAGACTCGACTCTAAATCCTTGCAAGGTGATAGCTTAAGAGTAAGAAATACAGATTTCACTTAACCTATCTATTTGAGTTGACTCGGCCTATACAAGTAAAACGAACGTCTCGCTATATGTGACTTGACATCACCCATAGTCATAAGATTCAGTTCAAGGATGTAGTTGATAAAGGATCGAATTACACTGTAACTAATATGGAAGGGTTAACGACAGAATCAACCTGTCTTCTTAACGGACTCTGGGGGAATGATTACAGACTTGCCAATAACATACTCAGTACATCATTCCGTTATGCAAAGATTAAATATAATTCTTGAAGAAATTAATTTAATAGTTGCATACGGCCAGAAGTAGTAAGAACCTAATGGATCACACATAAGACTTGGAAACAAAAGAGAGATGGATGTCATTAATAGATGGAAGCCCAATTGAGCCCAGTAAGGCCCATTTAATTAGAGGGGGCCGAAATTTATATATAATAAATAAGGAATTATTTTAATTCTATTAATCCTAATTTGATTAGGAATATGAATTAAATTAATTAAGAGATAATTAAGTTAGGAGTTTTAATTAGATTAATATACTCCTATTATTATCCAATTAGGTTATTTATTATTATCCTAGATATATTAGATATATAATGAGATAATAATTGGGAATTCTATTCCGAATTGAATTCCTATTAAGTAACCTATTCCTATCTAACTAGGGTTTAGATACAAGCGATTATATATACCCCCTCTATACATGAATTTCGACTAAGCTCCCTAATCCCCCCTTTGTGATTTTCGAAATTGCAAGTAAGAGAGAGAAAGAGAATTCGACTCCCCTAGTTCGTGGACAAGAATTCATACGGCTTCCATCGATCGATTAATTTCATCTATCTCCTTTTTCTTTGATCTTGTGTTGGTTAATTAGAGGCAATCTATTTTGGTTGCATCTCATACGGTTGATTCTAACTTAACCTCACCGTGTTATACTTCGTGCTTGGGAACTCGGAGAAGAGTTGTGGGCGCTTCATTAACAACGGTAGATTGTTCTTCAAAAGGTATTTCTTCACGGACGTCGATTCCCACTGAATACCGAGCTCATAGCCATATAGAGGGAAGATCCTTCGAATTCCAAGCCACTACATTCATGCCGATTGGTCTCCAGAAGCAATCTGGAATATTGCTCAGTTTAATCATGGGTTCCGCCAGGCAAATGATGTCCGGATGATGTTGCACGCACAATGATTTAAGGGCTCGCTGTGTGCGGTCATTGCCAATGCCTCTTGTGAAGTATCCTGCTCAACTTATTTATCTGCCCAATTCGACCCCATAGAGGCATGGAGCACAAGTTGCTTATTATTGTCATTATCGGCAAGGGTTTGGACTGAAACGGGTTCCGGCATTGGATCCGACTGCTTTCTCTTCCAAATCCGTGTCACAGAACGACTTCTCCTCTTCAGTGATTGAGCTTTTTCCTTCCTTCCCTGTGTTGCTGATCAGCCTCTCCTGCCTGGGGTTCCTGCTATAGGTGATTGTTGCACTGAGGTTGATTTGTGAGAATCCGGATTGAACCCCGGTGTCTAGGGGATGAGTCTCATAACTCCAGGTTTCAAAGTAATAGCTCCACGTCCCCAAACAAACTGGAGAGCCTCTGCAGATGGCAGGATAATGTGATAAAAGCCCCTACCTAGTGAAATCAATTTCCAATCAAAGGAACGACCCCAGACTGAATTCAACTTGTGTTTTAGGTCCGACTGTTTCCATGGTGTGTTCCCTTTCACAAAGGATATGCGTCTAATTACCAAGTGCTGACACAAATTGATTCGTTCTTCATAAATTGCCTGCTGAATTTTTACGGCCCTGAAACCCCCCTCCTCAGATATGATGGGTCGTGCCGTTTCCGGCATAATCGGAGATGATGAGGAACCGGAGAGGGTGGCGGCGTACGATCGAGAAGCGGCCTTGGTGACTTCGTGTTCGATCGCCGATGTGTTTGGCAGAGTGGCGGAGTGCTTTAGGAAGGAATCGCGGGAGAAGAGGTGAACGATGCCGATATCAGGCTCTAGTGGAGCCATGGGGCTGCCCTCCGCAAAGGAAGGAGGGGTGGCGATGGGTAGGGTTCGGTGGAGGGCCGCGATCCGTCAAGAGCCTTTTTTCCCTTTTCAAGTCGAACAGATGGATTATTAACATATATAATTACTTTAAAGCCTAATTCCAACCGCCCAACTTTAAACGTTATAACAATATCAAAAACCATCTTTTGGTTTGAAATTATTAATGGAGTAGAATTCAATTATATGTGGGTTTCACGGGTATTTGATGTTACCGAAATCTTATATAATAGGTTTTGGGACGGGAATGAGTAAGGTAGGAGCTAATTATGATGTGCTTGTATATTATGTGTATTTGAAATTTAAACTTTAATTTTGAACTTTTGTTTTATTTATTAAATTTATATATAGTTTGTTAATTTGTATCGAGGGATAAAAGAAAATTCAAAACACTTCAAATGTTCTTTCAAGTTAAAGACATTTTATACCTTAAACCTATTATGAAATTACAGCTTTCAAATAATATGCAACTAATATGAAGAAAATATTTAGTTTTTTTTTTTTTTACAATAAGTATAAACAAATATCCATAGTTGAAGATCCAAAGTTGGTAAACTCCATCAATTTTTCAAAAAATCTAAATATTTTATTTACATGTTCTTTGCATGATTTACATATTTTATTTACGTGTTCTCCATGAATTCTTTGTATAGTTGAATGTGGATAACATGTGATATAATCCAAACAAGTTGAGACCTTCACTATAGGGTTAATACATGTATGTCCTTGCATTTATCTGTGTTGTCTCATATATATATATCAAATACATAGCCAAATATATCCTTGCATTTGCAAATGATACAAAAAATGTCTTCATGTCATCTCCAACTCACCTGCCACACCACCTATATCAAATAAAAAGTCAAATGTGCCCTCATATTGTTAATGATAGATAAATATATCCTTAGTGGTGTGATGACTTGACTAACAAAATTATGCCAAATAAGCTTACCGTTCAAATATGGGTATATTTGTTTATCGTTAACAATTACGATGACATATTTGGCTGTTTGTACTTTGTTGAGTAAATTACATACGTGGTGTACAACCTTTACCTGTTTTCACACTTTGGTGTACAAAAAAAAATCACACTAAAGTGTACAACCTTCTAGTGACCTTCCACTAAAGTGTATAGCCGGTAAAAATGACCGGTCAACATTGCCACATCAGCATTTTGACCACTTTAAAAGTAAAAAATTCACACCTCTAATATGGAATTACTAAAATACCCTCGTCTCTTCCAAATTGAAAAAAAAAGTAGAACTCACACTCTCTCTCTCCCTTCATTTTATGTATCTCATCTCTCTATCTTTCCATTTCCCTTTCTAACTCTTCTCTCTCTCTAAAAGCTTTCAATCTCTCTATCTTTCCATTCCTCTCTCTATCTTTTCGCTCTATCATTCATACTACTGAGAGAGAAAATAGTTTTTAGTGACAAATCTTGCTATCGTTTTAGTGTTATATAATTGGGCCGCGTAGATCTAAATCCTTTATATTATCTCCTTATTTATGCGTACCATTCAAATAAAATTAGTATAAGTTTAATTGGTTGAATTTTGAGGTCTATTAGATGGATAACTTTCTGGTGCTTTCTGTGAGAGATTTAGCATCATAAATTTTAGTTTTCTGAGCTCGCTTTTCTCTCCAGAAACGACCGATGAAAATATTTTTGATGGCTTCTCGTGGCTACTCTCCTAATCCTGAGCTACTCTTTTACCAGGACCAGAGCAGAGTTATCAGGGTAATTTTTTATTTTTATTATTTATAATTCTGATGTAGTTTAACTTTGCTTATGCTTGGTTTCGGTTTTCTGTTTGTGTTTGTATAACGATTCCCTTTTCCAAGTTTTTCTTTATTGATTCTGATTATTTTGATGATGTGGGAAGGAAGAAATTCTTGTATAAGTAAATAACTTGTTAGTGATGATGAAGTAACCATTTTTTATGACGATGGTGCTCGAAAGTTTGAGAGAGAAATGAGGAGAGAGAGAGATTGAAAGCTTTTAGAGACAGAGAGAGAGAGAAATAGAAAAAGAGAGAGATGAGATATAGAAAATGAAGGAAGAGAGGGAGTGAGTTCTACTCTTTTCAAATTGGAAGGGATCAGGGTATTTGAGTAATTCCATATTAAGGGTGTGAAATGTTTACTTTTAAAGTGGTCAAAATGCTGATGTGGAAATGTTGACTTGCGTTGACTGGTCATTTTTACCGACTGTGCACTTTAATGAGAGGTCACCAGAAGGTTGTATACTTCAGTGTGAAATTTTTTTGGTTGTACACCAAAGTGTGAAAATAGATAAATGTTATACACCACGTATGTAATTTACTCGTACTTTGTTTGATATATGGACATATGTGACAAAACAGACAAATACAATGATATATATGTATTAAGCCTTCACACTATACTATACGTTTTTTACTTGTTATTAAAATGAGGAAATGATAAGGTTTAGAACCGAGGAAAACTGCAAACTAGCCAACGTTTTTTTTAATTAAAATGCTTATAACTTCATTACACTACAAGAAATTTGATTTTTGGCAACGTATGAAGTCGTTGCCAAATATATTTTTCGCAACGACTAATCTTTTTTTGCAACGATAAATTCTCGTTACAACAAGCTTCGTTACTAAAGGTTTCTGCAACGACTTATTTGTCGTTGCCAATTATGTGTTTTTGACAATGATAACGTCGTTGCGAATCGTTCAACGTTGCCAAACCTGGAACGTGTGCATAGAGATGAACTTTAGCATTTGCAACAACGTATGACGTTGCTATAATATGTTTACGTTTAGCAACAGGAGCTGTCGTTGCCAATATATCTTGAGGTTTAGCAACAACGACTGTCGTTGCTATTTATTATGATGTTTCGCAACAGCATATGTCGTTACCATATACTTTGATATTTAGCATCAGCCTTTTTGCGTTGCCATATACTTTAATTGTTTATCAACAACCTTTTGTCGTTGCTGAATGTGTTGGAACAAGCTTCATCATTGCTATATATTCTCATGTTTGGCAAAATAAAACTTTATATATATATATATAGTAACACTAAAATGGAATACAATAATTACCACAAGTGGAATGCTACTTAATATCCATACTTAAAATTACCAAGTCAACGTATATTCTTCTTTACATAAACCATATATCTAATTACATCAAAACTAATCATCATCACATAGTCTTAAAACTTTCAAAGATAGCAAAAACCTTGAGTACGAAATTTACAAAAATTATAAGCAATTCAAAAAGTGATTTATTCTCTCAAGCACGGATTTCTCTTTATACTTCACTTTCACTCGATGGTCATTATCACCATCATAGAACTCCTTCCTAAATAAGAAAAAGAAAAGAAAAGAGGAAAGTAAATATAGGAATAACAACCATGATAAAATAAAATGAACTTGAATAACATATACACATACTAACTATCATTAAAAAAAAATAAGAAGTGATCATGAAATAGCATTTGAAAAAGTTAAGCAACCTATGTATATTCCTTTCTTCTCTAAATAAAACATCAGCGACAAGAAGGGTTATTGAGGTCTAACAGCTTCTAATCAAATTCCATGATATTAATGGCCAACAGTACCCTAGGAGATATAGTTCCTCTACATGATGACTACCTATGGTTTGTCAAATACAAATAAACAATATATCCATTCTCATTCCACTAAAATACCACACTGAAATGGTTTGTCAAATTCAGAACTAGCTTTTAAAATTTACAAGGACAAATATAACATTGATCACCCAATAACATTTGTCGTAATGCCTTGAATCAGTATATCCCTTTTCCTATTCGGAGTATGATTGAGTTTCGGATTCCTAGTTGGATTAGGATCATGGGTTCCTAGTTGGATTGGGATCATGGGTTCCTAGTTGGATTGAGATTGGGATCATGGGTTCCTAGTGGGATTATGATCATGGGTTCCTAGTGGGATTAGGTTAGATTGGGTATTATAAATACCCCATTATGTAACCTAATCATTGTAATCTGATTTTCTCCTCCTAATAATACTATTCTCCTTCTGCCCGTGGACTAGCCAACACAACGTTGGTGAACCACGTAAATCTGTGTTTTTCGATTGCTTGTTTATTTATCTTTAATTAATTCCGCACAACAAACTGGTATCAGAGCTTTCGGTTTCCGATCGGGGTTTTGTTTTCTGGAGAGAAAGATGTCTGCGATGAACGTGAAAATCGAAAAGTTTACTGGGAGAAATAGTTTCAGTCTATGGCAGATCAAGATGCGGGCTTTGTTAAAACAACAAGGTCTGTGGACGCCGTTGAAGAAGGCAACGGGAGAAGTCACTGTTGAGATGACGATTCTGGAAGAAAAGGCACATTCAACAATTATGTTGTGCCTCGCAGATGACGTCATCACTGAAGTCTAAGACGAAGAGACTGCTGCCGGTCTGTGGATGAAGTTAGAGAGCTTATACATGACAAAATCTCTAACGAACAAACTTCTTCTGAAACAACGTCTGTTTGGCCTGCGAATGCAGGAAGGTACACAACTTAGGGATCATTTAGATCAATTGAATACATTATTACTAGAATTACGTAATATTGATGTGAAAATTGAAGATGAAGATGCTGCTTTGATTCTGTTGGTGTCTTTACCACTTTCATATGAGAATTTTGTTCAATCATTTATTGTTGGTAAAGATTTTGTGACTCTAGAAGAAGTTAGGTCATCTCTTCATAGCAGAGAGTTGCACCATAAGGCGAGCAATACAGGTGCAGATAATCAGGCCCCTGGACTGGTTGCCAGCGGCAGTAAGGGAAAGGGAAACGGTGGAAAGAAGAAGTCTAAGAAGCTGTTCTCAAAGGGTCCCAAGCCAGACGACACCTGTAATTACTGTAAGGAGAAAGGACATTGGAAAACTGATTGTCCAAAGAAGAAGAAGAAATCAGAAAATCAACCAGGTTCTGCTGCTGTAGCAGATGGCGACAGCAGCTCTGAAAATGATATTGCTCTAGTTGCTGATGGACACACTCATCACTCTGATGTGTGGGTTCTTGATTCTGGAGCATCTTACCATATTTGTCCAAGGAGAGAGTGGTTTTCAACTTATAAGCAGGTAGATGGAGGTAGCATTTCAATGGCTAATAGTCATGTCTGCAAAGCAGTTGGAATAGGCTCGATCAAGTTGAGGACACATGATGGTAAGTTTTGCATGTTGAACGAAGTCAGGCATGTTCCATTGATGATAAAGAATCTGATATCTCTGAGTCTGTTAGACAGCAGGGGTCTTAACTGGTCAGGAAAAGATGGAGTTCTACATGTCTATAAAGGTTCTGATGTGATTCTGAAAGGTGTGAAGCATGGTACTTTGTATTTCTTGCAAGGTTCCACTGTTACAGGTTCAGCTAATGCTGCATCGTCAGAGATTGACCAGGAGGATATGACAAAGATATGGTATATGAGACTTGGTCATATGGGCGAAAGAGGGATGCAGATTCTATCAAAGAATGATCTTCTTGATGGTCATAAAGTCAAGAGTCTGGAGCTTTGTGAACACTGTGTCTTTGGGAAACTACATCGCAGCAAGTTTCCCAAAGCTATTCACATAACAAAAGACACACTTGATTACATCCACTCTGATTGTTGGGGTCCATCTCGAGTTGAGTCTTTGGGAGGTCACAGATATTTTATGTCTCTGATTGATGATTATTCAAGGATGACTTGGGTCATCATGATGAAACATAAAAGTGAAGCTTTCAAGAATTTCAAGCAGTGGAAAGCATTGGTGGAAAACCAAACAGGAAAGAAGATAAAGAGGCTGCGAATTGATAATGGTCTGGAATTCTGTTCGTCTGAGTTTGATCAGTTCTGTAAGGATGAAGGGATTGCTCGGCATCACACAGTCAGGAATACACCGCAACAGAATGGTGTAGCTGAACGAATGAACCATACATTACTGGAGAGGGTGAGGTGCATGCTCTCTAATGCTGAGTTAGAAAGAAGATTCTGGGCTGAAACGGTAAACACAACATGTTATTTGATTAACCGCGGACCACACACCGGCATACAACTCAAGACGCCTACAGAAATGTGGTCAGGAAAGGTTGCTGATTACTCAAATTTGAAAGCTTTTGGGTGCACAGTTTACTATCATGTTAATGAGGGTAAGCTAGAGCCAAGAAGGGAGTGTTCGTAGGCTATGGAGATGGAGTTAAAGGCTTCAGGATCTGGTCTCCATCAGAGAAAAGGGTCATTTTGAGCAGAAATGTAGTCTTTGACGAAAAATCTGTGCTTAGACCCATTGTGAAACCTACAACTGCAACAGAAACTGATAGCATTGATAAACAGGTGGAGTTTCAGGTCATACAGAGTGAGAGTGGCTTGAAGGAACAAGAGTTAGAAGCAGAAATAGAGCTACCAGAGTCTACACCATCAGTTTCTCAACCATCTGAAGCTACACATCGTAGCTTAGCTCAAGATCGACCAAGGAGGGTTGGAGTTAGGCCACCTAAGAGGTATGAGGACATGGTGGGCTATGCACTACAGGTTGCTGAAGAGGTGGACACTCGTGAACCATCAACTTACCAAGAAGCTATTTCAGGCACCGATTCTGAGAAATGGCTTGTTGCTATGGGAGATGAGATGGAATCCCTTCATAAGAATCAAACATGGGATTTAGTCATACCACCTCTAGGGAGAAAGATTATTACTTGCAAGTGGGTTCTCAAGATGAAGGAAGGGATATCACCTGCAGAGGGAGTCAAGTATAAGGCTAGAGTTGTTGCTAGAGGTTTCAATCAAAGAGAGGGAGTGGATTATAATGAGATATTCTCACCAGTAGTCAGACACACCTCTATTAGAGTGTTGCTAGCTATAGTTGCACATCAGGATTTGGAGCTTGAGCAACTTGATGTAAAGACAACTTTTCTGCATGGAGATTTGGAGGAAGAGATCTACATGACCCAACCAGATGGTTTCTAGATTCCTGGGAAGGAGAATTATGTTTGCAAGTTGAAGAAGTCCTTGTATGGACTTAAGCAGTCTCCTAGGCAGTGGTATAAGAGGTTTGACAGCTACATGATGCAGCTGGGCTACACCAGGAGCCCATATGATTGTTGTGTCTATTACAATAAATTAGAAGATGAGTCTTTTATCTATCTGGTATTGTATGTAGATGACATGTTGATAGCTGCAAGGAAGAAGCACGACATTCAGAAGTTGAAGGGTCTTCTCAGCGCAGAGTTCGAGATGAAGGATTTGGGTGCAGCTCGGAAAATTCTAGGAATAGAGATTTACAGGGACAGAAGCAAAAGGAAAATTTTTCTGTCACAGAAGGGCTATATTCATAAGATCTTGTCAAGATTTGGCATGTCTACCGCAAAGCCCATAAATACTCCTAGTGCTGCAAGTGCACATCTGTCTATTGCTTTTGCACCTAAGTCTGCTGAAGAGAAGGAGTACATGTCTCGAGTTCCCTATGCTAGTGCAGTAGGAAGCTTGATGTATGCAATGGTCTGCACTAGACTTGATCTTGCACAGTCTGTTAGTGTTGTTAGCAGGTTTATGGGTGAACCTGGCAAGGAGCATTGGCAAGCTGTGAAGAGGATCTTTCGGTACCTAAAAGGTACATCTGACGTTGGTCTCATTTATGGAGGTGATACATAGTGTTTGGTGACAGGTTTTTTAGACTCTGACTATGCTGGAGATGTTGACAGTAGAAGATCTATGACTGGTTATGTTTTCACTCTTGGCGGTTCAATTGTCAGTTGGAAAGCTACTTTGCAGCCTACAGTGACTTTGTCTACTACGGAAGCAGAGTATATGGCACTGACTGAAGCTGCTAAGGAGGGGATTTGGCTTAAAGGACTGGTTAGTGATCTTGGTCTACATCATGATCAGGCTACAGTGTATTGTGACAGCTTGAGTGCAATCTGTTTAGCCAAAGATCAAGTTCATCATGAGAGGACCAAGCATATAGATGTGAGGTATCATTTTCTGAGAAGTGAAAAGAGGGTCAAGGTGAAGAAGGTAGGCACTGCTGACAATCCGGCTGATATGTTTACCAAGCCTGTTCCACAGAGCAAGTTTCAACACTGTTTGGACTTGCTAAACGTCAGAGATTATTAGTTGTCCTGTGGGGGCGACTCTGAGGCAGAGGGAGAAGTCTGTTCATCTGGCACTGTCATGGGTGCATCTGTCATGTTTTCAGGAGGATTCAAATCAAGGTGGAGATTTGTCGTAATGCCTTGAATCAGTATATCCCGTTTCCTATTCGGAGTAGGATTGGGTTTCGGATTCCTAGTTGGATTGGGATCATGGGTTCCTAGTTGGATTGAGATTGGGATCATGGGTTCCTAGTGGGATTAGGATCATGGGTTCCTAGTGGGATTAGGTTAGATTGGGTATTATAAATACCCCATTATGTAACCTAATCATTGTAATCTGATTTTCTTCTCCTAATAATACTATTCTCCTTCTGCCCGTGGACTAGCCAACACAACGTTGGTGAACCACGTAAATCTGTGTTTTTCGATTGCTTGTTTATTTATCTTTCATTAATTCCGCACAACAACATTGTTATTAAAAGCAAAATTAATGATCTTAGCATTTCAGATTAGACATCAGTGAATACAAGGTGCATATTTATGTGTTGCTGAAATGGAAAAACATGATATGACTAAATACTGGAACAGAAAACCATACATATGATTGTGTTAATGCGATAATCAATTATGACAAGAAGCACGATAACTCAATTGAAAATGGTAAAATACTATGAATTTCAAGAGAAGTAGTGAAAATAGCACGTTTTACATATCCAAGCTGTTTTACAACTCATTAAAATTTTGAATAATATTAAATCAAAGACTTGAGACGAAACCATTATGGACTTGGGACAAAATGAGCTTATATGTGTAACCAAGTATTTTTTAGCAAACCAAGATAACATTGATGTTTAAACCAATTATGAATTGAAAACAGTTATGCCAGTAATTATAAACTTTAAACCAAGTATGAATTGAAAGCAGTTGTGCCAGTAATTATAAACTAGAAATATGTGACCAAGGGTCAAAAATGCAGAACAGAACAGATAATAAGAAAGAAGAATTCTGTAAAGAGGCACAAAGTATACTCAAGGACTCAGCAAGCACATAGGATATGTGATCAACAAAAAATATAGGCAATTGATACTAGCATACTCAAGTAGACAAGAAACTAGAAATCACAATTTTGTAGAGACACAAACAGGACTGATTTATCAAACCAGTTTATAACAAATGGCTGGGGTCTTCTGGTTGGGGCAGGAAAGAAAAAAAAATATATATATATATATTAATTTACTCAAAACTTACAAACTAACGAGTCTCAATTTGGAAGCAAAAAATATTGCACATAAAATCCATTAAGTTGTTCAAGCAACTAAACTATGAGTTGCCTCAAGTGCACACAAAGGATCCTAAAATTTTCCAACAGAAGATTTTACATACAATATCCATATATTTTACTTTGGCATCCCCCAATTGAAAAGAAAATCAAGAGTTCCTGTTTTAATAGGCCTCATTACTTGCCAATGATAAATATTCACCAGATAACATATGCTGATTGTTTGGTGTATATGATATTTCTCTTAAAGCCTATGAAGCACGGAAACTCTTCATGACATGCGTTTCCCCGTTTCCGGCAGATGTGGGAAACGGAAACTCTCGGAAACTGATATGAAACGTTTCCGGGTACGTTTCCGTAATTACCCAAAATATGAAACGCGTCTCTCAATTTTTAAACAGTTTTCCCTACCTATTTCGATTAAAATTCTAGAAATTCAGTTCTTCTATTTTGCAATTTCTATTCAATCTAAGATTAGAAAAATTGAAACTTCCTATTTGAGAGATAATTCCTTCCATGTATCCTTCAATTTAAAGAACTTACCCATATTTTTTTCTCCTATAATCTTTGTCTCTTGAATCTAGATTGAACTTGGACTTTCTTCCTCTTGTTCTTCAATCTTGTTTTTTTTAATGTATTATTATATTTTTAATATTTATAAATATGCCCCTATATTTTTAATATTTACACGTTTCCCCTACGTTTCCGTTTCCTATGTTTTTCAGAAATTACGTTTTCCGTATCCGTTTCCGTTTCAGTTTCCGTATCCGTTTCCGTGCAACATAGCTTAAAGCTTCTCAAATAGATAACTCAAAATCATTAATTTCAATACTTGGAGGTCCGTGAAACATGGGGTACTCTATTGAACATAGGGTTTTTTCATTTTAGACAGTTCACGCTAAAGCTACCAGAGCTATATAATACAAAAGCATCAACTAAATTATAAATTAGAAGAATCAACCATATCAAAGCATGTAATACTATCAAACATGAATTTGGATCCCATCAGACATTTTTGGAGTTCAGGCTTTGCAGCAAAGTCTAAGTGAGGAAAGCACCATACAGAGCAAATTACAACTTTATGGTACCAGGTCACTTGGGCAATTACAACATGAGCAAATTTTTAAAACAATCAGGGAAATTCTGTATAAAGGGTACAATTCAGAAATTGGATTTATTAGATGATTAGAGCTGCAAATAGGTTTTTAAATGCAAGCTATTTATTTGAATCTGAGATTTAGATAAGTGGAACGACTGCAAATAAGCAGGGAATAAACATATCTAATCAACTAACAATTTTCCTTACATCATATTCACATCAAAGAAGATTAATTCTCACCTCTAGTTGAAGCTCAAGGGTTACTGATTTTATTAGGTCAGAGTCGGCTTTGGTGTTGGGCTGGAAATCGCGGTCGTCCGAGTGGGGTAGAAAGCACAGGCTTTGGTGTGTGGCTGGAAAGCACAAGTATCGGGATGGCCAGGAAAGCACAAGCGTCTAGATGACCAGGAAAGCGCAAGTGTCGGGGTGGGCTTGAAAGTGCTGGCCTTAGGAGGTGGAAAGGGTTGAGGGAATTGTGTGGTTGGGAAAGGAATTACAATAATAAAGAAAAAGGGATTGCTATATATATATTTTTTAATCCTTTTTATTTTTTTTATTTTTTCATTTCAAATAATATTTGTCTTCTGCAACAACAAAATTGTAGCTAAACAATTCTTTTTATTGCAACGAAGCTAAATTTGTTGGTGAAAATTGTACTATTTATAGAAACGGCAATGTTGTTGTCAAAATTGAACATTGTTTTCCGTGATTCCCGCCACTCAAAATATTTTGGAAGGGAACTTCAACAATTTTTGGTAACGACGAAGAAGTTCGTTTCGAAGTTATGTTTTAGCAACAACATGTCTGTAGCTATATATATTAATGTAGTTTATTTTTTAATTAGCCTAATAAAAGTATTTGGCAACAACCCTTTATGTAGCAAAAAAAATTATTCCAAACGAAACAACAAATACTCGTTGCTATAAATAGTTTCATTTATAGCAGCAACATGTACTTGTTGCTGTAAACGGTTTGATTTATGACAACGACATTATGTTGTTGCTAGAAATGCTTTAATTTATAGCAACGTAATTCTTGTTGCAAAATCTAAAACCTTTTTTCCACCCTCAAAACGTTTTCACTGTGAGGAGTAAGATATTTACAGCTACAACCTTTGGCAACAACAAGAGCATATATGTTGCTAATGTTTATTTTCAGCAACATCTATTTTCTGTCGTTGCTAAAGCTCGTTGCCAAACAGCAATTTTCTTGTAGTGTTAGATTAAAACACAAGTACAACAAGAAAACAACAGTAAGAAATCGATTCTTACAGGATCTACAAAGAGACTAAAACAGCTACAGAGAGCAAAAAATGTAAAAAACACAAAACAACAACAAAACATATATTTATCGTAAATCGAAATTTGCAGAAAAGATGCAATCCAGTCTTCAGCATTTAGGCCATTCCGAACATTCGGATCTGAGTCCTTTCTTTTGATGCAACCACGTAGATATATTGATCCACGTATAAGATAAACCGTTTGAAAATGATATAAATGAAAGAATAACAGAGAGCACAGATACAATTCAAATGAATGAAGAGATCCGATAAAATATATGAAAACTGACTAAAAAGAAAAAAAAAACAATAAAGTAAAACGCATAAAATCTAACCCGGTGTGGTAGGAAGAAGGAAGACAAACTTCCTTCCTTCTTCCTACTCAAAGTAGATCTTCAAAAGAGGACAATTTGAAATTCAACAGATGATGAAATTTGGACAAAAAAAAATGAGAAAAGAATGGTGGAGAAAGAGAAAATTGGAAAGGAAGATGGGAGCAGTTTTTTTTTTTTTTTTTTTTTTGAGAAACTGTCAAAACTAGCCAACGTTAAACCTTCTATTATACAAATTATAACCATATAAATTTTCTTAAAAAAATTATCAACCATATAAATCTATTTGTAACATATATATCCAATAAATTTTTGATGTTCCGTTGTTTTTCCTTTACAACAAATTTTTTTTCTACATTAATTTATAAATTTCTATATTGCTTGATTTTTATCTTCATAAATTTTATTATTACTTGATTCTAATTTATATACATTCCCTTATTACCAATTTAATTTACCGTTTCCTAACAATTACAGCATTGATTATTAAAATCATATTTAACAAATTTCATCTAAAAATAGAAATGAGAGTAATTACACTAGGTAGGAATTTGTTTGTATCTAAATTTAAAAAAAAAAAGACAATGCATTAAATAGAATTAGAATACAATGCTTGAACAATGAAATCTGGAGGAATAGTATGGCGCTGCATCTGTCCTGATATAGAATAGGATGCCCTTGCAAGTTCATGGGCAACACTATTCGTAGAACGACTAGCAAAAATGATACTAAGGTTGATTAAGATCTAAAACCACCACATCTGCATCAGTTTCAACAAGACAGTCGTCCATACCCATTCTGTTGAGCCAACTTAGAGCTTTCCGAATTCCCATAGCTTCCCCTACACGAGGTAAGAAATAACCCCGCAAAAGTTTGGAAAAAAGCTCCACCAAACTTGTCGTTGCAGTCTCTTAGCACCGCCCCTAAACCTAGCAAACCTGACCCCGAGATAATAGAGGCATCCACATTTAGTTTAAAGCGAGCTGGAGGAGGTCGTAACCAGTGAATAGCACCCGAGTAGACCCTTTCTCACCCGGAACAACCTGGGCACAAACATTTATCTCCTTTGATTGAGCATCCTGTCACTCCTTCAAGCCAATGCACGCTAGACGAAAACAAACATCTGCAGAATTACTTGAATTATTTCAAATAGAATTGTTTCTATTCAGCCACTTATTCCACACAATCATAGCCCACAAACAACAATTCCCAGCACTAAAATTCACTAGAATGAATTCCAACTAATCTTTAAAGCAAAGAAAATCGCCACCCAACACTCCACCCAAACCAGACGCGTTCAAAATAGGCTGAGCGTCAATGCAATCTCTAAACACATGTAAAATAAACTCAAAATCTAAGTTACAGATAACACAAACATGATTGACATCCACACAATTCTCCGTAAGCGCAACAACTGTAGGCAAAACATTTCTACAAGCACGCCAAAACATATTACGCACCTTAAGGGGAACTTTCAAGCTCTACAACTTCTTTCACATACTATTACCAACCAGCTGGGTCCCATTACATAACCATTTGTAAGCACTCTTCATAGAAATAAAACCATCATTCTCTAAACTCCAAAATCAAATGTCTTGAACGTAATTACTAGAAAGCGGCAAACTAAGAAGAAGGTTTTGATAGATACATATACAAACAACTGAGATATAAATTTTAAAAAAATAAAAAATACATAAGTTTGATATTCAATATATAAATTTAATAAACAAACATAAAGTTAAAAACTTTGATTTTTAAATTAACATCATATAATCCCATCACAACCGGATAGCAATAATCAAAAGGTCTCATGTACCTATTGAAGCAATAGCTAGAGTAAAAACCTTATAAATGGACAGAAGATGATCTTAAGAAGCTACAAATAAATGCTTCGGCTATTAAGTAATTTTTTTTATATAATCAGTTTTGGATTATGTTTCAGCTCGATGCGATGCTTCTCTACAGCGATTATCCGGAACAACATGTCCAACTCCTCCGATCTTTTCATTTTCCCTGAAATCAGTCAAACATAATTACAGATTAAAGATCCATAATTTAAATGGAAGATGAGATTCAAACATTATGTGATACCTGAAACTTCTTCACTGATCTTATCCAGTCTGTTCAATTTTTCGAGATGTGTCTCCAAACACAAAAGCCTCCCTTCTAATTCCTTACTTTTCTCAAAATCTTCACTTACTTTTCTTTTCCCTGTAATCAATCAATTAATCAAGCATACTTACAGATTAAAAATCAATAAATAAAAATGGAAGATGAGATTCAAACATTTGCTCAGTACCTAAACTTGTTTCATATTCAAAATCCTTGATTCTCATTTGACAAATATCCGCATTAATCTTAACTTTTAAAATCAAACATTCTAGCTCCAAAATTTTCCTTTTCAGCTTAATAATTTCTTTTTCATCATCTTCCTTCTCTTTCAATCTGTTATATCGCTCTTTTATTAAGTGAAAAGTAAATTCCTTCAAATCATCAAACTCTTTCTCTAATTTGAATTTTTTGAATTTGTAATAATTTATTCTCATTCTTCTTCTTCTCGAATTCTCTCGTAAATTTATCTTCTCTAGATGCTAAATCCTCTTCTATTTTTTGAAAAGCTGATTTCAAAGGCTTTACCAACTCCGACAACATCAAGCCATCAGTGACATCCTCTTTAGTCGTCGCAAATTGAGATAGTTTTGACATTTTCTACAAAATAAAAAGAGATGAATGAATTAGATGGGTCTGGTAGTTTGTTGATGAAAGAAACTTAAACAGAAGACTTTGCTTATAAAGCTTTTCTTTTTTGTGGTTTATAGGTGTTCAAAATGATGAGCTTTTCAACAATTATTCCATTTTTATATTGGAGACATCTAATGTTATTCAAAAATCACAAGTGGATCTTTATTTGACTGAGCCAACTCGATATTTGGATGTCTTAGATTTTTGGAATAAATGCTCAATGCCATATCATGAACTAGCAAAAATGACTTGTGATCTTTCATCGATTCCGGTTAGTACCGTTGCATCTGAATCTGCCTTTGGCATTGGTGGTAAAAATATTACAAGCGCTCGAAGTTCTTTGAAATCTAATAATGTTCAAGCTATTATTTTCCTTAGAGATTGGATTAAAGCAACATGTATACTATTCCATTTTCTGCATGCCAACTCCATTTTCTAGATTTACACATTCTAATGTTTTTTTTATAATTTAAACATTTGTAGATGAACAATCAATTAGCAAGGATAATTTTGAAAGCTCAAGTGATGATGGATCTGATGTGGATGAAGGTGAAGATTATGAGCTTGATTTGTTTTAGGTATTTTTCTTTGATGAAATATTCAGGTATGAAATTTATAATTTTTTTACTTTAGTTTTTAACTTATCTATTTGTTTCTTCTCATTCATTATGTTAGTTTTCTATTGATATTAACTTATCTCTTTTCTGATTTTTAATTACCTAATACTTGTTTTTTTTATTTGTAACCGTACGTTGATGAAGATTGGTGGAGATTGAAGATAAAAACCAATGCATATATAGAATTTTGTTGATAGTTGGATACATTAGATGATAGTTTTTGGAGATAATACTTTTTGGACATGATAGTTGAGATAATACTTTTTGATTTTGATACTTTTGATTAAGGGTTCACGTGGTCGGTTAACCAGTCCATTAAAGTTAATTTGGTTGGTTAACCATTTAATCGGTTTTTTAGAAATATTGACCGTACACTAGTCCACTAAATTCGGTAAACCCCTAATCGGTTAACCAATAATTTTGGTGGGTTTACCTTTTATTTCGGTTTCTAACCATTCCTAAATAAAAATAAAAATAATCAAATAATTCTAAATTTTATTGCGAGTGAGATGGTGGGCGAATTTAAGAGATTAACAGTAAATAGGGAGATGTGCATGCATTGTGTCTGTGGACTATGAACTATGGATTGGACACATAGGGGTTTTTTTGTTTACTCCATTTTTACCTCATGTTTGCATTTTCATATTGAAAATGAGAGTTTTAGGTGTTTAGTTAGAGAACCACTGCATTCCTTTTATACCTGAAAAGTTGATTTTTTCCAAAAGCAGAGAATCTATGCTTTTCCAACAACAACAAGAAACAAGAAACAACAAATATCAGATAAACCAAACAGTCATTGAATTTTGGCTTTACAACAGCTCTTTACGACATCAAATTTCTACATTTGTTTTTTGGACTAGAATTATTATCCTCTATGCTTTACCAACTAAGCCCTATTCAGGTGTATTAATTTCACTAATTATCTAATTTGTGACAAACTGGTAGTATGAATTGAGTCTTAGTCACAGAAAATAATTATTGTTTCTTATTAAATTTTTGTTATTGACACTGTATTTATTTTAAGTGAGATAATATGCACTTATATATATATATATATATATATATATATATATATATATATATATATATATATATATATGTTTTTATATTTTTAAAAATTTAATTGAGATTCGGTCGGTTTCGGTTAACCAGGGTTTATGAAATACAAAAACCGTAACCGTAACCATTAACCACTATTTTTAAAATTAAAAACCGTACACTAGTCCATCGGTTTCGGTTAACCTTATTTTTGGTTCAGTTTCGATTTGGTTTTTGGTTTTTCGGTTTTGCGGATTTTTTTTTGCACCCCTACTTTTGATCATCTAATTTTGCAAATTATGATGTGGGGTTATTTAGGATTTAGTTACTTTTAAGCCCCTTGTTTCTGAGAGGATGAAATGGTGGTATTAGGGTGATATGGTTTAAGATAAATGTGAATGACAAATTGCAACATTTCTCATATTCCTATGGAGCCAAGGTGCAAACTGAGCAAGTATGATGGAGTGCCATCAGTAGATGCAACCATGTACAGGAGTATTATTGGAAGCTTGAGATATCTGGTAAACACTCGCCCAGATCTTGCTTATTCAGTTGGAGTTGTAAGCAGATACATGGAGGCTCCAACCATTGCACACATGAGTGCTGTCAAGCAGATTCTGAGGTATGTAAGAGGAACACTTGATGTTGGATGTGTGTATAAGAAAGACCAAGCAAATGAAGATTTGGTTGGTTACAGCGACAGTGACCTTGCAAGGGACACTGATGACAGAAAGAGCACAACTGGTGTGATGTTCTTCCTTGGAGAAAGTCCTATTACTTGGGTGTCACAGAAGCAAAGAATTGTGGCACTCTCATCATGTGAAGCTGAGTATATTGCAGCAACAAGGAGTGCTTGTCAAGGGATTTGGCTCACAAGGCTGATGGAAAGCCTAAGAGGGGATGGATAAGTGAAGCCAGTACTGAAAGTTGACAACAAATCTGCAATTACCTTGGCTAAGAACCCAGTCCACCATGAAAGGAGTAAACATATTGATACAAGGTATCACTTCATTCGTGAATGTATTGAGAATGGTGATGTCAAGCTGGAGTATACTAAGACAGAAATTCAACTAGCTGATATCCTGACAAAGCCACTTGGAAGACAGAGATTCCTTGAGCTGAAGGATAAGATCGGTGTGAGCATCGTCAAAGGTAAACAAGTTTAAGGGAGTGAATGTGAACGGTAAGTTTAAACTTGTTCTAGAGTCAATTCAGTTAGTTCTGTTCCTGGTCTTTAGGAGATAGTTATCTAGAAATCTATTTTTATGCAAAACAAATCGTGGGATTTAGTCATCTATAATACACGATGTTAGGTTTTCTTAGTGGTTGAATTTGTGTAACAAACTCCACTCTCAAGTTGTATAAGTAGGAGGTGGAGTTGAGGGTTTTTAATTGAATTTAATCTATACTGCTGTTTTCCTCATATTGAATGCAGAAAGAATTTGCTTCAAACACTTATACCTTGTGCTTTCAATTTACTGGGTTTTTTTGTGAGTTCTGAGGAGAAAGTAAAGTTGGTTTTTTCCAACATTGCAGTCTTTGTGGTTGAAGCTAGTCACTCTTTTTCAATGGTTGAAGAGAAAGGGTTTAGGCGTATGATGTCTAGAGCTAATCCACAATTTAATGCATCTAGTAGGCACACTCTCAAGAGGGATTTGATGGCTTTATATGCAAGTGAAAAAAATAGGATTAAAAAAATGATTTTTAATTCTCATGGACGTGTTTGCTTAACAATTGATAATTGGAGGAATGAATACACTAGGGGAGAGTACATTTGCATAACAGCACATTTTGTTGATAGTGAGTGGAAGTTGCAGAAAATGATATTGAGGTTTAGGGCATTGACACCTCCGAATGATGGCTTGTGTACTTCTGATGAACTGTTTTCTTGTTTGTCCCAATTGAATACTAACAATCATCACTGATAATGCTAGCTATAATAATTCCATGATTGGTAATATAAATCGTTATCTTTTGGAAAAAAAGTGTCTTATTCAAAATGGAATATTTTTCAAATTCGTTGTTGTGCTCACATTGTCAATCTTATTGTGTAATCTGGTTTGGATGTAATTAAGGATTCTCTTGAAAAAATATATGAGATGATAAAGTGTATGTATAGGTCACCAAAGAGATCAAAGAAATTTTTTCAAATTGCTCAAAAGACCTTTCAAATCAAAACCAGTAAGAAGTTCAGACTTCATATGCATGTGAGATGGAATTATACTTTTATGATGTTTGACAATGTGATTTATTACAAGGATGTTTTGATATATTTTGGTGGTAGAGATCATACTATGGGCTGTTATAGACTTACAGGTGCTAAGTGGGAAAATTTGAGTGTGATTCATAAGTTTTTGAAGGTCTTTTATGATGCAACCTGCATGTTTTCTGCTGTTAAAACTCCAACTTCAAATCTGAATTTTAAAGGTGTGTGGATGATTCAAAAAACATTATTAGAAGTTGCCAATGGTTTAGTTAATGTTTTAAGTGCCACTATTGGTTTGATAAGTATTGGGGTGAATATAATGAATTTTTGAGTTGTACTGCATTGTTAGATCCCCCTTACAAGGTTCGGTTTTTGCATTATTGTTATAATAAGATTTATGGAATGGATGCTAGTGCTGTTTATATTCATAAAATTGTTACTAGATTGCATATGTTGTTTGAGGAATACAAAAATTCAGATATTTCTAGTGTCAAAACAACATTTGCTGGGAATATAGGTGTTCAAAATGATGAGCTTTTCAGCGATTATTCCATTTTTATGTCGGAGACATCTAATGTTGTTCAAAAAGCACAAGTGGATCTTTATTTGACTGAGCTAACTCGATATTTGGATGTCTTAGATTTTTGGAATAAATGCTCAATGCGATATCATGAACTAGCAAAAATGACTTGTGATCTTTCATCGATTCCGGTTAGTACCGTTGCATTTGAATCTGCCTTTGGCATTGGTGGTAAAACTAATACAAGCGCTGGAAGTTCTATGAAATCTAATAATGTTCAAGCTATTATTTTCCTTAGAGATTGGATTAAAGCAACATGTATACTATTCCATTTTTTGCATGCCAACTCCGTTTTCTAGATTTACACATTCTAATGTTTTTTTTTTATAATTTAAACATTTGTAGATGAACAATCAATTAGCAAGGATAATTTTGAAAGCTCAAGTGATGATGGATCTGATGTGGATGAAGGTGAAGATTATAAACTTGATTTGTTTTAGGTATTTTTCTCTGATGAAATATTCAGGTATGAAATTTATAATTTTTTTACTTTAGTTTTTAACTTATCTATTTGTTTCTTCTCAATTCATTATGTTAGTTTTCTATTGATATTAACTTATCTCTTTTCTGGTTTTTAATTACCTAATACTTGTTTTTTTTATTTGTAATTGTAGGTTGATGAAGGTTGGTGGGGATTGAAGATAAAAAAAACAATGCATATATAGAATTTTGTGGATAATTGGATACATTACGTTGATTTATAGAGTAAAAGTAAAAAATTTCACCATTAATTATATTTACCAACTTAACTACTTCCTACCAATAATATTTAAAACCCATCAATTTACAAAAAAAAATAAAGTAAAATAAAATATAGCATCACAAAAATTGAAACAAAATCCAATAAAATGATGAAACATCGAAACAATGATGCACACAATAGAAATAATAAAACTCATCAATTTACAAATTAGTCATAAATTAAATGCAACATCGAAAATGATGAAACAATAAAATAAATATTAAAATAAACACCCATGCACACAATAAAATGATGAAACAATAAAATAAACATTAAATATCTATACACACAATAAAATAATAAACCAAACACTAAAAATAAAGTAGAATAAAATATTATTATACCTTTTGTCAAAAGGTACAACATAATTAATAGTAATGAATGCAAAAGAAGTACCTCACTTGCTGTTTTTGGTGCACGCTCCAAAAGCAGCCATTAAGATGCTTCTGTGCAGTTATGTTATATTTTTGAGAGTATTGCAGTTAATTTTTTAAGGAGAGAGAAGTATGTTACTAGAATATGTAACAAACAATATTTAGCAATAAGAGCTCTAATGGTTTGTCATAACAAATTGTTTGAAAGTAACAAGGTTATTAGAACCATTAGAGAATGTAATTAGATGATAGTTTTTGGAGATAATACTTTTTGGACGTGATAGGTGAGATAATACTTTTTTATTTTGATACTTTTGATGAAGGGTGCACGTGGTCGGTTAACCAGTCCATTAAGGTTAATTTGATCAGTTAACCATTTAATCGGTTTTTTAGAAATACTAACCGTACACTAGTCCACTAAATTCGATAAACCACTAATCGGTTAACCAATAATTTCGGTCGGTTTACCTTTTATTTCGGTTTCTAACCATTACTAAATAAAAATAAAAATAATCAAATAATTCTAAATTTTATTACGAGTGAGATGGTGGGCGAATTTAAGAGATTAACAGTAAAGAGGGAGATATGCATGCATTGTGTCTGTGGACTATGAACTATGGATTGGACACATATGGGTTTTTTTTGTTTACTCCATTTTTACCTCATGTTTGCATTTTCATATTAAAAATGAGAGTTTTAGGTGTTTAGTTAGAGAACTATTGCTTGCCTTTTATACCTGAAAAGTTTATTTTTTCCAAAAGCATAGAATCTCTGCTTTTCCAACAACAACAACAAACAACAAACAACAAATATCAGATAAACCAAACAGCCATTGAATTTTCCCTTTAGAATAGCTCTTTATAACATCAAATTTCTATGTTTTTTTGGACTAGAATTGTTATCATCTATGCTTTACCAACTAAGCCTTATTCAGGTGTATTAATTTCACTAGTTATCTAATTTGTGACAAACTGGTAGTATGAATTGAGTCTTAGTCACAGAAAATAATTATTGTTTTTTATTAAATTTTTGTTATTGACCCTGTATTTATTTTAAGTGAGATAATATGCAATTATTTATATAAATATGTTTTTATATTTTTAAAAATTTCATTGATATTCGGTCGGTTTCGGTTAACTGCGGTTTTTTAAATACAAAAACCGTAACCGTAACCATTAACCACTAGTTTTAAAATTAAAAACCGTACACTAGTCCATCGGTTTTGGTTAACCTTATTTTTGGTTCGGTTTCGGTTTGGTTTTCGATTTTTTGGTTTTGCGGATTTTTTTTGCACCCTTACTTTTGATCATCTAATTTTGCAAATTATGATTTGGGGTTATTTAGGATTTAGTTACTTTTAAGCCCCTTGCTTCTGAGAGGATGAAATGGTGGTATTATGGTGATATGGTTTAAGATAAATGACAGGTCTATAGCCTTGTTGGGTACAGAGCTTTTTAGGGTAAAATTAGAGGTTTGAACCACTTTAAATGTCTTGACTAGTCAAACCTCTAATTGTGGTATTTGGTGAATAGGTTTTTGAAAGAGTTTATTGGGTCCAAAATGCTAATTTTGAAAAAGCTCTTTGCAGGAGTTTTTGCAATTAGCTTATTGTTCAATCTCTTTTAAAGGACATTTTTACCTCGTAATTACTATCATTTAATTCCAAATAAATACTTTATCATGTCCTTATTTGTCATTTTAGGCAAACAGCTATTAGTAATCAGCTAAGTTTTACCAAACAAGTTTACACAATCAGCTAGTCAAATCAGCTAACTAAAAAGGTAATCAGCTAACAACTATTTGCCAAACATGGCCTATATATGATGGACATTGGTTTTTGTATAGGAATTATGTTCTTATGAAATTATAATGACCCTGTTTGGGAATTAGCTATTAGCTGTTAGCTGTTAGCTGATTACATTAGTTGTTAGCTGTTAGCTGATTACATTAGCTGATTTGACTAGCTGATTTAACTAGCTGTTTGTGTAGACCTGTTTGGTAAAAATTAGCTGATTCATAATAGCGGTTTGTGCAAAAAGACGAATAAGGGCATTTCTTTTTTTAATATATAAAAATATACATAAAATAATTAGGGTTAAAGAAGACCTTTAATTTTAATATTGCAAAACGCTAATTGAAAAAGCTCATAAAAGGAGCTTTTTCTAAATTAGCGTTTTCATCCTACAACTCTCTTCCAAACCTCTCTCCACCAAACACTCCAATAACCGGTTTCAGTGGCCAAACCGCTAAAGTTAGTCAAAACCGCTCTTTTTATCCCAAAACGCTCTTTACCAAACATGGCCTTCTTTTATGTGGATTTGTTTTTGTCATTAATTGAATTGTATTTTATGGGGGTTTACAGAATTATAATTAATTGAATTATATGATAATTGTATATCTTATGAAAAAGAATTATATATTTAATTATGAAATTTTAATATTGATTTTATTTTTAAAAAAAGTTTGGACGAGTTGGGTTGCGTCTGGGATTTATGTTTTTTTCCGAATTGAGCCCGACCCAAGTCCGAACTTGGAATTCTGCGGGCTGGGCTGGACCTGGACAAAATATTAATATGTTCAGCCCGATTGAGCTCGGCCCGACCCAACCCATAAACAGGTCGAGATAGTATTAACCATCTAATAAATAGTGAAAATAATTTATGTATAAATATGTAAATTTCTTTATTGAAATTTGTGGCATTTTTATGGCTTTGTAATCTGTGTACCAGTCAAACTCTCTCTAATAATTTTTGGTTTTGATACTTTTGATCACCTAATTTTGCAAATTATGATGTAATGAATTTTTTTATAAGTATTGAGGGTGAATATAATGAACTTTTGAGTTGTACTACATTGTTAGATCCTCATTACAAGGTTCGATTTTTGCATTATTGTTATGATAAGATTTATGGAAGGGATGCTAGTGATGTTTATGTTCAGAAAATTGTTAAAAATTGTTACTAGATTGCATATGTTATTTGAGGAATATAAGAACTCAGATATTTCTAGTGTCAAAACAACATCTGCTAATGCTTCTGTTGGGAATATAGGTGTTCAAAATGACGAGCTTTTCAGCGATTATTCCATTTTTATATTAGAGACATCTAATGTTGTTCAAAAATCACAATTGGGTCTTTATTTGGCTGTGTAAACTCGGGATTTGAATGAGGATCTAGATGTCTTAGATTTTTTGGAATAAAAGCTCAATGCGATATCCTGAAATAGCAAAAATGGCTTGTGATCTTTTATCGATTCCGGTTAGTACCGTTGCATCTGAATATACTTCTAGCATTGGTGGTAAAACTATTACAAGTGCTCGAAGTTCTATGAAATCTATTGAAGCTATGTTGTAGCTCGAACTCAGAAAATAGGAACAGACCGAACAAAATTAAATGGGCAGAGTCGCGGACAATGTCGCTTTCTTTAAGACGTTCGCGGAACTGCCGGAATTTAGCAAACAGTATGAACTCCGGTCGCCTCCAGGATAAAACAGCCCTCTTAAATACGATTTTCGTATTGCACCGTACGAAAATCGTTCTGTATACACTCTCTGTTTAACTTGCTCAGTTTTCGAAAAGATAAAGAATGAATGAAAAGTAAATTGTGTTTGAAGGCAGTCTCTGATCACCTATTTATACAAGAAAAAAGAGTTGTTGAGAGCTCTGATTTCATGGAGAAGGTGAAGGAGGAAAATCAGGAAGACTTGGTTGGTGAAGACACATTCAGAGCAAAGTAGACGTTGTGAATAACGTGACTGAATCAAAATGTAAATAATTAAATAAAAAATTATTTCCGAAATTAAAAATAATAATAAATAATATTATTAATAATAATAATTTTTAATAAAAAATTAATCATTTTACACCAACCAACCCAACCCAACCTGGTCCGGTTCGATCGGACGGCGCACGCGCGCGTGTGTGGTGGTCAACCAAAGATATAGGTCCTCACCCTTTCACAAAAGTGGGTACCCCTTGGGGCACACCCCAAGCATGTGAGGACCTTCCTTATAAACATCTCCACCAAGTGCTTTGAAAGCAATGTGGGATGTTTTTCACTTGAAAAAACTTAAAGACACATGCATGGGCCAATTTCATAAATTATAAATGGGCCAAGCCCAACAATCCCCCACTAGAATTTTTGAAATCGTTTTACTGAGCAGTTACATAAGGTCAGACATAAGCAGAGGTATCTTTCGATTTGAACCTTTGCGCAGTGAGTATAGTTCAGATTTTACTAGAGTGACTCGTAGTCTTGAACTCTATCTCTGACGTATATCACGCCATAACCTTTTCAGAGTGTAGTTCTAGTAGCCCGTGCGTTTATGGCCTTGCACGTCTATCCCAGTTTAATGAATGCTCTAGAGTTTTGCCCTAAACTCATAGGAAGCGGCCTCACTTCCACATTCATATAGGTGAGTCTATCAAAAGTACTCATGTAGCTATGTACTTCACTCCAAATGGAGTATAGACTTCATTAAGAGTTTCTATTATCTCAACCTCAAATCGCTTCAGGATATTCATGCTTCTAATTGCATGATCTGACTCATATTACAACACAACTTGTTATTACCCTTTGAACCTATTTCTTGGGATCTCCAGTCTATAGGTTGGGTTACCATTGTTTGTAACTCATCACTGTAGGGGCATAAGTCCCATACTCTTTGCCGTATTATGGACTTTCTCTCTAGCTAATCCTTTCGTCAAAGGATCGGCTAAATTCTCTTCTGAGCGTATGTGATCCACTCTAACAGCTCCTTTAGTGAGTAGCTATCTCACAGTGTTGTGCTTATGACGTATCTGTCGTTTCTTATCGTTGTAATAACGATTCTGAATCTTAGCAATAGCCGCGGTACTATCGCAGTGGATCAATACAGCTGGAATCGGTTTTTCCCATAGGGGAATCTCAGCTAACAGACTTCTCAACCAACCTGCTTCTTCACTAGCCACAGCTAGTGCAATCAGTTCTGATTCCATGGTTGATTGAGCTAGAATAGTCTGTTTCTTAGACTTCCATGAAACAGCACCACCAGCTATATTGAAAATATAGCCACTAGTAGCCTTGGAATCATCTGATAAGGTATTCCAGTCAGCATCACTATATCCTTCAAGGACTGCTGGAAACCTTTGATAATGTAATCCAAGTTGCATGGTTCTTTTAAGGTATCTCATGACCCTTTCTATAGCATTCCAATGCTCCACACTAGGTCTACTAGTAAATCTACATAGCAGTCCTACGACATACGCGATGTCGGGTCTAGTACAATCAGTGGCATAACGAAGACTGTCAATTATGCTAGCATA